>NC_133376.1:3397086-3675016 GCF_049309525.1 Garra rufa
ACTGTAAACAAAATCTGTAGAAATTACAGTATTACTGGCAGCTGGTTGCCAGTAACTTACTGTAGATTTAAATTTATGCTATTTACTGGCAACAGTTTGTTCAAAGTTAATTGAACATTAAACATTAACAAGTCTTTATCTTGTTTATTACAGAATAAAACTAAAATAACAGCCTCATGCAAAGCATTCTGGGAACCAAAATCTGAAGAAAAAAACAGAAAAAGGTTGATGAAGGTTTCTGGTTCCCAGAATGCTTTGCAGTAGGTTGTTATTTTATAGTTTTATTCTGTAAAGACAAAGACTTGTTAATGTTTAATGTTCATTTAACTTTGAACAAACTGTTGCCAGTAAATAACATAAATTAAAAATCTACAGTAAGTTACTGGCAACCAGCTGCATAACTACAGCAAATTTTTTACAGTGTGTATATATATATATATATATATATATATATATATATATATATATATATATATATATATATACAGTGGTTTTCCAGTCATCACTGGCTATATATGTGCTATTTACTGATGAAGAGATGTGATGTGAATTTCAATAAACGTGGCTTTGAATAACTGATGTACTTGCTTTAGATCACAAATGAGGTGAAAACAGAAATTTCATTAATATGGTACTTCTGAAAGGACACAAGTGAATAAACTGCGACATTAATCACTGGCATGAAAAACAATAGCTTTTGTCATGGAAAGTCATGTCCATGATTAATTTTTTGGTCAAATCGCTTACCTCACCATATAGTTTGATTCTTACAGCAAAAACATCTGGCTGACAGGTTTCTCTGGCTTTTTAAAAGTTTTTTAAAGAGTCATTTTATTCCACTAAACAGGGAGAGGAAGGTAAAATATCTGCCAGAAAGGACTACAATCCATGATTACATCACAGCCCTTGTTAGACAAGAAGTCAGAGGAACAAGGTTATGTCCTAAAGACGGTAATCCAGCAAACTAAAGACGTTGAATCTTCTGCAAATCTGTTTCCATTATCTTTTCACCCGATTAACCTTATTATTGCAGCATTTCTCATGGTGAAACTATCACATGGATGCCAGCTGTGACTGTTTGACCTTATATAAGACTCGTGTGTAATACACTCAAACACGCTGCGAAGAATCAACGGTAACGTGTAACATCAGATAACACAAAATGACTTCAAACTGAACCAACGTTCAAAGTATGTCTGCATGCGAAAGAATTTAAGCAAAACATTCTGAACACATTTTAAATTATATAATAGACCTCAAGCTGAAAATGAAGACAAAATGTGTTGTGACATTCTGTGGTTTTGAAACATTAGCGGTTCATGTTCATAGTCAATGTGATGAACTACACCTGTGGTTACCCTGCCATGCTCAGATTTTTATGTGGAAGCATGGGATTCATAAAGCACCGACTCCAGACATTTTTTAAACAAATGTCTATCCATTTAAAATCCCCCACTAATATCCTGCCTCATAAAAACAAAGAAATCTATTGCAATTACAATATTTTTTTTTCTCCTTATTTAACACAATGAAGTACGAGTTTTCAGTTCTTTCTCGCATCTGTTAACAAGAACTAGCACCACAATGTGAACAATGTTAAGACCACATCCTTCTCGCTCACCATCTGACACCCCGACACCTGCTGCCATGATCCGTGGCGTCCATTACATAAGGAGCGACCTTTAATATCCACCACCTGCCTTTAAAATCTCGAAACCTTTTCATCTACATAGCGATGTATTAACACTTCACTTTAATACCTCTCAATTAGAAAAGGTACAAAACAGGGAAATGTTTGGGCTTACATAAGAGCCACACTTGTAAAATCTCTTAACATGGAGCAATGGTATGCCGCGGCAAACTATGAAGTAATGACTGTTTTTGATGTTGACTGCTATCGTAATGCATTGGTACAGCACTACAGTCGGGAAAGATTCACTCTTGTTGAATACATTTACTGTATAACATTACTTGACCATCAGGCAAAAAGACATTCATGTGAATGTGTCACCTTTCATAGGCTATGTTCAGATTGCTGGCATATCAGATTTTCCCTCAAATCACGTTTTCAGGCAGAATTGCAAGTGTCAACACTTAACATACTTATCTGCATAGTTTGCTTTGGTTATGACGCAGGCGCACCCGCGTTTTGATGAGGCTGTCAGAACAATTGCAGGAAAAATGAAGATGCATTATCTCAGTCTCCAAATAAGCGCCCTGTGGAGTCACAGTGCAGAGCTTCATGCTGTAGTTTGAATACTGTATGAATACTTCTGGCATTTCCGTCACTGGTTTTGATGTTATCATTGCGTGTCGCATTAGGAGTGATGCTTACTACATTTTGAAATCCCATTTGAGCAGCCAGAGTGTCCAAACTGAGACAGATCAGTAAAAATCCATTTGGAATTGCATTTCAAACCACCTCTATATTTGGTTTCATGCTTTACTTCATCTCAACACACATGGTGAACACAACTACTGAACTAATCAAACATTTAACTGTCAGGCATGCATGGTGATAGAAGAATGATCTATCATCCCATAAACAGCACTTCAGCACTCACTAGAGGCCACCACAATACTTTCAACAAAACTTTAAATGCTAACTTGATTGTTACATTTCCAGGAGAATATATGACTGGTTCCAAGCTGTGTTTCCCAAAAGCACGATGCTTCTGAGAGACGTAGCCCTGGCCTATATAAAATTTGCCACCATGATGCTGTTGCTATGAGGTTTTGACTTTTTTAGCATGTTGATACTGAAGGGTTAAGGGCATTATAAGCACTTGCTAGCACCAATATGATGTCTGAATGCTTAGAAAATTAACAAAAGAATTAGAATCATTAGAATTAGCATTAGGGATGCTTCTCACGGCAAGCAAAACAATGCAGCACGGAAATGTGCGTTTATCTCAGATAAGGAGCCAACATCCCGTTGAGGCATCTACTTAGATCGACAAGAGATGAAGAAACAGCTGCCCAAGTCAGGTTGTAGGCAGCAGTGAAAAATGCTGCAAGAGAAGTCATCCAAGCAGAGGCAGGAGGCCGCAGATTGACCTTGGCTCTGTGTCAGTATTGTGGAACTCTGAAATCTCTAAAAATAAAAGGCAACATGAAAAAACAGACTTACATCACCCTGAACCACACTGAACATTCAAGTGGAATTAACTAATGCGTCAAACATTGACAGTTCATGTTGGGAATTTGATTTATTTTTGTACAAGTCCTGAGATAATTTGCACCCTCTAGTGTTTGAGAGTCAAGTGTCAGGCAGGTTGAGCCCATATAAGGTAGACTGAGTGCTCAGAACAGACAGCATTACCTGTAATTTCACTAACTTTGTCAGGTTTACTTTAACTGAAGACAATTACATCGACAAAAACTGCTTTTCATATGCATGCTATAGCGACATGCAAAATGTCCAGAGAAGTACATGTCTTTGCAGCATATAGTCATTCCCATATAAAATACAAAAATAAAATTGTGAAGATGGATTTATTTGTTTGTTTCAAATGTCTCCAGTTAGTATATTGTTTCAAATAAGCATATATGCAGCATTTCCTGGGCAGTTTAAGTCACTTTATGCACACATAAAACTTTTTTTTTTTTTGTACTAAAAAGGTGCAAAATATTCCTGATTATGTCAATAAATATTGATATAAACATCACTGACAGGTCTACATGGAATCTGACCTAATGTTCTAAACTATCAACTTCTATGCTTTTTCTTGTAAATAGAATATTATGTTATCCACCCTATACAATTTTGTCATAATGTCATTTTTTATTAAGATATTTGAAGCTCTTTTGTTTACACAAACACTTCATAGTTATCATATCAGACAAAATATTACAAAAAATGTCAAAAGTAGTCCATGTGTTATACAGTATGAGAGTTTTCTATGCGAAACAGAACCTAAAATCTGTTCATCAAATGCAGCTCTCGAATTAAACCTATCACATTATGTCAATAGTGTTTGGTCCCTAGACATAGAAGATACAAAAGTGTTTGATTTCATTGATGTCCAACTTTTGATTGGCCAGTAGATTGGATTTTCGATGGCTAGTGATGTCATTAGTTCAGCCCAAAATGAGAATTGTCATCATTTACTTCACCAAGACTTTTGATTATATTCAAAACTTTTTATGAAAAACTAAGAGATTTTTGTACCTTCATTGAAAGCCCATTCCACCAAAACTGCATGATACCTAAGAATAGGAATTTAGGAATTAAGTGGTTTAATCAAAAGACACGATCACTTCATATCATGAACAGGTTTAATTTAGGCTTGAAAGTCTTGATATAAGACATGAGGGTAAGTAATGATGACAGAATTTTCATTTTTGGGTGAACTAACCCTTAAGTTCAACGAGTTTAGTCTCACCAAGCTTGAAGATTCTCAAAAAGTTCTCCTTTTGTGTTCAACAGAAAAAGTGGTAGCATATAGATTTGGAACCATATAAGACTAAATACAGGTTCTGTCTGAGCCTAATACTAATTAGTGGAAAACATACGGATAGTTTGATGGGGTTTGAAGTAATATTTGACAGTTTTATAAGAGAAATACATTTGAATTGATGCAAGAGCCTGAATAAGGCAAACAGATAGAGAGAGAGAGAGAAACAGAGGGAGTGACCAGCTGGATTACCATGTAAATAGTTGTGAAGATAGGTAGAGTCTGGATGTGTGCCAGGACTCTACAAAGGGCTCCTAACATCTGTTTGACGGCACATTTCTGCTCTGTGTTTGAGCAAGAAAAACACTCTTGCTTGGAATGAGTCGATTGCACATGATCATGCATAGAGACGGTCGCATCAAAAATAAGCAGCTCTGGAGTTACACAGTCACACGCTGGCTGCATTATTTTAAAGGACGCGTTCGACGTTTCCAGGAACACCGTGGAGGAAAATTTTGAAGGCGATCCAGCCTATTGTTTCTCACAGCTGTCAATTCATCTGTTTTAGCAGTCATACCATGAATATCAAACATTCCGTGATGCGAGGTGTTCGTACGCCATGGAAAATGCAGACCTTACAATTCATCTGCTCCGTAACAACCTGACTGAAATACAATGTGATTGTAAAGTCATCAGTTTGAGAGTCTGATGATCACTTAAATCTGCCAGTCAAAGGAAAATCACTTCACTGTCTGGTTCAATAGAAGTTAATTCACCTACATTTGTCTTGACATCAAAGGAAATGTGGTAAACCGCAAGTTAGGAACAGAAAAATGAACATACAGTACAAACCCAAATTGCCAAATGGCCAAGGCATATAAAAAGGCTCAAGCGGATAAAGGAGCACGAGCGGTAACAGTGGTCGAGGGGCAGTAATATGGGGGTGGTGATTTTTTTTTCCCCCCAGCCCTGTACCTGGAGCATATGAAACTAATTTGTATAACAAATGTTGGTTTTAGACGGCATTCCTCGCCCACTGATGGCTCCTCAAGGCCTGGAGAGCCCTATTCGTTAGAGCTTAAGGCAAAGCAAACAAATTAATTAACACTATCTTTACCATGGATGGCCAAGCCAAGCAAACGCTGAAACACAACACCATTACCTAAATTCGCATGCATCTGTCCATGTCTTCTCTCAGCTCCGGCTCTACGTGCCTCTCGCCCTTGACTGAAGTTTGAGGACCACCTGCATGAAAGAAGAGACCCAGCCTGTTATGTCTCAGTGATGGAAAAAAATAACACAGAATCCAGCTCTGCAAACAGCTCGCTGCACGGATCATTTTTCTGCGCTGCGCTGGACACGAGAGTAAAATAAGAACAGATGATATCATACGCGGGAACAGAGGTGCTCTCGCTTTGTCTGATTTAAGCGTTATACGAAGAGCCCGATGTGGCGTCACCAGCCCAGAGTTGGAGTCAAGAACCCTCTAAATAATCAAGCCAACACTAGAACCCACTAGAACCCAAACTCCAGACCAGACCCAGACTCTCAGACCAAACCCCGTACTTACTTTTAATTAAACCTGTTCTGGATCATTCCTGACAGGTACAGTCTTGGACACTTCTAAAAGGTGTTCTCACATACCTGAAATAACACGCTAATGATTCATATCTAAAAGCTTAAAGGAGTTCACTTTTAGAACAAAAATGTACAGATAATTTACTCACCCCCGTGTCATCCAAGATGTTCATGTCTTTCTTTCTTCAGTCGTTAAGAAATAGTTTTTTGAGGAAAACATATT
Source organism: Garra rufa (assembly GCF_049309525.1). Taxonomy (NCBI): domain Eukaryota; kingdom Metazoa; phylum Chordata; class Actinopteri; order Cypriniformes; family Cyprinidae; genus Garra; species Garra rufa. Next base: position 3,403,285 of record NC_133376.1, read on the forward strand.
AGAATTTCTCTATAGTGGACTTCTATGGGGCCCACAAGTTTAAACTTCCAAAATGTAGTTTCAATGCAGCTTCAAAGGGCTCTAAATGATCCCAGCCGAGGAAGAAGGGAAATCTAGCGAAATCTAGCGAAACGATCAGTTGTTTTCTAAAGAAAATTACAATTTATATACTTTTAAACCTCAAAAAAAAAAAAAAAAAATTCCATCTCATTTTCTCCTCCAACTTCAAAATCATCCTACATCGCTGCAGAAGTACTGACCCAGTGTTTACAAACTGAACATGCAAAGAAGATCAAATGCCCTTTACAAAAAAAAAGGTTAAACAGCGATGTAGGACAATTTTGAAGTTAGAGGAGAAAATGAGACGGGCGTTTTTCAACATACCCTAACTGTCATGAACGGGAATACACAGTTCACACAGAGCTAGACAAGATGAGCATTTGAGGTTAAGAACTATATAAATTGTCAATTTTTTTTTAGAAAATGACCAATCATTTAGCTAGATAAGACCCTTCTTCCTTGGCTGGGATCGTTTAGAGCTATTTGAAGCTACATTTAAACTGCATTTTGGAAGTTCAAACTCGCATGCACATAGAAGTCCACTATATGGAGAGAAATCCTGAAATGTTTTTCTAAAAAAAAAAAAAAAAAAAAAAAACTATTTCTTTACAACTAAAGAAAGAAAGACATGAACATCTTGACAAGGGGGTGAGTAAATTATCTGTAAATTTTTGTTCTGGAAGTGAACTTCTCCTTTAAGACAAGTTGGTGATTTTTAAACAAGAGCATCGCGATAGCAAGCGTCTGTTGAATTGAAAATATCTGAAATCCCAAATAAACAGCTAAGACCCCAATCCATGGGCCAAATTTGATTAACTTGTGAGATGTTATTCTCCGTGAAGAGCGAGAGAGGCGCTGGAGCATGAGGCATGATCTTGAGGTCGTTATCTTCACTATATGTCCCCAGAGCATATGGGAACATTTTCTACACTCACTCATAAATCAACCATGTCAACTATAAAATATCGCTGACCAGCAACAGATGTCCTTATAGATTTAAAAAAAAAAAAAGAAAAGAAAAAACTCATCCAATTTTCACTAGTTCTAAATTTTACAGCTAACACTGAGAATGCAACCTGCTGAGTTCTCGCAAGCGGTTCATGTGCAAATGACTGGAATAGGTGTGCATGCAAATGCTCAAAGCATGAGACGGCACTGCGCTCACACCATAGACCACCTTCAGTTATCACTCCCTCTGGAGTGGGCTCTCTCTCACGGGGTTCACTCACTACTATAGCGATGGGGCTTTTTACAGTGTGTGAGACTGGCACCACTTCTGAGAACCTAGCTAATACTTGAACTTTATAAGGCATTCTCTATTACACTTTCAGTCAGGAAACCTGAGGGAAAAGAATGTTGTGATTCAGATGGGAATTGAGTGTAAATTAGTGAGAAATCTATAAGGAATGCACATGCATCAAATGATTCTGTTTGGTTGATGAACATTCTACAGCAATTATTTTTCAGAAGAAAATGTTTACCTATTGTGAAGGAAAAACTGAGCTACATACAAGAACAACGCTGATCTTAAACTATTCAGACATTAAAGACAAAGCACATATCTTTATGAGTGTGTTGGCCACTTCAGAGATGTGTTTTATAGATGCAACGCAGCCCTTGATTTGAGGTGCACATGGTTTGCTGGTCGCCTCTGGCAGCACTCAGCATGCATCATTTCCTACAGAGGAACCCATATGAAGTTTGTGGTCATCTGGTGTATTTCTCATTCCTATTTCACGTGACGCATACATTTCACATTTTATGAAATTCCGTCTGCCATGCATTCCCTGCACCGCTCAGCTTTAATAAAATACATCATCAACCTTTTGTATTTCTTTGCTCCTTTAATTTCTGCAGTAGATATCCAACAGCTGGTCTGGAGAGGAGGAGGAAACACCTGCTTACACAGGGGAGGTGGAGAAAGGAAATCTATGAAAACCTCAGACCGAGGCTGTGTCTCAATGCCTACAGAGCTGCCTACCTAGACAGCATCATTGGGCATCACTTGCATGAAGCAACTTCAAGATCCAGTGACAGCGATTCTGGAGACTCAGAATATCCTTCTAAAGCACACAAATGTGATGCCTTAAAATGAGATTTACGTAGGCAGCTCTCTATAGGTGTTCATGCATCCTTCACACTGTGCAGAACAGCCTTTCATTTCCAAATATTGGTAAGCACAAATCTATGATATACCCAAAAATGCTGTAAATGCCTCTGATGCCATACTATATTTGATCCGCAAATTTCTAAGGTCTCTAAATGATCAAGATGATCAAAACTTTGCCGCAAAACTTGTTGCACACAATCTAATACATGCCTTCTGTCGTCTGATTGATAGTTTTCGACTTTTTAACAAGTAAAAAGCCTTTTAGTTCGAATATGATCAAGCTTTTGAGGAACATTTATTTGTTCATCTCAATCATCGTTGTATTTCACTGCATTACATGTAAGATATATCATAAAACTAAGCATTTAAATATCTTACTCAGACATTATAGGGAGATATAAAGGGATAACTGATGTTTATATTGTTTTATGTATGTAGTCTGCTATACTGTTATAAAGATCTTATTATTTACATTACAAATGATCAGAATTCCATCTGACTTTTTGGCCATATAAATATTAGCAACTCATTTTGGGCCTCCGAATAAAAAACTAATAAAACTTTCCTATACACGACCCTGGACCACAAAACCAGTCTTAAAGGAGTAGTTCACTTTCAGAACAAAAATTTACAGATAATGTCTTGTCATCCAAGATGTTTATGTCTGTCTTTCTTCAGTCGTAAGGAAATTTTGTTTTTTGAGTAAAACATTTCAGGATTTCTCTCCATATAATGGACTTCTATGGTGCCTCCGAGTTCGAACTTCCAAAATGCAGCTTCAAAGGGCTCTAAACGATCACAGTTGAGGAAAGAAGGGTCTTATCTAGCAAAACGATGGGTTATTTTCTAAAAAAAAAAAAAAAAAAAAAAAGGTATATACTTTTTAACCTCAAATGCTCGTCTGGTCTAGCTCGGCAAGACAAGCTCAGCAAGACGAGCGTTTGAGATTAAAAAGTATATAAACTGTAAATGTTTTTAGAAAATAACCGATCGTTTCACTAGATATGTCCCTTCTTTCTCGGCTGGGATCGTTTAGAGCCCCTTAAAGCTGCATTTAAACTGCATTTTGGAAGTTAAAACTCGCATGCACCATAGAATTCCATTATATGGAGAGAAATCCTGAAATGTTTTCCTCAAACAACACCATTTCTTTACGACTGAAGAAAGAAAGACATGAACATCTTGGATGACAAGGGGTTGAGGACATTGTCTGTAAATTTTTGTTTTGAAAGTGAACTACTCCTTTAAGTAGCACGGGTATATTTGTAGCAATAGCCAACAATACATTGTATGGGTCAAAATGGAACTATTTTTCTTTTATGGCAAAAATCATTAGGATATTAAGTAAAGATCAAGTTCCATGAAGATATTTTGTAAATTTACTACCACAAATATATTAAAACCTAATTGCATTGCTAAGAACTTCACTTGGACAATTTTAAAGGCAATTTTCTCAGTATTTAGATTTTTTTTGCATCCTCAGATTCCAGATCCAGAAAAAAAAAAAGTTTTTTTTGGTCCAGGGTCACATATATAAGCCATAAATGTACAAAATATGATTATTTTTTTTCTATTTTGTCTAAAGGTTTAATAACACGTTCCATTAAAAAACGTATTGTTTCATATGCCAGTCTTGACAGTGTTATTTTTGGACAAAATGTTGCCAAAAGTTGTACATCCATGGCACCTGCCATCCCCCAAAATGTTGCACAAACCAATGTAGGCATCCGACTGTTACAGGTTACTGCACGCACTTGTGATACGCAAAATGATGGCTAGGTGCGCCGTTAACTACGTTACAAGTTGCTGCAAGTGCCTGTGATACCCAAAAGAAATGCAGTCTAGGGAGGCAGGCAGCTCATTAGAGTTTGAAACGCAGCCTGAAACTCCTCTAGTGACTCGCAGCGGTGTGCGGAGAGAGAGACCGATCCTTGCGATTACAGCAATAAAACCCAGACACAGTCAGGAGAAGTTTACGCACTGCGTGGCTTTGGTATTTTGTCAGCGATTGCCGCTCGAGTGCTGCTTTACGCACACCACGCAGACTTCAGACTCACTTGTGCTCCGAGCGACAGACAGAACGATCCGCCACAGACAGCAGCATCAGCTGTGAAAGTCGGAGCAGAAGCTCTCCGTTGACATGCTGAAGGTGAAGCAGCAGGGATGTCATCCAGGCGTGGCTCGGGGAGGATATGGATGTCTATATAAATGACTCGTTCAGTCTGATCACGGATGAAAAGAGCGTCTCTCTCCTCTCCGCTCTCTAAACACCCAAAGTTTGCTCGTCATGGCAGAGGTGGCTGGATTTCTCGGGAGCATCGATCTGGATTTGCAGGCTTTTCCAGCATTAGGGAATGTGCCTCTGACGGATGGTTTGAATGAGAGATTGGGTCTGATTGAGGGCAGACTGCAGCGCGGGTCGCTCACGGATTTTGGCCACCTGAAGGGCATCCTGCGCAGGAGACAGCTCTACTGCCGCACCGGCTTCCAGCTGGAGATATTTCCCAACGGGACGGTGCACGGAACCAGACAGGACCACAGCAGATTCGGTGAGAGCTTTATCCACCCTTTCATTCATTCGTCAATCAGCGCTTTTGGGCATCATAGGCGCGCTAGCGCACCTGACCATTTCGCAAAGGTGATTTTTAGGGAAAGCCCTTTAAGCGTTATGTCAGACGAACTGTTCTGGGATATTTATGTACTGCGTTGTCTCATCTCAAGCTATATTAATATACAACTGGGTGTATTAACGTCTTGCATGAAAGTTTCAAAGATGGGAAAAGTTTAAATTTTACACTAAGAACTCAAGGTCAGGACACTTCAAGGGATTTACTGCATTAAAACTAATGCTGATATTTGCACACAGGTTTACGTGAATTGCTATTGTATAGCCTACAAATAGTAATAAATACTAACCTACCTAAAACCTTTTACAGTTTTACAAAAACCTCTCTAGAGGAGGTTTGGGGTCGTTTTGTCAGGTTTAGCTCACTCCAAATGTGACCCTGGACCACAAAACCAGTTATAAGGGTCTTTTTTTGAGATTGAGATTTATATATAATTTTAAAGCTGAATAAATAGCTTTCCATTGATGTATGATCTGTTAGGATAGGACAACTTTTTATGGTTGAGATGCAACTATTTGAAGATTTGGAACCTGAGGGTGCAAAAAAGTCAAAATATTGAGAAAATTGCCTTTAAAGATGTCCAAATGAAATTGTTACCAATGCATATTACTAATCAAAAAATAAGTTTTGAATTTATGATAGGAAAGTTACCTAATGATTTTTGGCATAAAAGAAAAATCGATCATTCTGACCCATACAATGTATTGTTGACTATTGCTATAATATACCCATGCTACTTATGACTGGTTTTGTGGTCCAGGGTCACAAAGATGTAAAATTCACCTGTTTATGGTGTTCAAAATCCAGACTGAATAAGTGCACTCTCTTAGTCAATCTATTCACTTCGAAAACTCTAGAGAAATCTGTAATATGGAAATAACTGCTTCTTCACTATAAAGTTAAAAAAATAAACATTTAAAAACGTTCAAATTGCCAGATCAAGTTGTCATGATTTCGCTTTCGTTTTGCAATTGCATGCACAAGACATAACTTGTATGCATAACTTGGGCAGTTTTAGGGGTGTAGATCTCAGCTTAGATTTCAAGTGAAGCAGATCTGCATTTAGGGGGTACAAGAAGCTGAATCCTTCCTTCAAAAATGATTATGTTTTGGGGGTCGTGCCTCCTGTGTCTTGTGGAATCTACACTCCATATACAGGAGTCCCAAGTATTTGGACAGCACACTTATTGCATTTAATAACAAAATATGCATTTACACAAAAGAAATATAACATAATTCTTTTAGCACAAATCATTAAAAGATGTATAGGGTCTGTTAGATTTACAAAACAATAGAGTGTTAAAATGTAGTACAAAAATTCTAGTTCTGAAACTCTAAAAATCACAACAAAATGACTGTTAGTTTGTTCGAAGAAGAGCTTGAGTTGCATTTGAGTGAGATGACATTTTTAAGAGTGATTTAGGCATCCAGGTACTTTTTGGTACCACTGTATATCATCAATCCCCCCCATTAGGCAAGAGCAGCATATTTCTCAGTCTTACACTGGAATTGCCCTCGGCGAACTCCAGCGCAGGGTCAAGGGACGCAGGTGCTTCTCTGCAGTGGAAAACAAGCTCACAGCATGAGGCTGTTTTTCTCTGAAAACATGTTCAAAGGACCCCAGCCGACACAGGCACAGACACTACTAATTACAGCACTAATAAATCAGTCAAGGAGTGCTTGGTATTACAATGATAAACAAATGATAGCAGAGCCCAGACATGAGAATTTTTTGCATCGCTCTGATCCGTAATCATTGTGCAGGTGCAGCCCTCGCTCAGAAAACAGGAATAGCTCTAAATTAAAGCATGACCACTGTGGAATCCAGTGGTAATGCTTGTTTTTAGGCCGAGACAAGCAGCTTTACTGGATTGGGTGGTCCGCGGTCATGTTTCTGGCATCCTTCTGGCAAATGCGAGCCGTTTGTCGGTAATGTTGCAAGCTGGCAGTGTCTTTGATTGAACGCATATGAAATGTGCTTCTGCTTAACCCAGCTTCAGAGAGTTTTCTGTGTCGTCGTTTGGCATCCAAATCACAACATACTCAGTCCAGGTGGTGGTAAAAGGCCACAAAGGTGTAGTTTTGCTTTAGTCTTTAATCAAGAGCGTGTGAACAGCTGGTTTCGGCCAAGATTGGGCTCGTATCCTAAAAAACTGACACGGATGCTCCGCCATGCGGATACCTTAACGCAATATCGATCTGTATATATATCAAAAAGTATTTCAAAAAAGTACAAGCAAGGCTTAACCAAACATTTCAGATTTTTGACTTTTGAATTGCATACACGCTCTTATAAGTGTTAGCAACAAGACTTTATGTCCTTTTAGGTTATTGTGGCACATTTTTAAATGATAGTCTTTTGAAAGCTTACTTGTAAGGGCACAGGTGAGCAAATTCTTTCAAATGTTAAATGATCCAAGTACAGAACAAAGGTACGATGGCCACTGCCAAAGATTTTCATGTTAAGAAATTGTTGCAATAACAGTCATTCCTAGCGGAAAACAACAGAAACACAAACCAGCCAAAAGTGGAAGAGTAGTTGGTAGCCTGGTGTGATTTGATGGGGTTTGTCACCTTGTCAGACTGAAAGAAATTGGCCAACCTGCTAAACACCAGCTTGGAATACCAGCTCGATCCGCTTAAACGTCGCTAAAAGACTCTTAAAAATAATGGCTCCAAAGGAGTGTTTTTACAGAGATGCCATAGAAGAACCATTTTTGGTTTTCAGTGAACAGTTTTTAAAAGAACCATTTTGAAGAACATTTAAAAAAAAATCTAAAGAACCTTTTCTGCATTTGAAAGGTTCCATGGATGTTCAAGGTTCTTCATGGAACCGTCAATGCCAATAAAGAACCTTTATTTTAAAGAGTGAACCACCTTAGGCTGGTTTTAGTTGTTTCTTTCAGCTGGGAAGGGGCTAAGATAAAACATCTCACTTGACTATATGGCATTGTTGATGTACAGCTGCGCTGCAGTTGTAAAGGTGTCTGGTCATTGTCTGACGAGTGCTGTTGTGTGGCAGGTATTCTGGAGTTTATCAGTCTGGCCGTCGGGCTGGTGAGCATACGAGGCGTGGATGCTGGTCTTTATCTGGGGATGAATGAGAAAGGTGAACTCTATGGGTCGGTAAGTCAAACCCCTGTAGTGCTCACACACACTCCAAACAACATCCACCAACAGAAGGTTCTGCTCTATGAAGTGTTCCAATAGGAATGCAGTCAGAGCTGGAATGAGGAGCAAACGACAACCAACCCACCCACCAGCTCATAGTCTGTTCCCCATATGATGTAGATGTTCAAAAAAACACTTAACCAGACAAAACAAGCAGTGTTTCCACTGCTGCAAGCCCTGACCTCTGATCAGCGAGGTCTGCGCGTAGCCCTTGTGGCTCACCTTGTTTTTGTCTTTGTAACTTTCCACACGAGAACAACCTCTGAGACGGAGCGTTCGATCTCAGAGAAGAAAAACTGCCTCCTCATTTCGGTCCATACTTAAAATATTTACATATTTTCCAGGGACACATGAAGCGTGTAACGTATACACACCCACATATCGTGGATATACGAGCCGAGTGCTCTCGGTTTCCCCATATCTGCATGCTTCGTGAGGATCACGCTTTTCTCCGTCGGAGTGCTAATTGTAACGCAGACCAGGAGATAAAAGCATGTAGCGGGATTTGACTTTTTGCATGCTAGCACAGAACCATATATAGGAAAATGCGCCTGGCCTCCCCCTCTGCAGACTTTGCCATGCTTGCAGGAGAAACAAGCTATCAGATTTCCACAGACAATAAGCGGGGGCCCCAGTACGTTTCTGTGGATCCTGAGTTAAAACAAACCTATTTAAAGCAAGAAGAGATGACTTCACATGCAATGCGATAACATCCCATTAAATCAGACTGTAAATGCAGGTCAGCCCTGTGAATGATCTGAAGACTCAGGCTTGGGTCTATTTCTGTTGCATAAAGATCAAGGTTACAATCACTGATGGAGAACATTAATATGTTATGTAAATTCGGTGCATGGAGCAGTATTTAGTCCAAACAGCACACTACCTAACTGAAAGAGCATAGAATTTTTTACAGCTGTTCGAAAGGCATTCCAGTTGTTTTAAGTGAATCCGTTTTCTGAAATGTTTAGCTGATAGCTTTTTCTATCTTATTCTGTGTGCTCGCCCAACTGTTTAAGCGATTTAACAGAACTTTTAAAGTTGACTTTATCTTAAACACTAATTTTAAATGTATCATCTTGACACCAAGTCTTGAACCTGGCCCACTGCATGACTGTTCTTTGGCAGGAAACATGATGTAGCCCCAGTGTCTTCTATTGTTCTCAGCAGTGTAGTCAGCCAGCGAATGTTCACCTGCGTAACCCGAAGTCATCGCTCATGAAGCTCTGTCAGTGGTGTAGTAGTAGCAGCCCACACAGACTCTCTCAAGCTGCCGTGTTTGTGTGAGAGAGCATGTTGCATCATGGGGGAAGCAGACAAAAAGGTTAACAGATTTGAAGAATGATTTTGGGTGTAAACTGCAAAGCTTGCCCGTAATGACTTTCCCTTCTCTGGTGCAGCGAGCACCTGCTGTCTGGCCTCAAGATAGTTTCCACTCCACACATTTTGCGATGGTGACGAGGGTAAACTGTGCACTGTGAGAAAGAAACAGTACCACGTCTTCACACCCTCATGCTTTCCAGTGCATCTGGAGGTCTGGAAATGGGAGGTGTATGTTAGTTCTTAAACATGTGGTCAAATGCACTTAAACTGTACTCCTGATGGACAGAGCATAGGTTACTAGCAAGATTTTTTGGATGGGTCATTTCTGGGTCATGGTGGGAAAGCAGTTTCACATTTTTGGGTGTCCAATCCTGCTCCTGGAAGGCTACTCCCCTGCAAAATTCCCAGTTAAACACACCTGAACCAGCAAATCAAGGTCCAGCTAGGCATACTAGAAACTTCCAGGCAGGTGTGTTGAGGCAAGTTGGAGCTAAACTCTGCAGGATACCAGCCCTCCAGGAGCGAGTTTGGAAACCCCTGTCTTACATCTTTTAACAGTTTGTGTAGATCAGGAGTGCCAAATTCTGCTCCTGGAGGGCCACCTTCTTGCAGAGTTTAGCTTAAACTTGCTCCAACACACCTGTCTCGAACTTTCTAGTAGTCCTAAAAGAGCTTGATTAGTTGGTTCAGGTGTGTTTAATCGGAGTTGAACCTAACCTCTGTAGGAGCAGGACTAGACACCCCTGTTGTAGGCAAAGCTTATTTATCATGCTAGGACACAAAATCTTTCCAATAATTCTACCATAACTGACCATTATAATATAGTGCACATAACATTTCCAGATAATCAAAACAATGTTTTTTCTCTTTCTTGATGTCTTGCAGAAGAAGCTGACAGCAGAGTGCGTTTTCCGTGAGCAATTTGAGGAGAACTGGTATAACACATATGCATCCACGCTCTACAAGCACACGGACACCGGAAGATACTATTATGTGGCTCTAAACAAGGACGGCTCGCCTCGAGAAGGCGGCAGGACTAAAAAGCATCAGAAGTTGACTCACTTCCTGCCCAGACCTGTCGAGATCGAGAAGATACCCCAAGCTTACAGAGACTTGTTCCAACATAGGTGACCAAAGCATCCGTCAGAGTTGCTGTGTTGGAGAGGCGCAGTAGAGGTGCTGGATGGGAAAGACGGACACCGAAGAACATTAAGAAACACAAGACCCTACTTCTCTCGCCTCACAGCTGTTTATATTTGGGTTCTGGTCCAAAATGAGGAGGCCCTCTCCAATGGTGATTGAGATAAACAGTACGTGTGTGTCCTGGATGGCTCCGTTTCCTCTCCTTAATGGGTTTTAAACCACAGAGAAGAGGGAACATTCCTGCATCCAAAGCTGGTGCCAAAAGATGTCTCGAGGAAGAGGTGTTGACTTCAGGGCCTCATGACGTGTGTCATGCAATCCGCCTTTCTGCAGACACGTTTTGTAAAGTGGACCACATTTTGGGCATGTTCTCACTGGAAAAAAAATGGGGTCTAAACCTAAATTTATTGAGTAACTTGTCACCTGAGCATAGGAAGTAAAACTGCCTTTGACCATTGCCTTTGAACTCAACATACCCAGTCTGGTGACCCTGGGGCCAAATTCATGTTGAAAGGTCATGATGCAGCACTTACCAAGAAGATGGACATGGGGGGTATTCCCTGACCTTCCTGTAGGACAAATGCAAAGCAAGAGCTTTTCAAATTAAATATACCTTTAAGGGCACTTAAAAGGAGAAAGATGCTTTGAAGAACAATGACCAGCTTCTACTGAATACCAATTTTGAACGGAAAAGTACCAATTGTGAGTTGGTGAACAAGTAACAAGGCTTTATAATAATAATAATAATAATGGAAACAAAAACCTTTTCCTAGAGGGGCTTACATAGATGATCTTCTGATGTCTTCTGTCTGCTTCTTTTAGGTTCAGGAGAGTTCAAACCATACAAAATCAGCAGAAAAGGCAAATCAGCAGTAGCAAGTGATTAGTAGAAAACAAATCACGTTTAATGCAAGCAGGGGAAACGTATGGTGCTTGCTAAAGTGTTCGGTAGAGGCTTTGGTCATTTGACTAGGAGTGACTTATAATGTTCAGGTTGTCAGGAACATTATTAAAATGCAAGTGAAAGACGTGTAAATATGGACAAACCTATTTATAAGATGTACAATATATTTATTTTCTACATATAAAGAATAATTATAAATCTATATATAAATATATTTATTTATTTCAAAGGCTCTATTTTGTAATGAACTTGAAGTTATTGGAACTGTAGATTCTACTGAAATTATACAGAAGGGCTAAACCATTTGACCTGAATGACTGACAATAAAATTGTCCTGCTATTGTTTATTGTTGGTGACCATATTTGCAAGGATTCTCTGTACCAATTAAAATCTGAGAAACACTGAGCTGATTGAGTTTGACTGCACACACAAATGATAAGGTACTGTTGTCATGGGTTGAATGGTTGTCTTTGCCAAACACAGAACTACTATATTGTACAAACAACTGTACTTCTATCTATAAGCTACTGGATTTGTAAGCAAAACAGGGTATTCAAGGAAAATCTAGTGTGGGACTTGTTTAGAGGGAGAGCAAAGTTATTACGGTTTACTGACTGATTATAAAAACAAATATTTTGTGTCTTTGGAATAGTCAGGTCAAAGAATGAATTCTAACTTTGTGTTTTCTTCAAAGTAGAGCACTGACACCCTCTTTCAGAAAATCTTCAAGTAAGGGGTCAATCAATCTATGAAATGTTGTTTATCTAGTACAGCGTAAATTCCAGAACATCACAGCAGCATTCACAGAATAATCCAGCTCTCCAGAGATGTGGATGTTAGCTGATGATGTAAAAAGACAGCTCTTGGCTCGGGGAACCTGTGGGAAAGTTCTCCCTAAGCAGCCAGTAAAGCCATAAATCAACGCCCCACAGAAAGCGAAACAATACCAGAGAATGCGTTGCACTGGTGGGCGTCAAACCTGTTGAAAAGTCTGCAGCGCAGCAACATTAATTACCTATATAACAGCGATAACATACGTAGAACTGTTAGTAATGAGTTTTTTGTGAATCCGATGCATTGTAAATCACAGCAACGCAAAACTCCCTTGGTGATCGAATGAAGATTTGGATGAGTACTGATGTTGCCCTGAATGGACTCTATAGGGTTTCAGTCAACTTACATCATCAGAAACGAACAGAACAATCCAGATTTACAAACATTCGCAACCCCACCCACCACGATGCCTGACAACATGCTTGGCTCGTTCACACTCGGATGATCAATAGTTAGCACTGCAGCCAGCACGCTCGAATGCTTTCAGATAAGAAGTGTATAGTGCATGTTCATGTGAACGGAAGCAGGTTTTAACATCGGAGGATAGATGGGGCAACAGCTGCCCGGTGCTGCAAAGCTAGCTGAGTGGTAATCTGGGCATACCAAGGATGGGATCAACATTTCAACATCTGCAATAGTTGTAATGTTTCTCTTTTGGCAGCTTTCTGCAAGCTGTGAATGCAAGCTCCCCTCGGGAGGGAGACGTGGGCTTGAGGGGGCGAATGGAAAAGAGGGGGAGAAAAACCCTGGCAGCTAAAGAAATGAAAATAATAGCAAGCAGTAGAAAAGACACAGCAGATGAAAGACCGAAGGGGGAAGAATGGGGTGTATGGGAGGAGAGAGAGTCACAGGGTGTAAAAGCTAAGATCTGTCTTGAGAAAACGGATCTGAAATTTGGTATCTCAAATACGGTCTCATTCGTTTATTCATTTACATTTACTGAAAATTATTAGAGAGTGTTTGAGTACTCCAGAACCAGAACTTTCTAGGCTTAAATCAGGGGCACAAGTTTCTCTTGTCTTCTGCTGACCTCATCTGACTGTCTACTGCACTGCTGCATCATGGGAAGGGAGTGGCAATTTTAACATGCATAAGAAACAACTATTGGATGTATCTGTCCCAAAAAATGAGTAAGTAAAACCTAGAGTTGAAGGTTGCCAAAGTTCAACTTTGTAAGTTGGGGGAATTACTCAAATAAACAAATGTAGGCCTTCTGACCTGTAAGTGAATTTCATACGAGTTCCCATATAGCATTCAAACTTGAAGAACCCGATTTATTTAAGAACCTGTGACAGTTGCTGCTATAAGCATTGAGTTACTTAGAACCATCGGAGAGCAAATGGAACAAAATGGAATTCTAGACAATTCTCAAAACTAATAATTCAGAATCCTAAAGTTTTAAACATTTAGCTTTTGTTCACTGGATACATTTGCAATTGCAAAGAGCAATTTCTTCTTGACAAAATATCTGAAAACCAAGCACAAATAGAATAATTTTTATTCAACCTTAAAAAAATATTATTGGAAATTTCAAAGAATTAGTTAAAGGAGTATGCTACTTCCAGAACAAAAATTTACAGATAATGTTCACGATGTTCATGTCTTTCTTTAGTCGTAAAGAAATTATGCTTTTTGAGGAAAACATTTCAGGATTTCTCTCCATATAGTGGACTTCTATGGTGCCCCGAGTTTGAACTTCAAAAATGCAGTTTAAATGCAGCTTCAAAGGGCTCTAAACGATCCCAGCCAAGTAAGAAGGGTCTTATCTAGCAAAACAATTGGTTATATTCTAAAACAATTGACAATTTGTATACAGTTTAACCTCAAACGCTCATCTAGGTCTAGCCCTTCAAAATCTAACTTCAAAATCACCCAATATCGCTGCAGAAGTACCGACCTAGTAAACATGCCAAGAATGTCAAACGAAGAAAATTAGATAGGAGTTTGAACCGAACACACAGAGTTCATGCAGAGCTAGACCAACATGAGCATTTGCAGTTAAAAAGTATATAAATTGTCAATGTCTCGCTAGATGAGACCCTTCTTCCTCAGGTGGGATTGTTTAGAGCCCTTAGAAGCTGCATTTAAACTGCATTTTGGAAGTTCAAACTCGGGAGCACCATAGTAATATGGAGAGAAATCCTGAAATGGTTTCCTCAAAAAACAATTTCTCTATGACTGAAGAAAGACATGAACATCTTGGATGACAAGGGGCCGAGTACATTATCTGTAATATTTTGTTCTGGAAGTAAACTACTCCTTTAATTTCCCCTGTTGTTTCTAAGCTTTTAGAAAATGGCTTCGCACATGTCATAACATTTGCCAGTAGCTGTGCAGAAATTGCCCAACTGAACTTGCAAAAAATAAAACAAAACAAGCAAGACCTGCATGTAACGCATCCTTTTGGTCACTTTATTTAAATGTGATATTAAATACTAAGTAGCAGATCATATTAATGGCAGAAGTTGTTGGTGTATATGCTAACATCAGAACATTTTCAGGAGGGGAAAAAGTTCCTCTACATTTCTGAATGACACCCTGTGGATATCAAAGGGCTTATGGTCGCCAATGAAAAACATCTAGTTTAGCATCCGAAGTGGAGATGTGCCCAAGAAGAGAACAATACAGCCTGAGCACTAACCTGATCAGGAAAGTGTTAGCATTATTATATCATCAGAACAGGTTTGAAGTTCATTTAAACCACACAAACATGTATCTAGCTCCCGCCACGCGCCGACACAGGCGCGATCCCAACTCAAGTGGGGAAAAGAAACGGAGAAACAAAACAAAAAATTAACAACAGAAATAGAAATTATGAACAGTACTCACAACAATATGCTAGGCAACACTACAACGAGAATCTGATGTTACAAAAGTCCGGAGGAATTCAGCAAGCAGTTTTAACAACACAGACATTCCATAGCATGTTTAGCAACAACAAGTTTAAATACCTAAAAGCAGATTAGAAAAAGGGGTTTTAAAACATTAGAAGAGATCTAGCTGCTTGATATAAGGCCATTTGACTTGACGTTACGTTTAAGGTGTCCGCTGCAGTGTCTCTGGAGCACTGGCTAGCACAGTACCGATGACAATCCACTACTAGGAAGATATTAGCGCAGATAGTGTTTACGGGGGGCTCTAAAACAGAAACGCTATGGTCCCTCCTCAGTCACGCTGTTTTCCTTGCAATATAATTATTTATATATGCACAGCCCTTATTTAAGGGGAAACAAACCTGCAATGCCTAAAAGCATTTGGGGAGAATATCTTCTTCAATCTTAAATACGTGAAAGAGAAAAAAAAGAACTTGAATAACATTAAGGCTATATACACAAAATGACAAACTGCACTGCCAAAAAACCCCTTGAACAAAGTCCCGGGACCCCCTCTCGTTACCGGGGAGCTTCAGTAGGTGTCCTGGCTGTATCAGTCCAGCTGCGTGTACACCGAGGGGCCGTAGGCTGGGCGGAGGCCTCTACAGGCCCTTAGACGGACCCGGGTTCTTGCCCAGCTGTGAGGAGGGGAGGCCCTGGAGAGCCCCGAGCTGCTGGTACAACCCCAGCAGATCCATCTGATTCATGGGGCCTGTAAGACCGTTCTGCATGGCCAGCTGGTTGAGCAGCATTCCCTGTCTCGCCATGGCCATCTGCTGCTCCTGCACCTTACGGTTGGCGATCACCTTCTGCACGTACATCATCAGCTGGAGAACAGACCCAAACTGGATGTTAATTTTCCGTTATGGGATGCTACCCCTCTCCAACAGAGTTGTGACTATTCACATGACTACTTTATGAAATCACAAGCCTAAAAATCATATTTGGATGAAGTCACAAGTTAATGAAATAATAACCGTAACAAAAAAAATTATAGCCATCACAGATTAAAGGATTTTGCTGGGGATTTTCAATGTGCTATTTTTAAATGCCAGATGCAGCTTATTGTATTATTTTTAAAATATGCACTTTTTTATGCACAGTGTTACAACACGTTTCAATGAAATCACCATGAAGCAAACATGCCATAATTCATCAGCAGTACATCATAAGCCATGGTTTGGCAATAATGCATGGTTTTTACTGATAGCAGACTGCTCTACAGCAGTGTCGAGCGAGAAACAGTTCTGCATTTTTACATTGAAACATGCAACCTTCACATTTATTTAATTAGCATAGCTTTTTCAAGTTTATCACATTAGACCTTATTTACAATTCCTATTTTTTCATTCCTAAATTGAAGAAATCTTCAAATGATGATTGAGACGTTTATTCAATGTAATATATTTAACTTCTTATGGCCTAAAATTGGATCAAACTGAATTTCAGGACTTTTCAAGGACCCTAAATTAATTCACACATCATATGTGACAATGGACCACAAAACCAGTTATAAGGTTTTTTTTTTTTTTTTATTAAAATTTATACTGAAAGCTGAATAAATAAGCTTTTCATTGATATGACATTTGTCAGAGATACAACTATTTCTTAAAAAAATAATACACTCTAAATATTGAGAAAATTGCCTTTAAAGTCGTCCAAATAAAAATCTTATAAATGCAGATTACTATGACAAAATAAGCATTGACACATTTACAGTAGGAAATTCACAAAATATCTTCATGGACCATGATTTTTACTTAATATCTTAATGATTTTTGGCATAAAAGAAAAATCTATAATTTTGATCTATGTCAATGTTTGGCTATTGCTACATATACCTGTGCTACTTACGACTGGTTTTGTGGTCCAGGGTTCCAGGGTTGTCTCTTTTTGACAAATGGAGAAAATATGTTGCCACTGTACAATGTAAAATATGCTGGATAAGAGGTGCAACAGGGTCCCAAATGTAAAATCCCTTTCATTCTATTTAGTTTAAAATGTTAAAGTCACTTAAACGCATGTGAAAAATAAGATGTTAGAGAAACAGTGAGAGATGAGCAAACATACCGTTTGTTGCTTGCCGAGGACATCACGGTAAACAGCCTCCCTGTGTTTGATCTCCAGTTCGTAGCCGGCCTGCCTCCCAAGAGCCATGGACTGAACCTGGTTCTCGGGTAAACTGGGATTCTCCTTCCACTGCCAAAAACAACACACCTGTTACATCCTGTAGACCTCAACAAACAAACACTTACACACTCATCACACACATGCAAACACATCCAGCAGTTGTTCAGAGCGTAGTCTCAAGCTCAATAATGACACAGCAAAAAAATGACAGCCCCGTAAGCATAGGCTTTGCCCCTAAAAGCTTGCTCCATGACACCAGGGTACTGTAAGTGGTTGTCAAGTCTATATAGCCCAGGTGATAAACGCCTTCTCACTTTGGTACATTGCAAATACATGACAATCTGAATTTGAAAGATTTGAAGCAATCTATGCTATAAAGTTCTATATGGAGCATTCTACAGAATCGGTGCAACTGCTGTTTCACAAACAAAAAACATTTAAAAATCATTTAAGTATTCAAATCTTAGATGTTTAATAAGGTCCTTCTATTATCTATTGAAACCCACAACAATATTTACAATATTAGTAAGCTTAATATATTTTAAATCATCATTTATTGGGATCTTTCAATTGTCCAGAACCATAACCCCTAAATTTCAACTTATGAAAATGATATTGAAATAATTTTTGTATTTTATTCCACTGTTGCTTTTAGGAGTATATTTTTGTTTCTTTAAAAAAAAGTGAAGTTAAAAAGTTTTTCTTTGAAGATTATGAAACTTTATGTAAAAAAGAAAAAAAGAAAAACATACAATATGATTATTACAATACGAGTATTACCTGCACAGTTGCTAGAAATGTGTACCTAGGATGTTATACAATTTGCAAACATACAATGTTTTGCCAAAAATAAAGTATACTGAATTATCAACTAAGATTATGATTTTTGGTTCATGAATCCTTAACTTTGAAATCAGTATGATCAACTTTTTGCCTTTTACAAAGAAAAACTGGATTCAAAATAGAACAAAATCTCATAAATTACACTTGAAATATTGTTAATTGTTATTGATTTATCACTCATTTTTTTAAAATAAAAAAGCTAAATATATTTACAATCTAGATGCAATCAAGATTAATTCAATATAACCCTTCTAATTAAACTATTATTAATGTGTTTCAGTAGTGACAAATTTGGGGAGAGGACACATATTCCAAAACTTTCTGAAAATAAAATATGAGAATTAACTGTGCGATTACTAGAAATGTGTACCTAGGATAATGTACAATTTGCATGCATACAGGTTTTTTGGAATTTTTTTTCCCCAAGACGTTTCCAACTCTGACTTTGGACCGATTCTGTAGAATAGCCCTTGCAAATAAACATTACATGACATGCCTGAAGTGGCAAACTGCAAAGCTGGAGTAAACATATCCAAATTGCTATCATCAGATGCTTTCTTAACTGCTGTTTTCTCACCGCTGTCAATTTCTTGTGTTTAATTTGTTATTTATATTTATGTTATTTATATATTAGGGATGGGACGATACCCCTACATCCCGATTCAATACTATCACGATACTTGGGTGCCGATACGGTATTTATTGCAATTTTTTTGATCGAACAATTTCGATTCTACAAGTATTGTGATTCGATATTGCTATTATGGCTGGGACGATACGCTAGTCTGCCGATTCAAATGTTCAACAAAATGAGTAGAAAAAATACTTTCTGAAATAAAAATGCCATGTTACTTTGCAAACCATTTGAAGTCATGTTTAGTCATGTTTTCCCAGCAAAACTAATTTGACTTTGTTTACCGCAAAGTATATTTTGGTCATCCTATTAAAAATAACATTCAAATTTGGTCATTTTAGAGCTTTAAAGTGCTGGAAATAGTTATGTTAAATGCTGGAAAGTCATTAAAAAGGTGCTTGAATTTCTCTCTCAAAGGTTGTACAAACCCTGAAATGAATAATGTATTATTTCTAGCACCATGGTTATAGTTAGCATTAATACTTCTGGTTTTCTGACGCAAGTCAGCACTGTCTATAACAGAGACTTCTGAGCAGAATTCAAACACTTCTTCCTGGATCTCGCAGCACTGTGTAGTAACAGTGTCACAAAATCAACTTGGCTCCTGAGTAAAGCAGTTTTGATCTCGGACAAGTTTGTGTGCTTTGCCGTCCGGGCTGATAAACGTTCTGCGATGTGATCTAAAACATAGTGTGGTTTAGTTTCGCTTTCGTTAGATGTTTCTTATATGCAACAGAAATGGCAGCACTTATGAGTTCACAAAAATTAGTCCCACAGGCAGAAAAAAAATGGTCGCAAAACGTCTGGAGCCCTGAGAGAGCAGATGGCTCTGCATGCTTTCAAATTGCTCTGGCAGTACTTTGATGAAATTCGCCGATCGTCTGCACGGTGCTGCTTAAAGCGCAACACATTTATACATTTCACCCTCTGTTGGAATAAAAGTAACTTCTTCCCACCACCTCTTATGAAAAGTAAATTCATTAAATATAAATCAATTCTGAGGCAAACCAGTTGATTTTTAAATCGTTTCAAAAAGGAATTGCGATAGGTGAATGTTAGGGATGCACCGAATATTCGGCCACCGGAAATTTTCGGCCGAAAATAGCCCAAAAGTACATTTTCGGTTTTCGGTCGAAAGACTTTTATCACCGAAACAACACGGCCGAAACAGTATGTTGACGCAAACAGAAACCGCAGCCTGCACGTGCTTGTCTGAAGCAAAACTTCTGCGGTGAGGACGTATTTCAGTATATCTGAGAAAGACCCACGGATAGCGATTTGCAAAACTTGTAATGCTGAAATTTCAAGAGGGGGTGTGTCTGCAGTCGTGCGTGCAGCCAGTGATGAGAGCAGAGATCGGCGCATTGTGCAGACAGATGTGGCCTTCAGTGAGTGAAAAACAATGGCTTTAGGTTGGTGTTACAACACAATATTTTAAAGATGTCTTTTCTATATACTGTTTTTTTATAAATATTGTATATGTTTTAAACCGTGGAGGTGAGCCAATGGATATCACACAAGCAACGTGAAAACTGCGCAATATGTGAAAGTGAAAGTAAAAACTGACAGTGCTTTCAGCATCTGACATGCATTCTCTCAGAGACAATGAGAGACGATTATACTTCATATGCTGATATTAATTTAGTCCCCTACTATTGTGTAAGTGTTGTTTTTTGAAAAAGACTTAAAGCTCTTAATTTGATGAAACTTCCAAAGGCTATCCATTGAATAAATATGAGCGCTGCAGGTTTCAAAGTCATTTGCTGCGCTGCTTTGTTTACCATTCTGACAGCGCCTCCTGCTGGAAGAGAAACACGTAGAGTTGTAAATGTGAACTGATGGATCCACAAGATAATGTGTTATAAAAATTTAAACAATTTCAACAAAGGCAGTAAAATATATGTATGTTATTTAAGTAATATAATACTTGATTGATAATAATCGTTTAAATTAATATAACTGATTTATTCTTTGAAACTTTAATATTAAATTTATGCAATTGCAATGCCTTGATTTTAGTAAAATTAGTACACAGTCATAGCCATAAATGCAATGGTACTAATAATTGGCATAATTCTTTCGGTGTTTCGGTTTTCGGCCTTGGATTCCATTTTTTCGGTTTTCGGTTTCGGCCAAGAATTTTCATTTCGGTGCATCCCTAGTGAATGTATTTTTACTCCCACCCCTATTATATATATTAATTCTAAATGTAGGTGGCGTCAGGGTGTTCAGTAACATTAAACTGCTAATCAGGCGTTTCAAACGCCTTTTTATCCCCAAGCGTAGAACAAAAAGAAGTGTGCCATGAGCACATCAGGGCCTTCCGATGTAGGAAACCGCCCTTTCTCCTGTCACTCACCACTTGCGCGATGATGTCCTCCAGTGGTTCCCTGGGCACTGACTTCAGAGCATTAGTGGCTTCCATCACTTTCTGCCGGCCCTGGTTAATCAACTCCTTGAAGACGGAGGGAGAGAATGAAGTGTGAGAGTAAACACAGAAAGATGAAACAAACCTCTGAATTTGAGATAGCTAGCATTCGTAAATAGCAGCTGCCCGAGAACGCATGTCACAATTAGCTGCCGGCCGAAGGAATGTGAAAAGAGCATGTGGAGCTCATTACCTACCTCCAACTGCTGGTTGCTCATGGAGGCCAAAGCAGCCACGTTGAAGGGGAAGTAGGAGTTTGGTCCCGCTCCCACGCCCATCTGAGAATAGGACGGCTGGTTGAAACGCATGGACAGACCCTGACACAACAGAAGAGTCGAAAAGAAACGGAGAAACGTCATTTTATGAGATGAGGTCACGCAGAAAGATCCCAATTATAAATAATCTTCAAATCAGGTTGGGCCTGACAGATGAGTCAGCCTTCCATCGCACTAGCACTCGCTGCGGGCTAATCAAAGCATTGCTTCTCGGACTTCATTTTCCACTCGATTTGCGACTTTGACGTGATTCGTCTGCGATCTGGCAAAGGCGCGCGGCGAGCGATGATTCCCAGCCAACAGATCGCTGGAGGATCCAAAAAATCCTGACGTGCACCCATGTGAACCTCTGTTAGGGTCCTGCCCAAGCTGTGTTTGTCTTACGGCTCTAAACAGAACGTTCCCCCGCTGAAGGTCAGCAGGATGGCTGTGTTTGTGTGTAAATGAGCTACCGAGGCAGATGCGGCCAATCCCACCCTCTAATTGGGTCTTTGGTGCACGCAGCTCGTAAACACACTCCACAGCTGAGTGTCCGGTGTTCAGACCTGGCACGAGCAGGTGTGCGGCAGAGACGCCGGCGTGGATCACAGCTGCGCCGCAGACCGCAGCCGTGGGACGATCTAAACGGACTCTGGCTTCAAAATGTGACGCTCGCCGTATGGCTGCTGCTTTGAGAAGAACTCGATAGGACTCTCTAATCACTGCAAGTCACTGCTTAAAATCCACTTTAATGGCTTTGACATAGGTAATGATTTTAAGCAACCAAATTAGACAAAGCTCTTCAGTCTTAACGTACACAAATGACTGTAGCCAGATGATCAAAAGCAGATGAGTTCTTTTCGTTGCATAGAATAGCTACGGCCTGATGAAATTACTTTGATTTAAGCATAATATTTAAAACATCTTGCCAAAAAATAACATGAAATTTAGGAGACGGATTACATGTAGTGCAGAAACCGTGTCAATATGGTATGAATTACGCATACGCACACAAATCAAAACGCATGTCTCCATGCTCAGTATAACAGCAGGTAGAACTCCTGCCTACAAATACAGCTCCTGTATTGGGAACTAAAGTTACTGTGATATTTTCCATGTTTCATGTGGTGTAATACTTGCAATACTTTGCAAACACTTGTAACTTTGGTCAATTTTACTGATGAAGTACTCAAGGAAAGGGCTACAGTCAAATCAAAATTTATTCAACATTTCTCACATTATCAGTTTATTCACTATAGTTTAGAAAATCAGAGTTAAACTGTCAGAACAAATTCATCTTGATAATGTCAGATAACTTTGATATAAAGGTATGTAATGGATTTCAAAAATTCAGACAACTGTAAGTATGACAACATGTGATTCTGGACCACAAAACCTTAGTAGCACGGGTATATTTGTAGCAATAGCCAACAATACATATTGCAGGGGTCGAAATGATCAAATTTTCTTTTACGCCAAAAATCATTAGGATATTAAGTAAAGATCATGTTCCATCAAGATATTTTGTACATCTCCTGTAAATTTATCAAAACTTATTTTTTGATTTGTAATATGCATTGTTCTTCATTTGGACAACTTTAAAGGTGATTTTTTTCAATATTTAGATTTTCAGATTTTAGATTGCAGATTTTCAAATAGTGGGCAAAGTATTGTCCTATCCTAACAAACCATACATCAATGGAAAGCTTATTTATTCAGCTTTCAGGTGGATTTCTGAATCTAAATTTCCAAAAGTTGACCCTTATGACTGGTTTTGTGGTCCAGGGTCACATATTTACAATGTCTAAATGTGACCCTGGACCACAAAACCAGCCTTAAGTCGCTGGGGTATATTTGTAGCAATAGCCAAAAATACATTGTATGGGTCAAAATTATAGATTTTTCTTTTATGCCATAAATCATCAGGATATTCAGTAAAGATCATGTTTCATGAAGATTTTATGTAAAATTCCTACTATAAATATATCAAAATGTAATTTTTAATTAGTAATATGCATTGTTAAGAACTTAATTTGGACAACTTTAAAGGTGATTTTCTCAGTATTTAGATTTTTTTGCATCCTCAGATTCCAGATTTTCAAATAGATGTATCTCGGCCAAATATTGTCCTATCCTAACAAACCACATATCAACAGAAAGCTTATTTATTGAGCTTTCGTATGGTGTATGCATCTCAGTTTTGTAAAATTTAACCTTATGACTGGTTTTGTGGTCCAGGGTCACAAATATCAATACTTTGTTGACCAATTACCAAGCAATGCTTAATTTTGTTCAGTCTGTGGTGAGAAAAACACTTCAGCAAAACACAGTCTGAAAAATTTTTTGGTTGCAAATTTTTATACATTTTACTGGTAGTCCACTGCATGACCAATTTTTGGGTATAATGCGTCACAGTTTACTTTATTTTGCCATCCTCACTTACATAAATGAACTAGTGTCCTGCACCCACTCTTAAAAAATATATATATATCAAAAATGATATCTGGCGTCCGAATAATTTTTGGTTTGACTGTACGTCAGATTGTTTTTGATTACACCGCTCCTCACTTTTTTCAGCAAAAGTTGACTGAAAGAAGTTAACTGGTCTGAAAGCAGAACCGTAGACATTGTTATGAAATAAGGAATATTTAGTGAATCCGAATAATGAGAAAGTACTTCTAATATAATTCAACTACAGAGTCAGAGTCCCACATGACAACAAGTCACTTCTCTCCCAAAAATACTCCACTAATGAGCTGCTGACCTGAGGTTGAAGAGTCTTTAATCTGAAGACAATGACTCAGATTGTTTGAGGACTACAAAGGATTCCAGGATTGAATATAAAAGGACACAGTCCTCTGCCATCATCTGCACCCACAGACATGGAGGTTTCACTGCGTTTATGTAACGGGATGATTGGACCCTGTGAACAACTAGACACTTCAGAAGAGGTGTGCTTCAGTGGGTCCATTACCACCTAAAGAACCCTTTTCAAGCAACAAAGCTCCCACTGGTTTTATGTAGGTCTAAATACAGCTTTATGTTTTACAAGGAGCCATTCTTTGAAGCTTTCAAGGAATTTTATGTAAGCACATATGCATACAGTTAGACCTCTCTCATGGAGTTTCTTAAAGTGTGTGGGTTAATTTCTTACGATAACATCACTACACAAGATTATTTGTGACCCTGGACCACAAAACCAGACTTAAGTAGCATAGGTATATTAGAAATATCAAGAAATACATATGGGTCAAAATTGTCAATTTTTCTTTTACGGCAAAAATCATCAGGATATTGAGTAAAGATCATGTTCCATGAAGATATTTTGTAAATTTCCTACCATAAATATATCAAAACGTTTTGATTAGTAATATGCATGGCTAAGAACTTCATTTGGACAACTTTAAAAGGCAATTTTCTCAGTATTCAGATTTTTTGCACCCTCGGATTCTCAATGAAAACCATCAATGGAAAGCTTATTTATTCAGCTTTCAGATGATGTATAAATCTCAATTTCAAATTGAACCTTAATGACTGGTTTTGTAGTCCAGGGTCACATTTGTCAGTCCATCACTAAAGAAATAATCATCAACCTCACAGATTCTTAAACAGCTATCAGTAAAAGATAAGACTACAACAAAAGTAAGACTAAAACACTTGAATGATATGCAGGTATTAGATAATATTTTTTATCACTACTTGCATATAATAGTAAAGGACTTGTGTGGCTACACACCTTCTTTTCTGCCTCGTATTCGGCCCAGGCTGCCTTGCGATCTTCCTCACTCAGTGCCTCTTCCTCCTTGTGGTCCAGCAAAGAGTCATGCTCGTGGTAGCCAACGATATGATCTTTGTAACTGTGAAGGAGTTCTGCCAGGAAAGGATCCTGGGACAGGAGAAAGGGTCAAAGAAAGATGGGTCAGCATTGTTGCATAAACACATGCAGTCCTCTAATAATCACCATTACCAACATGATTATTGAGCAAAATGCAACAATTAAACATTTTTGTGGCTTATCAAGCAGAGAAAATGGTGCTCTGGCTTAGTTAAACTATTCAAAAATGTTGATTACAATCGAGTCATATCATACATTCTCCAATTTAATTTTTTGTTCGGTCACACTTTAGTTTGGAGACCAATCCTCACTACTACTTAACTATTAACTATGACTTTTACCTCAATTAACTCCTTATTTACTGCTTATTAATAGTTAGTAAGGTAGTTGTTAAGTTTAGGTATGGGGTTGGATTAAGGGATATAAAATATGATCATGCAATCATGCAGACACATTTTTTTATATAATCCGTTACATTCTGATGTAGGTCAAAATAGAGAAAAAAGAGGTTGCGAAACATCTCATTATGCACATTATGACTTTAAAACAATTTATTTTTTCATCTTCACTTGCTCACTAGTGAATACATGGCCTAGGAATCTGATCATTGACTTGAACACATGGACAGTCACATGTGGATGTATTCATACACTTGATGTCAAAGAGTTATACAGGTTCGGCCTTTAGCAGTTTAGTTCCAAGAAATGGTGTTTTTGGCCTAGGGTCTAGTTTTGGAGTTGTTGTAGTATGTTTTCATAATACAAGCTCTTTTATCCCATAATGAATAAATAAATGAAATAGCCAATTAAGAGTTAGTTTGTGCGTCAAGCTAAAAATAAAAGAAACAGCCTCCAACCAAGTGTTCATAAGAGGACATATTTAAAATAACTTCAGAGGCTTTCATGCAACTCTGGTATCCATGACTACACTGTTATTGAAAACAACACCTGAGCGGTGCGCAATTCACATCCAGGCCTCGTGCAAACACGGTTTAAAATTACTCCACAGCTATTGTTTGCTTTTCTTTGTCTTGCCTGCACTTTACATTAAAATGCCTTCAAGATCTAGAAACATCTGCTGGATCCCAAGCACATGAGCATAAACGCGCGATAGTTACGCCATCGGCCAAATTGAGAAGCGACAACAAACAAAATAGAACAAAAACACAATTAATCATGTCAACGAAAAGCCTCACTTTACTAAATTTAGGACTGGTTACTAAATTGCTACAGAAAAGTTTTGGAACAAAAGGAGCAAAACTCAATCGCCCTCCAAAGAGCCTATCCTGATTAACCAGATCAAGGTTTATTTCAAGAAATAAAGATAACAGCAGCAAGACAGGTACCAAAAACAGAGCCATGCCTTCTGCATTACAGCAGAGCGTAATGGAGAGCGCAGCTACAGATCCGTCCACATCAAGGCTTTTGAGTAAGTGCCTTCGATAGCTGGAAAATAAAAACATGTGGCGAAAGCAAGCACAATCACGCCAGGCCTGGCCTATACCCTCCACAAACCCGGCTGGATGAGTGATGGTAATTTCTGGCTAAGTGGCTAAATTAAAACATGGCTGGATGCTGCCATGTGAGGAACCCCTTCTACATCACAATCGTAATGGAAAAAGATGATCTCTCGTCCAAAGTGAGCAGAGCCTCGTCTCTGGAGCGAGACAATTCGGTGATGAAGCTGTTGTTTGAGCGCATTTCAAACACTCGCCATCACGAGAGGGCCGACCTGAGCTTATCTGAACATTGTCCAATTTAGAGCCGGGTAAACGGGTCACAGAGCCGCTGGGTCAAATGACAGCGAAGCCGTCCAGGGGAGCAGGGAATGCCGGGATTCCTGATTAATCTCCAGGCTGGGTGGTCTCGTCCGTCTCCGTAACCTGCCCTACATGTGCATCTCGACCGAAGGCACTAATGACGGTAACAAGAACTCCTGCATTGTCATACTGTGAGCTAACCCCACGCATAATGACGGCTTAGGAAAAGGATATCGTTTTACTTCATGCATGGATGTGGAATAGGCTGGGTGGGGGAATGGGGGAATCAGCAGACTGCAGATTTTTTTTCTTTCTTTTCCCAGGGAAATGGGGAGTGGGGATCCCACAGGAAGTCAAACGGGGGAGGAAGCATTTTGCTTTTGATCAAAGCGTGGAGGTGCATGAGCCAGACTGCTGCAAGGATAAATACTGCCCCAGGTGAGGAACAGTCTATCTGCCCGTGTCTGAACACCACACTCTTTCGCAAATATCACGACCACAGAAATCATTTCCTTGTGAGCCTTCGCGGTTTTTGCTGTTCTCCCATGTAAACAGACTAGACCTTCATAAACATCTTTGTTAAGCTTGAGTAAAACTACATCTATTTTCCTTCGGTTTTGAACTTTTATTGTGCATTCAACCACTAGCTGGAAAATGTGTCTAGGGTGTGAATGATGCACTGTGCCCTATTCCAGGTAAAATGTGAGAAGTTTCCACAGACAAAAAATACTTTTATTTTTAATTTTAGTATTTACACTGGACAATGTTGGCAAATTCAGTCACCATTGCATAAATTAAATAGCCAAGATTTGCTTTTAACAGTTTTGTTTTGCTTTTCAAAGAAAATTAATTAAATTACAAAACAACAATTTAAAAACTATTTATTTACCACTGATTAACACTGGTTTTCCTTGCGCTTTGGACTTTAAACCCTGGTTAAGGAGCTTGTGCAGCGCTGTCAGAATACACATAATTTGTGCATGTATTAGACAACAAAACGTTCTGTAGGTTTATTTACTAATGGTTTCAGGCCATTTGGTGATTTCAGTCATAATACAGTAACCAGCAACAACATGCAGTCTCGTGCTGTCGGTGCTTGTAATGATTTAGGCGTCTTTCTCGGACAGTTTTAAAGGAACACTCCACTTTTTTTGGAAATAGGCTCATTCTCCAACTCCCCCTGAGTTAATAAGTTGATCTTTACCGTTTTGAAATCCATTCAGCCGTTCTCCTGTTCTGGCGATATCAGTTTTAGCATAGCTTAGCATAGATCATTGAATCCTATTAGACCAGTAGCATCGCGTTCAAAAATGTCCAACGAGTTTCCATATTTGTTGTATTTAAAACTTGACTCTTCTGTAGTTATATCGTGTACTAAGACCAGTCGAAATGCAAAGCTGCAAGTTTCTAGGCTGATAAGATTAGGAACTACACTTCCATTCCGGCGTAATAGTCAAGGAAGTTTGCTGCCGTAATATGGCCGAAGCAGGCAGAGTATTATCAGAAATGAGTTCCCAGCTAGTTTAGCATTTGCACATGTGCTGCGTGGTATTACTGCTCCTGCTTCAGCCATATTACGGCAGCAAACTTCCTTGACTATTACGCCGGAATGGAAGTGTAGTTCCTAATCTTATCAGCCTAGAAACTTGCAGCTTTGCATTTCGACTGGTCTTAGTACACGATATAACTACAGAAGAGTCAAGTTTTAAATAGGACAAATATGGAAACTCGTTGGTCATTTTTGAACGTGATGCTACTGGTCTAATAGGATTCAATGATCTATGCTAAGCTAAGCTAAAAGTGATATCACCAGAACAGGAGAACGGCTGAATGGATTTCAAAACGGTAAAACTCAACTTATTAACTCGGGGGAGATGGAGAATGAGCCTATTTCCAAAAAAAGTGGAGTGTTCCTTTAAATGCTTCCACACTGCAGGCATGTTTGCTGCATTAGTGCACGCCTCTATTTGATCGTGTCACGTTATTTTTTGGTATAATTCATTCAGCCTTTTCAATTATTCACAAAATATTTTCAGTTGCCGAACATTCGGTGCATCCCTACCAAGAAGTGCACATGAACTCTTGGCAGTATACAGAATTGTTCATTAGCAAGTAATTGATGAATATTAATTCTAGCAATTCGCATCGATTCACAACCTTCAAAAATAGATTTTCTAGTTAAAAGCACTTACTTACATTATCCCAAACGTTTCGAAGAATGTTTAAACCCAGAGAAATAAGCAATTTTGACTAGTGTAATGGGCCGTGTCATTGCATTACCTGCCAAGTACGTCATACATCCTTTACTTTCCAGTTTTATTTTGTAGAAAACGTGGAAATCCCGACGACACTTTAATATGTTTTGCATTTTATTTGGCAGGTGATGAACACACAGAGTAGCATTATAACGGAACTTTCAACACACTTAAATGCATCTAGTATGATTAAACAGCACTGCTTTTTCCTACATATGCATGACCAGAAGCGGAAGCGGTCGACTGTGGCATAATAAAAGCTGTGTGTGATCATCTCATTAGCAAATCGCTCCAGGGCCACGTTTCGCTTCCATGGCTTTCTGTCCCACCCTGCTTTATACTACAGTGACGTTAGTAAAACTTTAATATATTAGCTCATCCATGAACATGATTTCTGCCGAGTCCCGACAGATTGCATTGGCAGTGGGTATGAAGACAACAACTCCTATGATTCCACATTTAATCACGGGTAGGGATGTCCCGATACAACTTTTTAACTTCCGATACGATACCGATATTGCAGCCTTCAGTACTAACCGATACCGATACAAATCCGATACAGTAATCAGCACAAATCATGAATACTTTTACCTATTTTTTTGTGTGGAATGTATGAACGGCTAGATCAAACTGAGAACAAAAGTCAGCAACAGTAAGTATGGAAAAAAACGACCAATTTATTAACTATTGGTTGCACAAATGTGAACCTTTTACATAAGAATATATAAAAAAAGAATTAAAGAATAAATATTAAGACCCTGAAAAATATCTTAATTGAATAAACAAAAATATATTTTTTAAAGTGCAAAATACTAATTAAAGGTCACTTCAGTTATTTATTTTTTACCGTCAGCAAATGGTAAGAACAGCTGAGAGCAGGAACATAAGAAAAAAAAAAATTGTTAATTGACCAACTGCTAAAGGTTGAGTGTCCAAAGTTTCAATTTTACACACACTGCCTGAAAGAATGAGATCGTTGCATTTGCTATCCACAAAAAATAGTGAAAACAAAATAAATATAACTCTAATACAGGGCAGAAAACAAATGTTTAACTAAAAGGATGACTACACTTCCTACTCCTCCAACTCAACTTTCTGCAGTCCGAGCATGATGTGGAGATTTTATTTTTAAGAAGATAAGCATTTCTGCATGCTGAGCAGTGAGTCTGCTCCTATGCTCCTCAAAAATAATTGATCATTATTGTTATTATTGTCACGCTTTGCGAGGGTTTCAGGCAGCGTTGGTTGCTTGAAGTTGCCAGAGGATTGTTTCTTTAAAGGATAACTATTGTCAAAATGCAACCTGGGCTGTTTTTGTTTTTACTGTAAACGAGACAAACTTATATCTAAAAGCATACTTACGACAAACAAGCCGTTTTTGAGATTGACAGTGATTTCTTTTTGTGGTCAGTGGCCGGTGAATGGGAGAACTAGGGGCAAGTTTTTGAGCGCATCAAAATCCATATTTTTACAACACTGAGAAGACTCGACACACCATGAAACTTTGCTCGAAGTATTGTCTGGGTCTCTACACATGAACTCCAGCATTGAGAACATTGTTTGTGTTCACAGAGTTTACTAAAAAGAACGTTTTTGAACAACTCACTTTCACTGTTTGAGTCTCCGCGCGCGGCCGTCTCTCCAGTCAAGAGGTATCGATCTCCGAATGCGACGTAATACTGAGGGGAGTGAAGATGGATAGCTCCTAAAGCATATTTCCATATAAATGCACGGCTAATTCGTTGTTTTGTCGCAAGTTAAAAACAATATTAACCTTCTAGTTGTAAAAAGAGCCTCATATAAGAAACATTAATATATAAGAATCTCGCATTCGGAGAGCGACACCTCTTGACTGGCAAGACGGCTGCGCGCGGAGACTCAGTGCAGAGTTTTGTGATGCTGCTTCAAATGCGCAATGAGGTTGGACTTATTAAACTTTCCTGGTTCTGTTCCACCACGGGAAACTTGTGCATGACAAGTGTTGCACTGAGCCACTTTAATGAAAAATACTGCCACACGGCCGACATCGCTCTTTTTCTTTGCTACTTCGCTAGCAAGCAGTGTTGTGATCACGTGGGCTTTGCACGCTGGCTCTGGACGCTGCTGGATAGAATAGCTGTAACGGAGTTTAGAGCGGAACTGACATCTTATATCGGAGATTTTTAACGCAGTCCGATATAATCCGATAGAGTTTTTTTGGGCTGATATCGGACCTATTTCCGATATCAATATCGGATCGGGACATCCCTAATCACGGGTTCAACAAACTAAGCCTTTGTTTCTTTGTTTGTTTTGAATATGCCCCCTCTAGCAGTGAAAACTTACATATTGTGTCTTTAATATTATAATAACAACAATAACAATAGTAATAATAATTAGGGATGCAACGATACCATTTTTTCAAAACCGATCCGATACCAAAAATTCTGAGTATCGGCCGATACCGATACCGATACCGATACCAGGCCGATATCAGTGGGGGTATTTTACCTTCAAAACTAAAGAATGTATACAATTCACTTTGTCATTAAGATTTATTTGTTTTAGGTAAAGAAAGAAATACCAAACCTGCTTGCACATTGTTGGATAAAAAAGGGTGAAAAAAAGAGATACATGCATGAGTGCAATCAAATTCATATAATTAATGTTTTAAAAATAACATTTTGACAACAGAAATATTACAGATATAAATAACTGAACAGATCTGCCAGCAGATCTGATTTAATTACTGAATCTTTTCATTGATTTGATTCATTCAAATGTATGGTTCATTCAGGAATAAAGCAAGTGACTGTCTGTTTGAATGGGAAATTGAATCATTTCACTAGATTCGTTTAAAAACGCACGTTCATTCATAAACGAAACACCGCTGTGTTTGAATGGAGATACACAGCGGCTCAGTTGTGACTTGTTTCAGATTACTTTTGACGATGAAATAAAGCAAAATCAGGCAATATTGTTATAGTCAGACAATGCAAGTCATTTAATAATAACTTCTTATTTATTTAACTGCTGTATTAAACAATCGCGAAGTCCTTGTGTTCTTTTGCGTGACGCTTCTGAAGACGCTTGATTAAATTTGTGGTGTTGTAATTCGAAACACCACTTCCACCTCTTGAAACTTTGGCTTTGCAAATATTACAATTTGCAGTGCTACTAGCTGCTGTATCAAGAGTAAAATATTTCCAAATCAGGGACATGTTTACCGCGCTGAGGTAGACTTTGCATGTGAAAGTTCCTCTGAACTCGCCTCACACTCACGTCATGTGGTTTTGTAAGCAGCGCAACGTATTCTAAATGTATTTTATTTTTAAGGCAATGTTTTAAAATAATTGTGTTCTTGTATGAACTATTATAGTTTTTACAGTAGACTATTATTTCTTGCTATTTATTCAATCAAACTCTGGTAACGGTATCGAATTTGGATCGGTCACGCATCACCGATATCCGATCCATTCAAAAAGCTTGGATCGGCGTCGATACCGATCCAGAGTATCGGATCGATGCAACCCTAATAATAATAATACAAGTGTTTGGAAAAATATATTAGTTATTGATCTTTTGTTATTATGGGAAGTAAGGATGTGTCCAAGTAGTGAATCCTTATTTGGAAAGGCATGAAAAATGAACAACGCATTCTACGGAGCTGCTAAAGGGACATGGTTAGCCGCTTGCTAGCAGATGCCTATTACATTAAAGTACATAATATTTCACTTACCACACAAACAGATTAAGGAGAGATGACTGATAGGACGATGGTGATCGCAAATCTCGAAAATGAAAGCAAAACACGATTTCAATGCCCCACATATTAACAACGGCTACCTGATGCCATAGAGTACAAATTACCCAATGATATAATTGCAAGAGAAAGCATTGAAATATATTTTTTTCCTTCCATCTCATGTTTATTCTCTTTAGGGGTAGTAGTAGTACACATCAGTTCCTTTCCGAACACGGTATTTGGATTCGGACACATCCATAAGGGAAAGTGTATACATTTTTTGATTTATTATGAAGGTAATAGTTTATAGGAAACACTGATTTCTTGAGTCAGGACTACCCATACTATAGACTGGTGTGTTTTTGTATTAAAATACTGGTGCGTTGATGTCTAGTGCGCACAAAAAGAATTATATATATATAAAAAAAAAAAATGATAAACCGTGATTAAAATTGTGAATCGATTTTGAAACGAATTGCGACCCAAAGAATCAATGTGAATTGAATCGTGAGGTACAGAGACACTCCCACCCCCACAAGTAATTGTTATAGAAAATGTATCTTTTGTTGTGCCACGCACAGCAATGCTGAGAATGCAACATGTACCATTGAAATGGTGCACATTTAGGCATATGTTGGCCAACTACTCTTGTAATCTGTTATGCTAAGACTTTTCTGACAAAGTAATTTTTCCCCCTTCAAGTTTCCCCTGAACAGTAGTACTTTTAACATTTACTGCTTAATCTCTTTCTGCAAGATATTTTTTTTAATTGCCTTGAATAGCTATCAATTAAAAGCTGACAGCAACAAGAATTCTTCTCGCAAGTTCTTGCAAACAGCGACACACACCATTGCTGGTGAAACAGAACATTCAAATAAACTTTAAGAGCTCTGCTCAACGACATACATTTACGACTTGGCAAACAAAGCCAATTTACTTAAGACACACTCCCAGATGAACTCTGGTGGTGTGAAAAACGCAATCAGGTTCAACGGTACAAGGACTTTTTTCTTGCCATTTGGCTTCCTACTGAATCATTTTCAGCACATTTACAGCTACTTCAGCCCAGCTGCCTCCTAAGGTTTTTGATCATGCCACCTCATATTAAATGCGATCCATGTTCACAAACTCCATTTTATTTCACTCATTACCACGGCCATAAACATCTGCCGCATGCTCTTTAGAAGCGAAGAGTGGGAGAATGGAAGCGTGACTACAACCATAAAAAGAAGCTAAAGATACAGGAGCTTCAGAAAAGTGTGGAAGAATTTGTGTTTTTCAAAAGACAAACTTTAGAGATCTTGCAACTTGGCATTCATGACCTAAAAAGGGGCATCCCTATAAACAAAACTCTTATCCTCTGCTTCAAAAAGAAGAGATTTCACAAGACACTGCGTTTGACATGCAGGTGCACAAACCAAAGAAACCAAGGGGTCCGGGGCAAGAGACTGGAGGAATGTGAAGGATTGAGATATTTGTAATACCTAACCTTAGCCAGGCAAAACGTACTCTACAGCTGCACGCAAATTATACGCATAACCTCAGTGCCCTGATATAAACAGTCTGCGTCTGCAGAGCTCTTGATGTTTGGCACAGGGCCGGATGTCAGGTGTCCATCAGGCCTGCCTCAACTATCATTCAATCCTTTCTAGCACTTACATTTCATTTACATTTAGAAATTTAGCAAAAACGACAATGGAAGCAATCAAAAACAAAAGAGCAAAAACATGCAAGTGCTATGACATATCTCATTTAGCCTAACGCAGTACACGTATCAAGTTTTTTTTTATTATTATATAATAAATAAAAAGAAAATAGAATAAAAAAAGAAAAAGCAAGCTAGTGTTAGAGGCCTAAAAATAGATAAATAGAATACAACAAGAACAGAGAAGCTAGTGTTAGTTTTTTTTTTTTTTTTTAAGAAAACAAGCAGTAAGTAAATTAATAGAGAATTTTTTTTAAATAAAATAATTAGAATATAAGGTGCTAGAGTTAGAGGGTCAAATAAAGACAGAAGAGATGTGTTTTTAGCCGATTCTTGAAGATGGCTATGGACTCAGCTGTTCGGATTGAGTTGAGCAGGTTATTCAACCAGAAGGGTACATTTAATGCGAAAGTCCATGAAAGTGAGTTTGTGTCTCTTTGGGATGGCACAATAATGCACCAATCAACTGCAGAATGCAAGTTTCTAGAGGGCACATAAGTCTGAAGTAATGAATTTAGGTAAAGTGGCGCAGAGCCAGTGGTGGTTTTGTAGGCAAACATTAATGCCTTGAATTTTACATGAACAGCTATTGGTAGCAGGTGCAAATTAATGAATAGAGGCATGACATGCATCCCTTTCGCCCGGTTAAAAATTAATCTTGCAGCCACATTCGGGATTAATTGTAAAGGTTTGATAGAACTGACTGGAAGACCTGCCAAAAGAGCATTGCAATAGTCCAGCCTGGACAGAACAAGAGCTTGAACAATGAGTTGTGAAGCATGTTCTGAAAGAAAGGGCCTGATCTTCCTGATGTTGAAAAAAGCAAATCTGCAGGACCGGGCAGTTTCAGAAACGTGGTCTGAGAAAGTCAGCTGATCATCAATTACAACTCCAAATAAAATAAATGGAGGACGTTAGGCGAGAACTTGTAAGACGCATTTCAGTTCACACCTTTAGCTCTTTCATCTAAGTTGGGGCAAATATCTAAAAATGGAGGGTTGAAGGCAACCACTCATTTAAGGAACATCTGGGGGACTTATTAAGAGCAGTTCCTGCACCTAATTACGCCAACTAAAGTCTGCTCCTTTGCTCGACGAGACCCAGTCGGCGGGGGAGCCTGAGCGAAAGCAAATTACCACTTTCCCACCGACGGACCACTGTCAGGAAGCGTACACACCGGCCCGACCGTGTCACTCAAGCCTGCCCATGGGTCTCAGCTCTGTAATGGGCCTCCGAAGAGCCCGAGGCAGGGCCAGACCCCAAGCTGGGTGGCTCTCGTGTCTGGGCCGCAGCACTCTTCTTTGTCATTAGAGTGGAAGTCCGCTAGCTTCCTTTGTCTCCAATTAGTTTCTCTGAAAAGCACAAGAACATCCTAAAAGGGTTTTGGAATAATGACTGTTCATCAGGTTGGGGGAGGTTTACGGTGTTCCTTTGAAAACTTCAGAGACCAAGTAGTGAATCAGCCTAACAGATGGCCTTCATGATGGCATGATGTTTGGGTGAGCTGCAGCGGCACACAGGTTCAGAAGCAGGATGTGTGCTTTAGACTGAGAGGGGGGTGGGGGAGCCTTCCCAGAAACACTAGAGAAAGTAACGGGGCGAAAGGAGGGACTGGTGGGAACGGCTGCTATCGCCAGATCAGAGTAAGTTTATAGTGTACTATTACAAAGGGAATCGCTTATACACTATATCTCAGAGGCTTTTAAGGAGATGTTAACTTAACTATCAGGTTTCATTTGAATTTTAATATACATTATATTTATACACACACAAACGGGGTACAAAATAGGACTTAACATCCAGTAAACGTCTTGTCCACCCAAGGCAAATAAACATTATATGTGACCCTGGATCACAAAACCAGTCTTAAGTCGCTGGGGTATATTTGTAGCAATAGCCAAAAATACATTGTATGGGTTAAAATAATAGATTTTTCTTTTATGCCAAAAATCACTTGGATATTAAGTAGATCATGCTCCATGAAGATCTTTTGTAAATTTCCTACCATAAATATATCAAAACTTAATTTTTAATTAGTAATATGCATTGTCAAAAACTTAATTTGGACAACTTTAATTTCCATTTTCTAAAGACAGAATAAAGGACAATTTCTCTTTCAAACAGGGTTTCTGCAGATATGAACAAGTGAAATTTAAGACTTTTTAAGACCTTTTTAATACCACCTTATATGAAATTTAAGACCGAAACCTGTAATGGAAATAGATATTATATTACATGCATACATGTAATATTTAATATGTTTAATGTAAAAAGTAAACACAATTTCATGGCTGTCATAAATTAAATTTATTACTACGATATACAGTGAACTTTTCATATCAGCAGACACTATTCCACACAAAATATCCTCATAAAAGTACCACTAGAAATATCTGAAAATTCTGAAGCAATATTTTCATCAGTGCTCTATTAGCTTTTACATCTTAAATCTGCATATTTGATTTACCTTTATAAAGGCCCTTTTTTTTACTTTTGAAATGTATGCATTACCTTTGAAAATTATTTTATGAATTTATCAATAAATTCTAAAAGGCTGTTAGCAGTGAGATTACATAATTTACACTGCAAAATTAAAAGTGAGATTAATGTTTTAAATACATTTATTGATTTATAAATATATACATTAGAAATGTTGGGTGTGGTGGCATACTTTTATACACTAAACTACCAGCAGGTGGCGGTAAGTCACTTCATGAGCGAGTTATTTCAACTGATTGGAGCCCTACTTGACTGATTGAGCAAAACGCTGAATCATAGCAAAATGTTGCTAGGAGAATGCTTCTGCTAATGTAGCATATTGTCTAATATGTAAGTAACTACTTGACTAACTACTTTTTTATTGAGCTAAAATTAATGTAACATTTGTAATTGTGAGAATTTTCAGCAAAAAGCTCACTTGGTATATTACTGAACAATATCATGTTATAAATAAACTATACATTTTAAATTTTTACCTCAGTGTGTTTCTTTAGAGTGCTGTTACATTCATTTGTTTTAAAGTATGTCACAATTAGACCAGAAATACACACATATCCATTATCAATTTCTGTTTACGTTGAATGTATTAAAATATGAATCTTTCTTGCCTTTCGATGCTTCGCTCGTTGTTTTTGTCACTTCAGTTTTAATCAGGCGGTTTGTTCGGTCGGGCAAGTAAAAAAAAACATTTTAAAAGTATCTCGAAGGCTGGCGGTCAGCTAGCTCGACCTATATTAATTATTATTATTGAGAACATTATATACAGAAAAGGGTAGTTTGACCTGTATTCTGCTACTGTGATTCTGTCTGAAGACGCAGTAACTTCCACAGAGGGAGAGGAAAAATCTACAGTTGTTAGCAACTGGCCTTAGCCAAGCCCTATATTCAGTTTTTTCAAGCTAAGTATCGCTAAACTTGCACTTAGTTAAATCCATTTTACTTCTGCTGCGGTACAATCCGAGAGAGACTCGCGCCAATAACAGAAAGCTGATTGGCTATTGCATGTTGGTCTCATTTGTAGTTTAAAAACAGCAAATTATATTTGGAATAGTGAAATAAAGAACTACAACACCACGGAAACAACAAAAAGAGAATTTAAATGAGCTTTAGAGTTAGCGTTACATGGACATCGGAAAAATAAGACCTGTGTAAAATTATTTAAGACCTAGAACAGCGAATTTAAGACTTTTTAAGGCCTAAAATTTAGATTTTTAAATTTTAGACTTTTTAAGACTTTTTAAGACCCCGCGGAAACCCTGTTCAAAAACCTTGGTAATAAGGTTAAATAATTGAGTTTACAAATGCGTTAACATTATTGCGAAAATATGTCTTTTCCTAGGTTTCACAATCTCACGATGAATTACTAATTTAAAGAATTACTCAACTTCCAGAATAAAAATTTCCTGATAATTTACTCACCCCATGTCATCCAAGATATTCATGTCTTTCTTTCTTCAGTCGCAAAGATTTTTTTTTTTTTTTGAGGAAAACATCACAAGATTTTTCTCCACATAGTG
The DNA here is from genome assembly GCF_049309525.1 of Garra rufa. NCBI lineage: Eukaryota > Metazoa > Chordata > Actinopteri > Cypriniformes > Cyprinidae > Garra > Garra rufa. The sequence continues at coordinate 3,441,911 of NC_133376.1, forward strand.
AACTTCAATGGTGCTCAACGAACTGAAGGTTAAAATGCAGTTTCAATGCAGCTTCAAGGGGCTCTAAATGATTTCAGCTGAGGAGTAAGGGTCTTGTTTAGTGAAACAATCAGTCATTTTCTTAAAAAAAATAAAATACATAAATAAATAAATTAGATTTACACACTTTTTAACCGCAAAGGCTGGTCTTGGCCAGCTCTGCGATGCATACCAGTGTTAATTTTGAAAGGAAATTTTGATTGAGTTTTAGTCATTTTAGTCATCTGAATTGTTTTCAGTTTTAGTCTAAATAAATATCATAAGATTTTAGACGACTAAATCTACAGTAGATTGACTAAAATCTAATGGGTTTAGTTACAGTGTAATGCATATTAAACATTTCTCTAAAATCACCAAACTCATTATGTAGGTTTCATATTAAGGTTTTATCATGATAGGCAGATTTAACTGCTGTGATATGCAACATGCTTTTATATTAAAATTAAGTGAAACCACTTCTCATAAAGAAAGAAGAACATGGTCTGCTTTTCAATGAAATACCAATGGTTATAAAGGCTAATTATGCATTCTTTATAACAACTTGTTTACAACATTCTTCATTCTTTCAAAGCATACATTTATTTATATACATACATTTAGGTTAAATCTTTATTATGGCTACTAAAGTGACTCAGTCTAGAGCAGTGAGTGATTTTCTGTCTTTCTTTTGTTGCTTGATTAACATCAATGCCACAGACAATAGCAACTAAATTAGGCTGCTGTCCCTTTAAAACCAAACGCACAAATGCAATGTACTGATAGTCTCCCAATTGTTTGTGTTTACCTAAAGATGCAACCGATTGGGTTTACGTGAAAACTCATCAACACAGAAAGATCCTGAAAAGTTTTCCTCAAAAAACTTAACTTCTTTGCAACTGAAGAAAGGGGAGGGCGTACATTTAAGATACTGTAAACAATTTTTTTTAAATTATGTTAGCTAACAGTTCAGCACATGTAAGTTCTTTCTCCAAAGAACATGAGATTTGTGCTTATAAAAATAAAAAGACAAGTGCAAGTGTAGAGATCGACCGATATATCGATTTACCGATATTTTCCCGATATTTAAGCATTTTTCCATAATCGGTTATCGGTTTTGTAATATAGGGTTCACCGATAAACGCCGCCATCTTGTGGGTGTTTTGAGAATTACGCGCATGATCGCCATTGCAGAACGGCGTCTGAGGAGAAACAACAGCTGCGTGCACAGGTAAAGTATATTTACTTGCTTTGCTATATTTAGTAAACTTTATTTAACATAACAGATATTAATGCACAAATTAGATGTGTTACATAAATGACTGATATGTAGTTTATGCAGCTTGGCTCTAAGAAATAAAGACGAACTCACAGAGTCACGCAAGATAATCCGTCAAATCCTGTCACAATAAAGACGTAACTTTGCCTGAATTAAATAATATACAGCCATGAATAAGCACATGTTGTAAATTAAAGCCCTGAATTCAATCCTCTCTCTGTTGTCTACATGCTCATTATTAGTCTCATGAAGTCGGAGTCACGAATGCTAAGATAAACCGTCATATCCTGTCACAATAAAGACGTAACTTGCCTGAATTAAATACAGCCACTATTGATCGTCTATATGCTCATCATTCGTCTCGTGAAGTCGCTTCCATTTTGATGTTCACTCACCGGGTTGATGCTCACGAAATGCTCCAGCACAGCCACCCCATATAACTTTTAACAAGATTCACTAAAACACCCCGAATTATATTAACATTTACTATATAACCATCATCCCGCTAATAAACATCTTCTAAATAAATATAACTAAGAAATTGAATGCGCTTTGTCAGCACGCATTTCGTAATCTAATCATTATCTTTTTTCAAAAACGTAATTGTGATATAACATATCAGAAATGCAATAAAAACGATGTTTTGTTTGTTATATTTCAATATTTCAGAATATTACTCAGTAAATTAACATTATCCAGCAAATTATTATTCACTCTATAGCCTATAAACAGCTTTATAATAAAACTGCAATAAAACAGCCTAATAAAACTGCAGTTTAAAATGAAGTTACATTTCTGCAAAGTTGATATGACTCCTGTGCTTGAAGACAGACATTCCATATTTATTTTGCTTATTGGTAATGTTAGTGTTGCTGCTCATGCTTTTCATAAAATATTTTTATTGTTGTAATATGAATATTAAATTTAACATGAAAGACTGCTAACATTCAACACTTTTTTTTTTTAAATAACCAAAATAAAAAATAGACAGCAAAGTGAAGTATGGAATCATTGTGTCAAAAACAGAAGTATAACAGTAAATAAATATTGGTTATGAATATCGGTTATCGGGCACATAAACATGCAATATTGGTATCGGTATCGGTAATTAAAAACAATATCGGTCAATCACTATGCAAGTGTCATTCTTCTGGCTTATTAAGAAAAAGAGCAAGATGCAGACACATTACACAAGGTAAGGAAAAGAGCGATGGGCCGAGGTCTGCCAGGTTTAGAAATATTTCCTGTGTTCCATAAACTTGGCGAGGGTATTGTGAGAAATAGAGATATGACTACAGGCTTTGAGGGATGACTGACTCATCTTCAGACGATTACAGGCAGCAGATTCCATCCGTAACAGCTGACTTGCGGCATTCTGGCGCACATATGGCCAAATGTGGTCATCTGCCGCGTGCAAAGGTTGGCCTCCATCTCAGATTAAAAGCTTGATAAAGAACAACAACCTTCTCAAACATCAGCTCGAAAGCGAGCAGCTCGTGATAAAACATTGAGGACTTCGGCAGAGAGATGTGGGGGGCTCTATCTTCCCCAATATAAACCGTCTGTGGTACACAAGACAAATATCTGCACAGCTGTGTGATTTGGACACATGTGCACTGGATGCCTTAGCCTCCAATTAGAGGATCCCAGCATCATCGGTTCTGGAGAATAAAGCTCTTCAGTAAACAAGGGTCACGGAGGTAGCGGCGTGCAGCTGTGTGCTGTTGTGAAAGACTGGATGCACAATCGAAGGCCAATGTGGTCTTGTAAAATCTTCAGGGGTTCTCTCTCCTGTGACTGCACACCTGTGCTTAGATAGGCTCAGAGATGAAGCGGACAGAACTATTAAGATGAGAGCTGAGCACTGTTTCCCCAATTTCTCATCCCTCTAGGACTGAATGCTTTGGAAACCAGGCGCATGAGTAAATAACAGCTTCTCAATCCTTGTGAACATCAAAAGGTAACATGCACAGAGAACAGGCCAGGGGCGTTCAACTTCAACAGTGCACACGATTCTGCAGTCTGAGGCCGATTTTGGGGATCGTAAAGAGATTTCCTTCATTACAGGCAGTCTTGGATCACTTAGTTTATGATCAATCACCTTCCAAGTCATTTGTAAACAAACACTGCCATGTAAAGTGCATCAGTGAATGAAATATCAGTTTTGCATTTTGCTGTGAAACAGCCTAGATATATGCTTTCAATATACTGGTACAGATATAAGTATACTTGTGTAGGCTGATACTATACAGCAAAACCACATCTGTATCGCCACAAAATCTAATCTGTTTAAATTGACTAAGCCATGAGGATATAACAACTTTGTTTACACTGCCGTTCAAAAATTTGCGATTAGGAAGACAAGTTTCTGCATTTATTTGAACCAAAATACAGAAAAAAAAGGTAACACTTTCTATGAAGCCCGTATTTATAATACATTATACAGGGTTCCTGCAGATTTGAAGAAGTGTAATTCAAGACTTTTTAATACCACCTTATATGAAATTTAAGACCTAAACCTGTAATGTAAATACACATTATATTACATACATATGTAATATTTAATGTGTTTAATCTAAAAAGAAAACTACATTTCATCGCTGTCATTAATGATATGTGACCCTGGAGCACAAAACCAGTCTTAAGTCGCTGGGGTATATTTGTAGCAATAGCCAAAAATACATTGCATGGGTCAAAATTATTGATTTTTCTTTTATGCCAAAAATCATTAGGAAATTATGTAAAAATAATGTTCCATGAAGATTTTTTGTAAAATTCCTACTGTAAATATATCAAAATGTAATTTTTGATTAGTTATATGCATTGTTAAGAACCTAATTTGGACAACTTTAAAGGTGATTTTCTCAGTATTTTGATATTTTTGCACCCTCAGATTCCAGATTTTCAAATAGATGTATCTCGACCAAATATTGTCCTATCCTAACAAACCATACATCAATAGAAAGCTTAATTATTTAATATGATGTATACATCTCAGTTTTGTAAAATTTAACCTTATGACTGGTTTTGTGGTCCAGGGTCACATATTTATTATTTCAATATACATACAGTGAACTTTTCATATCAGGAGGCAATATTCCACACAAAATATCCCCACAAAAGTACCACATCACGGAGATTTTAGCGGTGTAAACAATTTATTCTGAAGCAATATTTTCACCAGTGTTCGATCAGCTTTTACATAAATCTATCTGAATTTTTTTTACATTTATAAAGACCTATTTTTTTTTACTTTTTAAATATATGCTTCACCTTTCATGTCAAATTATTACAATTTATCAATAAATTCTATTTGATGACGCAGTAACTACCGCGAGGGGAGAAAAAAAATCTTTGATCTTTTCAATGATTGTAAACAGTCATTAGGTCCGTCAGACTTCAGATATTTTAGCGATAATGTGACCAAAAATATTTAAGACTCATCAAATCTGAATTTAAGACATTTTAAGACTTAAGGACCCGCGGGAACCCTGTTATAAGCGCATTCTTAAGGTATTATAATGAATGCAACACATTATAAAAAAAAACTTATAATATGTTGCATCTCATGTGTCATAGCTTTTAAGAGTACCAATAAAAAAAAGATGTAATATAATGTAAAAAATAAATGCAATATGATATAGTCCATTATAAATGAAGTAGATTTAATATGGTGTTCATTGTGTTATAAATCATCATAATCTTAAAAGTTGTAACCTCAAATATGTAAGTATTATAGTTGTTTTTATGATCATTCATGAGATGATATAACATATTATAAGGTTTTTTATAATGCATTCATTATAATGCCTTAGAAATACCATTATAATGTATTATAAGGCTTATAGTGTACTATGGGCTTCATAGAAAGTGTTACTTTCTGTAAACTGTAATATTGTGAAATATTATTCCAATTTAAATTAACGTTCTTCTATTTTAATATATTTTGAAATGTAATTTATTTCTGTGTTCAACGCTGAATTTTCAGCATCATTACTCCAGTCTTCAGTGTCACATGATCCTTCAGAAATCATCCTAATATGCAGATTTATTTTCTATGATAAAAACAGTTGTGCTGATTAATATTTGTTTGGAACCTGTAATACTTTGATATATAAAAAGTTAAAAAGAACAGCATTTATTCAAAATGGAAATGTTTTCGAAGACTTTACTTTGATCACTTTTGATCAATTTAACACATTCTTGCTGGATAAAAGTATTCATTATAAAAAACCTTGAAATGAAATTTAAGACCTAAACCTGTAATGCAAATAGACATTTTACATAAATACAGTATATGTAATATTTAATGTGTTTAATGTAAAAAGAAAACTTAAATTTCGAAACAAAAACATCATTAATGATGTTTCTTTTCATATCAGCAGACACTATTCCACACAAAAAGATTTTTATAAGCAACACTTTCATCAGTGTTCAACTTTTACATACTTAAATCAGCATATTTTTAATTTACCTTTATAAAGGCCTGTTTTTTTTTTTTTACTTCTTAAATGTATGCATCACCTTTCATTTTTAAATTATTACAATTCGACAAATTCTATAGGGCTGTTACCAGGCAGATTAAATACATTTTAAATACATATAAATTTTAAATACATTTTAAATACATTTATGAATTTACAATCAAGAAATTTTGGGGGGAATCTTCGTTCTGTTTAATGACTGTAAACATTCATTAGGTCCGTCAGACTTAAGATATTTTAGCGGTAATGTGACCAAAAATATTTCAGACCCATCGAATCTAAATTTAAGACATTTTAAGACTTTAAGGCCTTTTGTTGGGAAAACGTTATCTAAGACATTTTAAGGACACCCTGAACTTTTGAACAGCAGTGTATATTGTTAGAAAAGATTTATAAATAAAAGCTGTTCTTTTTAACAATTTATTCAAAAAAGAATCCTGAAAAAGTATTACAGGTTCCAAAAAAAAATAGTAAGCAGCACAACTGTTTTTAACACTGATAATAAATCAGTATATCAGAATGATTTCTGAAGGATCATGTGACACTGAAGACTGGAGTAATGATGAAATAAATTATATTTTAAAATATATTAAAACAGAAAAACAATTTCAAATTGCAACAATATTTCACAATATTACTGTTTGTTTCTGTATTTTGATCAAATAAATGCTGCCTTGTTAAGCATAGGAAACTCCTTTATAAAACATGCACAGCACGAACACCAGTGTATATCAACAACATGATTTTCTGTAAAGATGCTGTGAAACAATGTGTATTGTGAACGGTGCTAAACAAATGCATTTGATTTTGTTTGACGAATTGAGACAAAAGCACCAGTGTGTTTTTTGCTGACAAACAAGAGAGACAAAAACAAGTGTTTTTTACCTTTGGCAGCATGGGTGTGGCCCGCTTGCTCTTCTTCTCAGAAGGATCGTCCAGCTGGTCAGGCTCGAACGTGTAGAGCTCCGTCAGTTCGTTCATGGTAAAGTGGCGTTCAATCTGCTGTTGGTCTACAACTCTGAAGGACAGCGACTGTTTGGCGATCTGCCGGTCATAGATTTTGTCCTCCATGGTTCCCTTTAGAAAAGAAACGCATCAAAAACGTTACAAATCTGATCCTCACCCTAGTAAGCAGCCCAACTGAGAAACATTTTTAGCCATTACAGATGCAGCTTGTGAAGCATATGCTCTGCGCAGTGCACTCTCTTGGTTAAAAATATTAGCTGAAGAAGTGTTTATTTAATTTGCTTAACGATCAGAATAAAATGAGCAAATATTCGTTTGGAAACATGTGCTATTATCCAAATCTGTAAATGTTTAGGGGTGGGGGGGGGGGGGATCTATTCTCTGATGCATCGCAATTCTCTCTTCAACGATTCTGATGATTTCAGAATCAATTCTGTGCTTGTTTTTTTCCCCCGCATATGGCACTTCATTGCACAGAATTTGCACTGTGAGACACGTGCACATTGCTTGATAGTGTGTGCTTCCACCCGCTGTGTTTTACTTTAGATATGCTTTCATTTATGCCAAATGCAGTACTATTAGATGCATGAAACTCACACACTGGCAGACTTCCACGTGTGTTTTGTGTTTGTTTGTCCTAAAGCTCAATTGTGGCTGCGGTTAAATGCACTTGCATTTTCAAATACTTTTATAAGAAACTGATGTACACACAGTCAGTTATGTTTTCAGAGCAGGACAAAACATTCGATGCATTGAAATAGATCTGTGCATTAGTTTGAATGCAGCCTGTTAAAGCTGCCGCTGTTTGTGATCTCATCAGTAATAATCAAACAGCAATAATGCTGAGGAGAAAAGAAAAACTAATAACTATTGTCTAAACATTCAGATACTTAAGGAACACTTTAAATGAGTAATTGTTTTAAAAAGTTGCTTGCTCATTTAATAAAAAATAAAGTTAATTTTGCGCAAAATAAATTTTATATAAAATTAGCCGTGTGAAGTAATATTGAAAACTGAGAATGTAACAAATCGTGATATTTAGTGGATAATGAAAAGCGTAATTAAGAAGATTGTGAAGATTCACACCACCTTACTTTGAATCTCATGTATGTTTGTATGTCAGTACTTCAAACTATAAACAAAAAGCAAAGAGCAATTTTACATTTTGTTACAAAAAATCAAGAGTTTCTCACCTGAGCCAAAAACCTGTAGACAAACACTGTCTTGACTTGGCCGAAGCGATAGACTCTGAAAATACTCTGAATGTCGTAGGATGGGTTCCATGAGGCATCGAAAATTATGACCCTGTTTGCAGCTACCAAGTTGATCCCAAGAGAACCAGCTCTGGTTGAAATGAGGAACAATCGACCCCTGTGGAGAACAAGAATACAAGTGCTTGACAATCCTGGAAAAGTTTGAAACGGTTCCTCTATTTGCTGCTCCAAAGGGAAAAGTGTCTTTACCGAACATTAGTGGTGTCATTGAACTCCTCTGCCCATTTCTTCCTGGTCGTGGCGTTCGTTGAACCATCTAGACGATAGTAGTCAATGTTTCTGAACCACTTGCCCTCACCTTGAGGATAAAACAGTTAACAATCAGTTTCTGTCAAACATTTAACGCAGCTGTCAGTCCTGCTACATACCAGGGGGAAAGCATGTACCCGACATAGGTGGCAAAGCCCAAAGAACTCGTGTTCAGCAATTAATATTGTGGCCTCCCACACTCCTGTTCATAACTAACATTTCAACATGTTTCCAATTATTCCTCTGTGATCTTTTCATTACAAATTGCTAAGCCCTAAGCAAACATTTTTTTGCTAAATAAAAAAGGCCTAATCATTTTTAAAATGAAAGTAAAAACAGCTGCGAGGGTTTAATTAGGACCGTGACCTTATTCCAGAGGCTTTATGTTTACATGCGCATATTTGTGCGTTTCTGTGGGCACTTAACCCAGATCTGTGTCAGATGTCTGTGCAAACACAAGACGAGTTTCCGCATGTAACCGCACTTATTTACTGAGATCAATGTTAAATTGACAGCAAATATAGTTTAAGTGAAAACGGCAGTTCTGGCCATAAACATACAACAAAACACTCATAATATAAACATGGGCCACCGCACAGACCATATGAAGTCAAGACAGACGAATAGGAAAGATGTATAAACTGTGTATAAGGAGGAGCAAGTCATTACATTTTTTTTTCTCTTTAGAAGTAACTAACTAGTGTGATTTCATGCTGATGTAGTAAGAATTTAAAATGAGGCACTGCACTAAAATATGACTAGAATTTACTCTTATTGTTTGAAAGAGAATATTAAAGGAGAAGTTCACTTCCAGAACCAAAATTCGCAGATAATGAACTTACCCCCTTGTCATCCAAGATGTTCATGTCTTTCTTTCTTCAGTCACAAAGAAATTGTTTTTTGAGGATTTCTCTCCATATAATGGACTATCTGAGTTTGAACTTCCAAAATGCAGTTTAAATGCTGCTTCTTAGGGCTCTAAATGATCCCAGCCGAGGAAGGAGGATCTAATCTAGCGAAACGATCGGTTAGGGCTGCTCGATTATAGCAATAATCATAATCACAATTATTTTGGTCAATATTATAATCACGATTTTTTAACATGATTATGAGTGGGTCCGGAACTTTATATGATTGAATAATTTAAAGATGGCAATACAATAGAAAAAAAAAAAAAGATACAAATGAAAAAAAAAAAAATTTCTGGAATTTTAATTTATTTAATTGAATGTAAGATAAAACAGCATAGTCATTACTGACTGAATTAAACATGCTTTGTTTCTTATAAAAACTACAAAAGTCCCAAATGTCAAGAGCAGTGAGTGATTCTGTCTTTTGTTGTTTGATTAACATTAAACACAAAGACAGCAGAAGGAATATTACTTGTGGCCGCTTTAAGAGCTGCACAGATCCAATATACTGTTGCACACGTATTTTCATTCTCAACTGTTTATTTTAACTTGAGACATAACTGACAGTTTATCCGAATAATCACCAAACGCCGCATTTTCACACACATTTGCATATATTTGACCATTTAGGTACGCATCTTAAGCTAAACGTTCACTTTACTTGTTTGTGTTCTGCTCCGTCTCTGAGCGCATACACAGAACAGCGCAAGTTCTCTTTCGTGCTTTTAAAAACACCTCATCAAATAAACATTAATAAATCAAGCACGTCTCATTTTATGCAAGTCATGTTACATGATTTTACTGATTTGCATGTGAAATTCGCCTTTTATAGAGAAGCGAAAGTGGACAAAGGGGGCGGACTCGGGAGCAATAATCATTTTATGCTGATTATTGCATTTTCATAATCGTTTGAAGCCGAAATCGAAACTGAGTTTCGATTAATTGCACAGGCCTATGATCAGTTGTTTTCTAAAAAAAAAAAAAAAAAAAAAAAAAAAAAATTCAATTTATTTACTTTTTATCCTCAAATGGTCATCTTGTCTAGCTCTGTCTGAACTCTGTGTATTCCGGGTCAAGACAGTTAGGCTATGTTGAACAACTCCCATCTCATTTTCTCCTCCAACTTCAAAAAACGGCCTACATCGCTGTTTTACCATTTTTTGTGAAGGGCGTTTGATCTTTGCATGTTCACTTGGTAAACACTTGGTCGTTACTTCTGCAGCGTTGTAGAACGATTTTGAAGTTGGAGGAGAAAATGAGATGGGCGTAGACAGGGCTAGACAAAATGACCATTTGAGGTTAAAAAGTATATAAATTAGCATTTTTTGTAGAAAATGACTGACTTGGAAGTTAACACTACTAACTTTTCTTTTGTTGCTTGATTAACATCACTGCAAAAGACGACAGCAACTAAATTAGGCTGCTGTCCCTTTAAAACCAAACACACAAATGCAATGCACTGATACACGTCCGATATTCTCCCAACTGTTTACGTTCACATAAGACATAACCGAGTGTGTTTACATTAATACTCGTCAATTCATTGAGGACTGAAGTGAGTGGGAGTGAGTACATTGTCTGTAAATGTTTGTTCTGGAAGTTAATTTCTCCTTTAAGGCTGAGGGGGGGGGAAACATCCAAAAAGTGCCTCACCTTTATACGGCGAAAGCTTTCCTTCCTCTTTGGCTCTGCCTGCCAACTCCAGGAAATCTTCAATGAGGTCCAGGGAAATGAGAGACTGGCTGAACACCAACCTGAGGACACACAGGACATGTGATCTTCATATATGAGCGGATGACATGGAAGACGATGATTTCTAAGACGAGAGAGAACTGTTTGCTACTCTGGCAAAAATTAACTCACACTTTCTCTTCCACTTCTTCAGCCATGCGGAGGATCTCAAAAAGCAGCACCATTTTCCCAGAATGCTCCAGCACCTCAGAATCCGGCTCGGTCACAAACTCTTTGTACCAGTCCGGCGATGGGCTGCCAGGACCTGAATTTGACGGCCGAACTGAGGAAAACATCACAGATAGACACTGTTGAACTGTAGGGATCTCAGAAAGACCAATTCTCACTAACTGCCTATTTGCATGCATATTACTTTATTAGTACTTATAAACCACATATTGATGCCTTATTCTTCTTCTAAGACCATACTCTAGATCCTCTGGTCCTACCCAATACCTAAAATTAACAACTACCTTACTAACTAATAATTAGCACATTAGGAGTTTACTGAGGGAAAACCCTTAGTTAATAGTGAATATGTGTTCCCCAATCCATAGTGTTACCAATGTTTCAGCGCATCTAATGTCGGGTCCAAAATCTTCAAACATCATTTTAATAAATAACTCCTTTATTTATAAAATGTGCATTTCAAATAGCGTTTAAGTGTTGTTCCAAACCTATATTAGATTCTTTCTTGTGTGGAACCATTTTTTTAATGAACGTTGGTAACCATACAGTTGGTTTCCATTGACGTATATGGGGAAAACAAAACAAAAAAAATAAAAAACACAGAAGTCAATTGACCCTTCGCAAACAGCTTGATTGACAGATGATCTGACCAATCATAATGCCAAATCTGCCACTTTGTCCGACAAACAAATTATTTAAAAAATTCCAATACCTATTTTTAATGGCCGTTTACTCAAAATGAGTTTTTTCTCCTACACTGAGCCATAAATCTCCACTACAGTAGCACTTAGACACTACAAACTTTACATTTGTATTCTTGGCTATATTCTGAAGGTTTTCAGAGGGATTTGTTCATATATAATTTGCTTGATTTTATACATTTTATTCCTCCAAAAATGGTAAAAAAATATATTTTCTGTCTGTTCCAAGTTTTTTTCCCTGAATTATGGTGCAACAAAATGAGATAACCAAAATCCCCTCTGTGAAAACATTTGACTCTATTATGTCAAAAAAAAAAAAAATTAAACAAAGAAATTTAAAACTGAAATGTATGCAAATTAGCACATTTTAATAAATAGTGGCTCATTTGCATATTTAAACCTAACATTTTACAAAACTTGTAATACAAAAAATGTTTGCCATTTTCAAATGTAATCAATCAACTGGGTAAGGTGATAACTATTAGTTATTTTTTTTACCCTATTCACCTGCAGTGTCTCGCCTTAAGTAAAGAAGAAAAGGCGATCGGTTCACGTGTCGATTGATCAGGTAAGGCAAAACAGCGATCTGTCACAACAAATTAAAGAGCCATAATATGGTATTTATCGTTTATATTTCTTAAAAAATAAAAGAAGACATTTCAAAGCTGAGACCTTGTTTCACACCAGAATTAACCTGCTCTGTTTCCTCTTTGCTCCGCAATGTATCTTTCACTTTGTGAGAACATGATGTGTAGTATCAGAGCGGCATTGTTCGTCAGACATTGCAACTTCAATTAGTTTTTGCAAGGGTCAATTGCTACCATAAAATGTTTAGTTTCCAGCATTCTTTTGTGTTCAGCAGAACAAAGAAACTTGAGGGTGAGTAAATGGTGACAATTTTCATTTTTAGGTGGACCATCCCTGTAACCACTATTAGTAATAACAGCACTGCTTAACTCCTATCTGAAGAGTTGATTTTGTCAGTAAGCTCAGACATACCCTCTTCCACAGGTTCTGCTCTGTTCCGCCCCTCGGGGTTTCCTCCACGAGAGCTGGTGTTCCACTCCTTAATCACTTCCAGGTCATCGCTGTCGGACTTGTCTGAGCTCTGCTCTTTACCTTTGCCTCGTTTCTTCTTTCTGCACAGGAGTTTAGAGAACCAGATCAGTCCTAATACTGGCAGCATACAGGGAGGTTACCAAGGAAGAGTAAGGACTCATCTCAAACCTTTTGGGCTTCTCATCTTCAGAGGTCAAACTCATGGACGACTCCTCAGTCTCTGAGGCTATGAACTCCTCCATACTGTCCTCGTCGAAGTATCCCTGTTAGTTTGGAGGGGGAAAAAAAGATTTAGTTTTAGCTTCGCACATCACATTTGCTAGAAGAAACCTCAATTCTTCTCATGCATCACACATGTTTGAGCTTCAGGTGAGACAAATGCAGGTGAATAGGGTTAAAAAAACAACAAGAAAAAAACTAATAGTTATCGCCTTACTTACTCGGTTAACAGCAAACATTTTTTGTATTACAAGTTTTCTAAAATGTTAGGTTTACATATGCAAATGAGGCATTATTTAATGAAAACATGCACTAATTTGCATACATTTCTAGTACAAAAATCTAAACACTGGATGCAGTTTCAAAATTGTTGTTTAATGTTTTTGACATATTAGAGTCAAATGTGTTTACAGAGGGGATTTTGGGTATCTCATTTTGTCACTCCATAATAAAAATAAAAATAAATAAATAAATAAAAACTTAGAACAGATAAAAAAAACAATGTATTTTTTTTTACCATTTTTGTGGGAATAAAATGTTGTATAAAATCAAGTGAGTCATTAATGAACAAATCCCTCAGTAAAAACCTTTAGGATAAAGACAGGAATAAAAATGTAAAGTTTGGTGTGTGTAAGTGCTACTGAAGTGGAGATTTATGGCTCAATGTAGGAGAAAAAACTAGGGCTGTTCCATTCCGAAATTTTTGGAATCTATTCCGATTCCTGGTTCTGGAATCGATTTGATTCAATTCCAAGAAGCGATTCCCCACTGTTGTTTTCGATTTTTGTTTTTTTAGATTGGATTAAGCTAATTTGCAATGACTGCAAGACAAAGGTCGTAGAAAGTAGCCTTCTCATAATATGAAGCTTTATTTGTAAAAATTATGATTTTTCCGTAGCTCTGACTGATTTTAAATTGTAATTTTGTCTGCTTTGCCCATGAAATTAGTCACAACCCACAGCTCAGCACAGGACATGCATTCATTGCATTAATAAAGCAAGACATGAAGTGTCTAAAATACATGTTCACAGTTCAGCTAAATAATGTTTACTTTAACAGTATGCTTTGCACAAAATTAGCATTCATCAAAGCTATCTGATTCGAACGAACCTTTTTGTGTAAACGAATTAGTATTCTAATAATTATTAGCGAGCAAGAGGCAAATTAATGGATCCTTCTCAAACGGAAGGAATCCCTAAACTCAGATGAGCTCAGTAATGACTCGTTTTCATGAATCGACATTTAGCGACGTTTGATGACTTTTGATACAGCCCTCCATATAGTCTTGTTGAACTAAAAACAGCTCTAAATGTGGAGTTGATACCCATTGATGGGATCGATTCCCAATGCCTCGGAATCGTGTTTTTTTTTTTGGAATCGATTCCCAGTCCTAGAAAAACTCATTTTTTTAAAAATATGCATTGTAATGAAAATCTATTGACACAAATAGATAAAGTGCTATGAAACAAACACTTAACAGTGTCTTTTGGATGTTTTCTTTCCACTAGTCTGATAAAACACTATGAAATTCTTCTTATTATTTTTTTTGACATATTAGAGTCAAATGTTTTTACGGAGGGAATTTTGGGTATCTCATTTTGTCACTCTATAATTTAGAAAATACTTAGAACAGACAGAAAACAATGCATTTTGGGGGGAATAAAATGTATAAAATCAAGCAAATTATATATGAACAAGTCCCTCTGTAAAACCTTCAGGATATAGAAAATTTGGTGTGTAAGTGTTACTGAAGTGGAGATTTATGGCTCAGTGTAGGAGAAAAAACTCATTTTGAGAAAATGGCCTTTAAAAATATGTATTGTAATTGAAATCTATTGACGCAAATAGATAAAGTGCTATAAAAGAAACACTTAATGGTGTCTTTTGGGTGTTTTCTTTCCACTAGGAATAACCAAAAAAGTCAAAATCTCAAACTTGACAGATGCATGAAAAAAACATGCAAACTGTGCATGTTTATCAATCACTATTTACATCATATAAAGCAGATTTACTGCCATTTTAGATCTTTTTTTCCTGGTATTTGAAATGGAGGGACAGAAACCTTCTAGGCTTCCTTATTTTTTATTTCAAAGATTAACCGCAGTTTTATAGACTATCTTTGGATGGCGAGTAGATGACAGAATTTTCATGTTTGGGTGAACAATCCCTTTAAATGTTGTACATCTAATGGATTGTCTAGCTTTCTAGGGCTTAACATAATAAACCTGAAATAGATAATGTGAACCTGAGCATGTACAAAAGTGCTCCTTTGGCAGGTCAAGAACATCATTTGGCACCCTGGTGGTTTTTTTGGGTCTGGCGTACTGCGTGTGCACAGAAAGCGATGACTTCAGGGAAAGTTCCCCCTCAAGTAAACTCCCCCGGGGCTGTGTTTTGAGAGAAGTCTGCAGTCTGCCGTCTTTATTCGCTCACCTTGTTTTCTTTACTGATATAGTCCAGCTGGAGGCACCACGGATGGGTCCAGATTCTGCTGAGCATCTGGAAATCCTGGAAGAGTTTGGTCCCCGCACGGCCTCTTCCGCTCTCCAAGGCAGAACCGACACCTGTTCAGAGGGAGACGTTTAGCGCCCGCCGCTGGCACGGTTTCTAGCCCAGCGTGCCAGAGCACGGCGCACCGCAGCGCCCTAAATCCTGAATTCAGATTAGCCCAGAGGATTAACTGAGCAGGTAAACAAGCTCTTAGGACTGTGAGAGGCTCACGTTGACTGTTTTCACACTGATACTTAGAAAAGCAAAGCAACAAAATCCTCTACTTAAAAACCACAAGAAAAAAAACATGCCTTTGCAAGAAAAGCTTAAATCTTAAAACTGCTGTGTGTCATTTCTGCAGTTCACCAAGCGGATTTGCCAAACAAATGACTGGCTATATTAAAAAAACAAAACACTAGCATACTAAACATAGCACAGGGCCTGAACCCTGTCCACTAGAGTACCTGAGCGACAGTGATAATCCATCATAAGAGCGATGATTGCATGTCTTTAAACTAAATCTAAAAACTTTTTCTGGTCAATTATGGTGCCATTCATTTTGAGTAGGGATGCACTGAATGTTCAGCAACCGGAATTATTCGGCCGAAAATAAGCGAAAAGGCTGAATAAATTATACCGAACAATGACGTGACACGATCAAATAGAGGTGTGCACTAATGCAGCAAACATGTGGACAGTGTGAAAGCTTTTAAAACTGTCCGAGAAAGACGCAAAAATCATTACAAGCACCGACAGCAAGAGACTGTTTAGTGTCGCATCGCATGTCTTCCTTAAGAAAAAAAAGGGCTGGTTGTTGCTGGATACTGTATGAAGACTGAAATCATCCATTAGTAAATAAACTACAGAACGTAATGTTGTCTAATACACGCACCAACTGTATTTATTCTGAAAGCGCTGCACAAGCTCCTTAGCCAGGGTTCAAAGTCAAAATCGCGAGGAAAATCGTGATGAGAATCATTCATAAATCTGCTGCTGTCAGCAAAAGCTAGTCTTTTTGCGAGTTTCCGCCAAAATAAAAGTCAACATTCATTAATGTTAGTATTGTAATTTTACTGTTGTTCTGTAAAATAAAATAAAAAAGGAACAAAAATAATGCTAACAATCATTCCAACAGCTCTATTAATACATTTATTGTAACATTCTCCTTTGCTCAGCAAGGCTGCATTTATTTGTACATTAAAAACACATGCCTGATTTAAGAAGGGGGTCTTAAAAATGGCCAAATAATATTATTTTACTAACGTATTCATTTGAAGTTAAATTGTGCTTTGTTGGTAGGCTTTAATGTCTACTAGAATGTTAAAAAAGTTCAGTGTTAAGTAAATATTTTTATTTGTAATTGAATTTTTTTCTTTGAAAAGCAAGACAAAACTGTAAAAAGCAAATATTGGCTATTTAATTCATGCAATGGTGAGAAAATTTTGGCAAAATACATGGGGGAAAAACCAAGTTCGGTAATCGGCTTTTGGCCCAGTGTTTAATTTTGTTCTGCTTCGGCCAATAATTTAAATGTCTTGCATCCCTAATTTTGAGGTCTGTTTGACAGTTTCACACAGAGATGCGCAGAACATGCAGAATTCATATTTAAAATCAGCATTATACAGTAAATTCCATTTTTATGACTGGATCACGAAATTCCATCCGCGGTAATCATAGGGACCTAAAAATAGCAGTGTTTTACTCTTATTAAAATGCAGTCTTAAAGTACTAGTACTAGTAAAATGCGTAATCATATTAAAACCCTTTTAAAAGCAGGGTATTGCGATACCTTTTTAGTACTGGTATATCGTGCAACACTAATGTAGACTAGCGTTGGGAATCGAAAATCGATTCTGATTCTGGAATCGGATACTTAAGATAAAGAATCGGATAATTGTTATAAAATTAAAATTTCGATTCCTCGTTTCGATTCCTGGGTGCATTTTTTCATCTAGTGATCTGCCAGGACCTTACGTGGTAATGTAAACATCAGTCGAAAAGATGGATCGCGGTAAGCGTTTAAAAGTGTGGCTACGCTTTGTAAAAACCGAAGACAAATCTACTGCTGCACGCAAACTTCATCTGAAGGGAAGGATTTTAGTCCTGCGTGAAATTTCAAAATATTTGCATAGTTTTCAAAATGAATGTCCTTTGAGTGTTTTATAATGAATGCTTACCCATAGAGGTGGATCTTGTAAGGGTCAGTGGTGTTTATGCACATATGAGCACCAGCATAAACAGATTTCCAATGTATTTACTGTATTTTTCATTTATATGTTTATTTTATAATAAATACAAACAGTAGATATTCAGTCACTTAAGAAAGAGTACTCTGAAGTTGTGAAGAATGTCTGAATTAAATAATTTAGGTGCTTTAAATCTGTATATGTATATTCATGTTAAAAAGTTAGAGCAGAGGGTTTTCTTATTCAAAAGTATAGCTTTAATTTAAAGCTTGTTTGAATTTTTTATAACATGCAGGAGAAAAATAAAAAGACAAAACAAATGTTTAGGTTAATCAAAAAGGTTCAAAAACAAACACCTTTAGAGGAAATGTCAGGCATAGGGGGGCCTTGCAAAATTGACCCGAGAAGAAGGGGGCCCTGATATAAAAAAGGTTGAGAACCCCTGTAATAAAATAATATGTGACCCTGGACCACAAAACCAGTCTTAAGTCGCTGGGGTATATTTGTAGCAATAGCCAAAAATACATTGTATGGGTCAAAATTATTGATTTTTCTTTTATGCCAAAAATCATTAGGAAATTAAGTAAAGATCATGTTCCATGAAGATTTTTTGTAAAATTCCTACTGTAAACCTATCAAAATGTAATTTTTGATTAGTAATATGCATTGCCAAGAACTTAATTTGGACAACTTTAAAGGTGATTTTCTCAGTATTTTGATTTTTTGCACCCTTAGATTTCAGATTTTCAAATAGATGTATCTCGGCCAAATATTGTCCTATCCTAACAAACCATATATCAATAGAAAGCTTATTTATTGAGCTTTCATATGATGTATATATCTCAGTTTTGTAAAATTTAACCTTATGACTGGTTTTGTGGTCCAGGGTCACATATGTTGCAGGCTAGCACTGAAAATAAACATGTGTGATATATTAATGTTTGACTTTTGTGTTTGTTGTTTTTTTTTTTTTACTAAATTGGAATCGAAACTAGGAATCGAAAAGAATCGGAATCTATAAGTGGAATTGGAATCGATAAAATTCAAACGATACCCAACCCTAATGTAGACACAGGGCCAGAGTACAGTCATCGCTGCATATAAAGCCGGGATAGAATTAGTATAGGATAGTGGCCTAGCTGGGATAGTAAAAATGTCCCAGCAGCTTTAACACTGTCCAAAACGCTGAATGTGAGTTCACCTAAATGCAGCATGAAATTGGATCAGGGTTTGGGTAAAGCAGGCCACCAGGACAAAAGCACAAGCATTAAGGCAAAGACAGTGTCTGGTTGGTGGTCTCTGGGGGTCTGCACCCACAGTCACAACAGCAGCGCAAGTAGCATAGCAGCGGGCTCAGAGGAAAGCCGGCCTAATGAGCCTCTGGCTGGAAAATTCTCCCAAAGCTCTTCATTAGATAAGGACGTGGGAATTGGTTCAGATCGCCCCGCGGCCTGGTGCCAGCTGCCATTCTTCCTCTCCCAGCTGCGGAGGCGCTTCAGAACAATTGTGGCCTGAGCTATAACACCGCTAAACCACTTAATTGAAAAAATGAGAGCTGTGGCTGCTTTCACCTCAGGAGACTCAAATCTCCAAACTCCTATTTCAGGGTTTAAGCTGACTGGCTGTATGACGCGTTTCGCATATTTGACAATTAAAACTCAACATGACAAAGCGTTTGTCTTAATGTAACATATTCCTGAGCACAACTGAATATTAGGCAGAAAATAGATGTAAGATGAAACGGATTTTATTCATCAAAACTTCACATGGTCTCTGTTGCGACCATTTAAAAACCTAGAGATATTATTATGAAAATATACAGGGCTCTATGCTTAATTTTCTTTACATAAAAAAATGTAGGAGCACAGTCCAAATTTCAGGAGTACCTTCTAATCAATAATCAAAACATCTGATAAAAAAAATGTGCCTTCCCCATTACGAGGTCATATTTGACCCCTTAAAGTGATTTACAGTGGAATTTTGTTTTTACCCCACTGTGGCATTTTTGGCAACTTTATTAAAAGTTCATTCTTGATATCAACAATTTAATTCTTGATATCAGCAATTACATTTTTGATATCAAGAACTACAATTATTGATATCAACAATTACATTCTTGATATCAACAATATATATTTTTACTAGTAACCACATGGTTGCTGATATCAAAAATAAAGGTTTTTACTAGTAAGAATTTAATTTTTGATATCAACAATTGATTATGAATGGCAGTCTATGGAGACATTTCACTAGTGAAAATACAATTACAGATATCAACATTTTTGATATATCAACAATTAGATTCTTGATATCAACAATTGCCATTTTAACTAGTGAAAATATAATTGTTGATATCAAGAATGAACATTTTTACTAGTGAAAACTGAATTGTTGATATCAAGAACTCATATCCTGAGATGGAATAAAAGTCAAAATGGCTTGCCATACAACATGCGTCACATGACTAAATATGCGTAATCGTTTTCAAAAGCCTCCGTTTTCACAGTCCCCAGTACAACGCGAAAACGGCATTTTCAAATTTATCCACTTTGGAGAGCATTTTCAAAACGCTCCGTTTTCCTTGACAAAAACGCCGTCTCAGTGTGGACGGAAGGCCAAAACGGAGAGAAAAAGATGCGTTTTCAAACAAAAACGTATTAGTGTGGACATGGCCTTAGATTTCAAGCTATCTTACGAAATAAAGCAAATGTTAAATAATCAGAAATGGGTGTAGTGTGATGTACACATACCTGTGAAGTGATCCAGATAGTATCGGTAAAGCTTGCACTGAATGGGTGTTAACCGTATCGCTAACACATACTCGTGTTTTGGCGGCAAGAATTTGGTAAGGGCAGTGTAGTCTCTTCTCTGTGGAAAACAACCATTTTTACAAGTCTTAATCAGAAAGAAGCACTGAATATTTCACTAATTTAAAATATAAAGCTTTCATTGGCTATGTGCTTACTTGGACACATCCTGCTAGCATCTCGTAGAGGATGTGTGCGCGTTTCTTCATGACACGGACATCAATGAGCGTGGAGTCAGCGCACTGGCCGTTCTGGATGGGGTTGATGAAGCGGTTTCTGAACTCCTTCACTGATCCCAGCAGGTTCTCCTTGATGAAGGTCACCATACAGTGATCTGACGGGAGAAAAATGACACTTTCACTCACAGAAATGATTTCTGTCATAATTCAAGTGTTTGAAGATGTCTTTCCACATTCAGAATGACGTACTTTTCACCTCAACAGCACAACCATGAACTGTCCATAGACTTCCCGACGCATAATACACACAATACTGTAGATTGAAATCTGATTTTTTTTTTTCCTGAAGCAATAATTTAATATTTAAGGACTAGCAATGTACAAAAATATTATATTGTTTTATTGGCAACTCTGCTTTCAAGTTGCTGGGCATCAAATTATATCATACTATTTTTTTTTTCTTTTTTCAGAAATATCAGGATTCACGATTTTATTAGGATTCTTTGTCATGTTGGTTTTACTATTTTACAAGTTGTCTAAGCAGTACGGCCAAACTAATTTCCCTATTTTAAAACCAAAACCCCAAGTTAACAAAATGTGGGCCAACCTGGACAAACATAAAAATTGTTGTCATTATTTAATCTTTGTAATTAAAAATTAAGAAAAAGATAGGCTACATGTTACAAATACACATAATATACAGATGCTTTAAATTTCAGGTAAAGTAGATGTATTTATCAGTAGCATTCAAGAAATTAAACACTATATACACTATATTTATAAATTATACATTGACTCTTATTACAGCAGCTGTATTAAAGTTCTTCAGTCAAGAGCAGTGAGTGATTTTTCTTTGTGTTTTGTTTTATTAGCCTAAAATAACCCAAAAATGACCCAAAAATGACAATTCTGTCATTTACTCACTCAAGTTTTTTTTTTTTTTTTAAGCATAAAACATGTTGAACATAAAACTTATTTTGAACTATCAGTGCTACTGTTATCTAAATTCTTCAAAATATCTTTTTTGTGTTCAGCACAAGAAAAAAATGAGTACAGATTTGGGACAACATGTAAGTGACTATTTTTTTTGGGTGAACTGTCCCTTTAATGACAATCGTCAGCATGTTTAGTTCTGTCGCTTTAAGAGCTGCACGCATCGCATCCATTTTTCTCTCAACTGTTTGCTTTCACTTTAGACATAACCAACTATGTTTATATGTAATCATTGTGTGTTTTTGACAGTATTAGCCAATCAGAGTCTAGTCGAGTAATCAGGCGCTGTTTGACAGGTTTTTAGTGCGTGCCAGAACAGCGTGCAAACAAAATAACATTTAACTGGCAAGGCTTTGAAGCACATGCAAATAATGTACTATTGTGATTGTGAATAAGTTCAGTGTCCCGTGAGTGAATGTATGCTGTGTTGTACAGTATACTGAGACGGAGGCATGCTGTAGCACCACACTACCATATTTATTCAAAAGCAGATCGTGCAGACATTGTAATAGTCTACGATCAAAAACCATCATATCGCACACCCCTACCGGGCACCTTAAAATAAATAAATGAAAAAACATTTTTAGTTAACCACTACTAATAATGTGACTCACACTCTATCAGGTTGTTCTGCAGAGGAGTTCCTGTCAGCACCACTCGCCGACGAGTCCTGATGGAGTTCATGGCTTTGGAGACAGCAGATGCTTCATTCTTCAGAATGTGACCTTCATCACAGATGACAAAATCCGGACCTGTACAGCAAAACATCAACTATTCAGTTCATTTTTATCCATTATCTGAATTTGCTGATATGCAGTGCTCCCACAGATTCTGACCAACACATACAATACTTTTCAGATTTTTAGTATTTCTTTATGATGAAAATATTCCATGACATTTTTTACTGATTTCAGCAGACTAATAATCTATCTAAACATTCTCAACAGCCAATAATACCAGGTTTTTCATAATCACAAGACTGAAAAGTGCATTGCTAATGCAGTAACTTTCAGAGTGGCCTGGGGAGGGGAGGTATCTAAAACTCTTCAACTGGTCACTGGGGTTCCTCAGGGTTCAGTTCTTGGACCCCTCCTCTTCTCCATATACACTACATCTCTGGGCCCCATCATACAGGCACATGGCTTCTCCTACCATTGCTATGCTGATGACACACAGCTCTATCTTTCATTAAAACCAGATGAATGTTCGGATCTCAGGCTGCCTGGCAGATATCTCTGCGTGGATGAAGCACATCTACAGCTCAATCTGGCAAAGACTGAGCTCCTTGTCTTTCCTGCCACTCCATCTCTACAGCATGACTTCTCCATCCAGTTAGGTTCATCAACAATTACCCCATCGACTTGATCTTTGACGACCAATTGACTTTTAAAGACCACATAGCTAAAACTGCTCGATCCTGCAGGTTTGCATTGTACAACATCAGAAAGATCAGGCCCTTCCTAACAGAGCATGCTGCACAACTCCTCGTCCAGGCCCTGGTCATTTCCAGGCTGGACTACTGCAATGCTCTTTTGCCGGTCTTCCAGCATGTACAATCAGGCCTCTACAAATGATTCAGAATGCAGCAGCTCGACTGGTCTTCAATGAGCCCAAGAAGGCCCATGTCACACCTCTCTTTATATCTCTGCACTGGCTACCGGTTACAGCACGCATCAAATTCAAGACACTGATGCTGGCCTATAGGACAGCAGGGCTGGGTAAAAAATATTGATTCTCCAATTTTAATCAATCTTCAGTTTAACGCAACGATATTGATTCGGGAAATCCCTTAATCGATTCTTAATGCACGTGCCTCACGTAAGAGGATATGAATATTCACCTCTCGTCCTGAAGGTGTCACCATCAGCTGCTTTTTTTGCAGAAAATCTGGTGATCAAAAATGATTCGGCTGTAATTAAGAACTGTTTTATGGACAGTTAGAATGTTTTGTATCCGCAGACAAGGGCTTTATGATGGGCCTGTTTTGAATGTTTTGAATTTAGAAAAATGTTTTATTTCTTAAACATGTTTGAAGTTCTTAATAGATTTCACTGTTGCACATTTAGTCTTTATTTTTATTTTTTACAGTAATGTGCATTTTGCAGTTTGTTTACATGGTGTACAATGGATGCACATATTTATGACTTCTTGTTACAGTGTTCATTTAAAATAAAAGTTGTTTAAAATAAACAACTGTGTGCACCCTATTATTAATGTAGATGTGTATTTCAGTAATGAACTTAAGTAGGAGAGTTTCAGTTACCAGCTTTTATATCAAAATATGGATCCCATGTCTGCAAAACTAACATTTTAAATGAAATATTGATAGCTAATCGATATCGAATCGAAATCGAATCGAATCGAAACCATAAAAATAAGAATCGAATCGCCGAATTGGTCACAACACCCAGCCCTATAGGACAGCCACCGGCTCATCACCTGCCTACCTCCATTCACTACTTCGTATCTACACTCCCTCCAGAAGTCTGAGATCCTCTAGTGAAAGACGCCTCATTGTACCACCACAGAGAGGCATGAAATCACTTTCCAGAACATTCTCGTTCAACGGTCCTGTCTGGTGGAATGATCTTCCCACCCCTCTCCGGAACGCAGACTCCTTGACAGCTTTCAAGCGACTGCTGAAAACCCATCTTTTTCGACACTATTTGACTCAATAATATATATAAAAAAAAAAAAAAAACCTTTGTTCTCCTCTCTTTCTTGATCTTCCCTTTCTAGCCTGCACTCTTCTAACAACGCCTAATATATGGTATTTTTGAGCACTTCCTATGTTGATCTTCCCCCTTAGGATCAATCACTTGTATTCCCAATTTGTAAGTCGCTTTGGATAAAAGTGTCTGCTAAATGAATGAATGTAAATGTAAACTTCACCTGGATCAACTAGTGTTTTCTGAAAGACTTCTTTCAGCTTCTTGCTCTTGATGTTTCGTCCTTGCGTGAGGTTGCGGTACATCTCATAGCCTATGATCATGACGCCACCATCCTCCTGCCAGCGCTGTAAAGCGTACGCTCTCTCCTGAGGTCTCTTGACTGTGGCCAGCTCTGTCACCTGAAACACAAAGGAAAAGACACCGACGTACAGTGAGATTAACTGGCAACAACTGAAAAGGAAGGTGCTGTTGTAACTGACCACTGAAACAGTGGCTCTCAGCTGTTTTTTTTTTTAAAGTGTTGAAATATGTATTAAGAGGAAAGTACCAACACTTGCATTTGTTAAACAGGTTTAAATATGGATGTAGCAATATCAAAATCTTACGATACGATATCACAATAGGAAGTCCACCATACAATATTTATTGTGATTTAAAAAAAGACAAATGAAGAATTAGAAAAAAAAAAAAGTACATTTTAAAGTTAAATTATTCTGACTGACACACTTTGATAGTTCAAAATAAAAGCTCCAACCCATGTTCTTCACCTAGAAAACTTAAGTCAGAAAAAAGTCAGTGAATTGACTTGTACCTAAACTTTAAAGGGGACTCAACCCTCTTTTTATTTGTGATATACTGTCTCTGTTTAAATTACATTCACACTGGTGTTTAAAAAAAAACGAATAAATTAAAATATAATAACAACAACAACAACAACAACAACAACAGTAATAGCCATATATTGTAAAACAATCGCACTGCAAAAAACATGAAAATTAATATAGCATAGGTATATTATTTCTGCTTTACACTAAAGTAGGGAAATTAAATTAATTCTTTCCCAATGTCTACACTTAAAAGAGATATTTTGAATTTGGACTGCAGTAATGTTCCTATTTAAACCGCCTGTCAGCAAATCATACTCCACTTTTAAGCTTTTTTGACAGAAACTCTAGCTTCAGTGAAAACAGGCTTAAAAAACGAGTCTCGCTGTAATCATCTGCTGTGAAAATAAAGCATAACTGGTGGCTGTTGCATCCCAAACACATTTTAAACTCACAGCACATGCCATAAACTAATTCACTGCGTTCAATGTGAACTGAGCCGTTCTGAGGTCCGGAAAACACTGGATCATGAGCTGATCACCTGAACGAAGAGCGTTCTTCGCTTTGAAATGTGCAACGAAAACAGGCTTGATGAAGGGATTAAGCCATATTGTGCTTTCTGTTTTAGTTGGTTTGACAGACACTGTGCCGAAGCATATTGGCCCAAAACACAACTTTAAAGACCTTTTATGTTAGAATAAGTTATTTAAATATTATATTTTAAAAGCAACACTTTTTGCCCGGAAGACCCGTCATTCCATATCGTCATTTGACCACAATATCGACTTTTGTTATTGCAATATTGATAAAGCCGTTACATCCCTAGGATTAATCTAGAATTAAACTCTTTGGTATATTTGTTACTGATTTTGGCATACCTGAATTCAAAACAGTGCCCTACTCACATACATTGGAGTAAATTGATGAAAATGGTCTAATTTCACAGAAAATGCCCTAAATTGTAACACATGGGTGGAATAAATCATATTTGTGACCCTGGACCACAAAACCAGTCATAAGGTTAAATTTTACAAAACTTCTATTGATGTGTGGTTTGTTAGGATAGGACAATATTTGACTGAGATACATCTATTTCAAAATCAGGAATCTGAGGGTGCAAAAAAATCTAAATACTGAGAAAAATCACCTTTAAAGTTGTCCAAATTAAGTTCTTAATGCATTTTACAAATCAAAAATTACATTTAGATATATTTACAGTAGGAATTTTACAAAAAATCTTTATGGAACATGATCTTTACTTAATGTCCTAATGATTTTTGGCATTAAAGAAAAATCAATAATTTTGACCCATGCAATGTATTTTTGGCTATTGCTACAAATATACCCCAGCGACTTAAGACTGGTTTTGTGGTCCAGGGTCACATATTTTATTGTATTGTTTCATAATTTTATGATAAACACACACAAAAAAATACTACTAAGTTTTTATTTGAAAGTCTATTTTTTTAAGATCCGTTGGCCTATCGTCATGCAGAAAGTTTCTTTTGATTTCACTAGGTCAATTACTTTCTTTGTAACATTTAGTTTTTTTAAGTTAGAGATTTATTTGAATAGAGGCAATATTTGTCTCCATTTGGCAAGATAAGGTATACCTCAATTCAAAAGTGTCCCGTTCCCACATACATTGGGCTAAATGGAAAAAAATGGTCTCATTTTACACAAAACACCTTAAATTTTAACACAAGGGTAGAATAATTCTTAATTATTATTGTATTTGTTCACAATGCATAGTTTCTGCATTGATCTGGCCGCTAGCGCTCTAGGGGGCAGTGCGCTTCTTCCACGTGTTTGGAAAGACACAAATCAAAAACGGATTGGTTTAGGACTTTGATCGATGTCTCTTTAGACAGATCTAATTAGGAGCTTTTCAGACATATGACATTACGTGATGACGTAATCACCCTTAATACAAACGTGTTGAGGCAAAATTAGTAGAAACCGCACCATTCAACACCATCGCATGCATTGATGGCTCCATCTGTAGCATAGTCTCATTTTAAAGATAATAACCTAATCTAAGTGCTGATATAAAGTTTGTGGTCACTTTAGCACACCGAAGGAGTAATCGGAGCAGGAATCTGACATAAGTGTTCATTTGTGAACAAGTTATTTCCATCATTGCAATGCTTTTGATCATAATTCTCTGTAATGGATTAGACTGATTAAATAAACTACATAATCACATTTCAGAAAGCTTTCATTTGATATATGACTCACTTGTGTTCAGTAAGTTCGAGCGATATGAATTTGAATATTATTACATCGATCTTCAGCAGGTGGCTTGTTTGCAGGGTGTGAATTCTGACCTTACTATCTTACATTATGTAACATAAATGCTAAAACCATGCATGTTTTCTGAAACTTTAGATTGTAAGCTTTCAAAAGATACTATACACGTCTATATTTGTGCTTCAACACATCTAATATTAAAAAAAAAAAAAACAATGACGCAATTTCTATACCGGTACCGGTATTACAAACTTATTGGGTTAAATGAAACTGAGAAATGATAATGCAACAGCTTATTAACATATCATTATATAAAAGTTGTTGCAGCTAAAACGCCAGATTTAATTGACATTTTCTCCATTTTAAATCAATATGGCCACGTCAAAATAACTTTGTATTCATCTGCAATATTCACAATGCAATACTTCAACAGTTTCAATGGACCCTTGTGAATGATAAATAAAGGTAACGAGTAATGTGAAGATCTACGTGATACAATACCAAATCTCTACCTCTAAACTCTCCTCGTCCGTCAGGCCTTCTTGCCACTTCTCAAACTCATTGAGCCAGTTGAGCACAGTGTTGAGAGGACACACCACCAGAGCTGTAGTGAAGTTCAGCTTCTCACAGAGCAGCACAGTGTGGAGAAACGTCACCACCTGCAGGACGGCAAGAGAACAGCAGACTCGAACACTATCCGTCTGTAATGCCATCTTTATATATTGTTATCAGCATTTATTTCAGTTACCTGGAGAGTTTTCCCCAGCCCCATGCAGTGGGCCAGAATACAGCCGGAGCCACTAGACTTCTCCACCTTCTTCACCGACTCACAGCAGCAGTCCCACATGAACTGCACACCTGCAAACAGAAGAAACACAACACCACCACTTATGTTTATCCTCCCTTTAGAAAAGGACATGAAGACCTAAAAAAAGCATGGAAAATTAAATGCATGAATAAATAAATAAATTAATAACAAACAACGTCGTAAACATGAGTCATTCATTCTAAATATTTGTTTACATTCATTTATCATTTTGGTGTGTGTAAATATTTTCAAAAGTCGATTTCTTTTGTTTTTTAAAGAAGTATTTTCTGTTCATCAAGGCTAAATTAAAAATAAAGGGGAGAAACAGTAATACTGTGAAATATTATTGCAATTTTACAAAGTGGCTATTTTAATCAAGATAATTTATTCCTGTGATTTATTTATTGAGGTTAATTTCCACCATCATTACTCCAGTCTTAAGTGTCACATGATCCTACAGAAATAATTCTAATATGCTGATTTATTACTTTTATTATCAATGTTGGAAACAATTGTCCTGCTTAATATTTTTGGAAACTGTGATACTTTTTTCAGGATTATTTGATGACCAAAACGTTAAGCAGAACAGCATTTATTTAAAATAGCAATTTTTCTAACAATATATGCACTACTGTTCAAAAGTTTGGGGTCAGTAAATTTTAATTCTTTCTTTTTTTTTAAAGAAATTAATACTTTTATTCAGCAAGGATCTGTTCAATTGATGGAAAGTGACTGAAAAGACTGATTTACTGTAAGAAAATATTTATATTTAGAATAAAAGCTAAAAAAAAAAAAAAAAAAAAAAAAAAAAAACTTCCAAAAAAACATTTGGCAGCATAACTGTTTGAAAATTCTAGTAATAAATCAGCATATCAGAATGATTTCTGAGGAATCCCAAGATGATCTTTTTGATCCTAAACATTTATTGGCAGTGTGTATATATATATATATATATATATATATATATATAGATAGATAGATAGATAGATAGATAGATAGATAGATAGATAGATAGATAGATAGATAGATATATAGAGAGAGAGAGAGAGAGAGAGAGAGAGAGAGAGAGAGAAGACCATAGAATAAGACCATAAACCTTTAATAAAAAAAAGAAATGGGGCCAATTTTTTAATTTAGGTTGCTCTTTTCATTTACATGCTCTCAGCCAGAAATACTAAACTGTTCCTCTACCTAAAGCTTTAAAAAAATACATGAACCTGGACCACAAAACCAGTCAAAGGTGTAAATTTTTTGAAACTGAGATTTACACATCATCTAAAAAGCTATGTTTTCATTAAAGGTGCCATAGAATGGAAAACTGTATTTACCTTGGAATAATTGAATAACAGTTCTGTACATGGACATGACATACCGTCAGTCTCAAACACCATCGTTTTCTCCCTCTTATGTAAATCTGGGGTTTGCATAGGACCACTGAAAAATAGACTAACCTAACATAACACAGACTATTATGTTACAGTCGCGATCATTAATAGTCACGCCCCCAACATTTCCATCGCCCAATCATCAGAAGTTCTGCAGGTAGGCTATTGTGAAAAAAAAAAACAAAGCAAGGACAATAGCAAAAATGGCAGACCATAGTAATACATGTTATGTTCCTGGTTGTGCAGGGGATGTTAAATGCAGAGATGGGTTGGTGTCTGTACTCAGAAAGACCAGGCAAACAAATAAGGCGAGCCACTGAAGGGACACGGTTAGCTTCTTGCTAGCGGTAGCCTGTTACATTGCAGTTCGTAAGATTTTACTTACCACATGAACCGAGTAAGGAGAGATGACTGCGCGGACGATGGCGAATGATTTACAGATCCTGAGCCTCACTAACAAGCATCTAAACTTGTAAAATATGTGGTAAGTACTACTGCTGTAGTATAACGTTACACAGAGCATGTGCGATCACAAAAGTGAAAGTAAAAGGATCGTGCATTCAAAACAGCAGTTTCACTGCCCCGCATATTAACAGCGGCTCGAGCTCCATGATTACATATATATTTTTCTCCATGTGCGAGCTATTGTAATGAGCCGCTCTGTGAAACAGCCAATCAGAGCAGAGCTCCTCATTATTATTCATGAACCTTCCAAATAAGGTAATAACAGAGCATTTCATTCTAGGGACAAATCCTAGGGGTGTAAATGGACTTGTAAAACCGTTTCTGGAGAAGTTTTGCCCTTTCCTATGCCATATAGCTTCTATGTAGATATCAGAGAACAATTTAAAATATTGTATCAATGCATTCTATGGCACCTTTAATGTATGGTTTGTTAGGACAATATTTGGCTGACATACAATTAGTTGAAAATCTAGAATCTTGAGGGTGCAAAAAAAATCGAGAAAATCGCCTTTAAAGCTGTCCAAATGAAGTTCTTAGTAATGCATATTACTAATCAAAAACTAAGTTTTGATATTTATGGCAGGGAATTTGCAAAATATCTTCATGGAACATGACCTTTACTTAATATCATAATGATTTTTGGCATAAAAGAAAAACTGATAATTTTGACACATACACAAATTTTTGACTGGTTTTGTGGTCAAGGGTCACAAATGCGATGCATCACGTTTTTTTTCTGGTACTGGGGAAAAACAGCAAGCCTTATAAAGAGTGGCGACTGCAGACTCACCATCCACCTGATGGGGTTTGAGTTTGGTCACCAGGTTTCTGTGAACCTGCACTAATGGTTCCTTGGTCTCCTCGTCCTCGTCAAGCACCAGCTTTGTGGTGATGGGACACGTGACCTGCGATGACTCCTCCACCACAATAGTCTAAAGACAAAGAGGACCAGCTTTGAGTTTTCTTAAACAACTATGAGACGGCAAAATAGTTCCGCTACACTGAGGCCTAAATCTTTCGTACCTCTCGTAGTTTTTCCCTCAACCGCTCTCTCTCAGCAATGCGTTTCCTCCTCTCCTCTTCCTCCTTCAGAGCATCCCGCGTCTCTGTCCGCAGTTTGTCATCTTTAATGATCTTGCGAATCTTCTTGCGACCTTTGGGTGTTCCTTTATCGTCGTCTTCATCTTCTCCATCCTCTTCCCCTCCGCTCTGTACAACAGAAAAACCAAACACATCTCACAAGAAGCATCAACGGTTATTGAATTCATTGTGCTGAAATAAATCAGTGCCGTACCTTGCCACTGGATGAGGAGTCTTGAACCTTAATGCGCCGTCGTTTCTTCTTTTCTTTCTGGTAACTTCTCTCACCGTCCTTGCCAGCTTTATTGGACGACCTGCAAATGTTACCAGAACATGATCCATAAGGTTTGTTTGTCAATCAAGGAGTAATTCATTAAGAAGTTTCTTCTGCTTTACATGGCTGCACTTATTTGTTCAAAAATACAGATAAACAGTAATAGTGTGAAATATTACACAATTAGTAATATCATGCAGCACCTGAAATGAGTTTCCAGCTAGGTTAGTATTTGCACATGTGCTGCGTGATATTACTCCGCCTGCTTCGGCCATATTACGGCAGCAAACTTCCTTGACTATTACGCCGGAATGGGAGTGTAGTTCCTAATCTTATCGGCCTAGAAAATCGCAGCTTTACATTTTCCGCCGGTATTAGTACATGATATAACTGCAGAAGAGTCAAGTTTTAAATAAGACAAATACCGAAACGTGTTGGTCATTTTTGAACGCGATGCTATTGGTCTAATAGGATTCAATGATCTATGCTAAGCTATGCTAAAAGTGATATCGGCAGAACAGGAAAACGGCTGATTGGATTTCAAAACGGTAAAACTCAACTTATTAACTCGGGGGGAGTTGGAGAATGAGCCTATTTCCAAAAAAAGTGGAGTGTTCCTTTAATTCAGTGATAGAGTTACACTCACAAGACACTGCACTTATTCTTATGAGAAATAATTCTTAAAAATATAATTTAAAATAAAAATTAAAAATTAAAAATTAAAAATAAAATTTATTCTTAAAATATTCTTAAAGGGAATAATTTTAGACAGTTATATACCGTTATCAGCACACGAAATGGGTAAAAGTATTCATGATTGGTGCTGATTATTGTATCGAATGTGAATCGGTATCGGTTAGTACTGAAGGCTGCAATATCGGTATCGTATCGGAAGTTAAAAGGTTGTATCGGGACATCCCTAGAAACTTTAGATTGTAAGCTTTCAAAAAAATACTACACGTCTATATTTGCGCTTCAATACATGTAATATTTTCCAAAAAAAAACAAACAATGACGCAATTTCTATACCGGTACCGGTATTACAAACTTAATGGGTTTTCAACAGCACATGTTGAAGTTTATTCGTCTCTTGTCATCTCTGAGAGAATATGCGCTGCAGCATCAACTGAAAACTCAGTTTTTTGTTTTTTACTTTCACTTTATTTGTAGTAAATTGACTTAAGACGTTCACCGGCATAACTACTGCGCAAAGTTTGCACTATGCTTGTGTGATATCCATTGGCTCACCTTCATGGTCTAAAACAGAACTATTTCTAATATTGCAACGTAATCACAAACCCCCATGCGTATGCATCTAAAATGCAGGGAGACATAAAAGAGGAATCAACTTGGTGTGCCGCGCTTGTGTGTGCTTCGGCGAAGAACGGTGTGTAAGTAACGAATTGATTTCAGTTTCATTTCTTCTTCTCATGGTTTTAAATAGCTTGAACGATGGGGGGGGACCTTGGGGGTATTCCATAAAACAAATTTACCAAATAAGCCAGGCTTACTTTAGTTAGTCTGACTTATTGTCACTTGATTTGTCTTAAAATAAGTCAGACTAACTGAAATAAGCCTGACTTATTTGGTAAACTTGTTTTATGGAACACCCCCCAGGTCTGTATGCCTCACGATCTGTTTAAGCCCTAACAGACTATATGACAGATCAGAGCAATCTTTTAGCCTATTTACTAATTTACATGAAATCGTCAAATTGCCACTCCATATCAATCGCATACAATGAAAATACAAAATAATTACAACAATTATTTACACACAATAAGTTTTTCAGAGTGCGTACACCTGAAGCGAGCATACACTAAAAGGCCAGTCAAACAGCCTCCGATTACTTAGTTATCATTTGATTGCGCTAATACTGTCAAAAACTCACCAGGTTTACATATAAACACAACTAGTTATGTCTAAAGTGAAAGTAAACAGTTAAAGGAACACTCCACTTTTTTTAGGCTCATTCTCAACTCCCCCCGAGGTAATAAGTTGAGTTTTAGAGTTTTGAAGTCCATTCAGCCGTTCTCCTGTTCTGGCGATTTCACTTTTAGCATAGCTTAGCATAGATCATTGAATCCTACTAGACCAATAGCATCACATTCAAAAATGACCAACAAGTTTCCATATTTGTCCTATTTAAAACTTGACTCTATCTCGGCCACTTTCCAGCGATATCGTATACTATTTGAACTGAACTGGATGATATCACTGAATTCATTGATGAACTGCCTTTAACTGAAAATTGATTATTTACAATAATGCGTTACTTACACACTATTGTTCTGTTTAAATACTGTGCAGTTGCTTGACACAATCTGTATTGTTAAAAGCGCTATATAAATAAAGGTGACTTGACTTGACTTATATTGTGTTCTAAGATTGGCGGAAAATGTAAAGATGAAATGTTCTAGGCCGATAAGATTAGGAACTACACTTCAATTCAAGCGTATTATTCAAGGAAGTTTGCTGCCGTAACATGGCTGAAGCAGGCGGAGTAATACTTTGATAGAAAAAAAAAAAAAAAGTCACTGGGTACCAGCAACTGTTTAGTTATCCAAATTTTTCTAATAACTTTTATATTCAAGTGAAGAAAGAAATTCATTCAAGTTTTAAAACAACTTGAGAGTGAGTAAATGATGACAGTTTTGATTTTTGGGCGAACTATTCCTTTAATGTTAATAAAATAGTTGCTTAAAAAAATTAAAAAAAAAAAATTACAAAATTTGTACATCTTTATGCACCAAATAGTATCGATAACAGTGTCGATAAGTACGGGTATTAATATTTCATTAAATCATGTATCGAGAATCAGTTGATTTGAATCATTTGACCGCTTCAAAACAGTGAATCATTTTGCGACGCAATGGTTTTACTGATTTGGACATTCGAAAAACTTAATTTCACTCATCACTACGTGCTTTTTAAAATCATTAGAAGTGATATTAAAATTTGTTGAAAATAAATTAGTTTTCGCTAGTGAATCACTTGAAATGAATAATCGGAGCGGTTCCAGTGTAAATGACTCAATTGATCTGGTTCATCTGTTGCTCTTTTTGCATCTTCAGCTATGTTTACGACACTGTCAGTACTACTACTTGCTTAGCTCGATTGTTTCTGACATTAACTGAAATAAGCAAAAAAAAAAATTTAATTACGTGAATTTTGTGTGAAGAGCTTTACATTTTCCGCTGGTCTTAGTACACGATATAACTGCAGAAGAGTCAAGTTTTAAATAGGACAAATACCGAAACGTGTTGGTCATTTTTGAACGTGATGCTATTGGTCTAATAGGATTCAATGATCTATGCTAAGCTATGCTAAAAGTGATATCACCAGAGAACGGCTGAATGGATTTCAAAACGGTAAAAATCAACTTATGAACTCGGGAGGAGTTGGAGAAAGAGCCTATTTCCAAAAAAAGTGGAGTGTTCCTTTAAAGCACCCTGTTCCAACTCTGTATGAAGGCAAATGTAGTACAAATGTGGTTTAAACACATCCTATAAGTTTAGAAATAATATAAAAACTGCTGCTACCCTTACCGTGTTTTGCGTTTATTGCTCTTTTCGTCATCGTCGTCTTCTTCACTCACGGCCTCACTGAGCGCTGATGCATCACTGGAGCCGGAGCGCGACTGCTCAAAGTCTGAATCTGCCGAATCGTCGCTGCCCACTACACAAACCAAACGCACATCAATAAACCCAGTAAATACTTCAACGGAGTCACATGTGCGTTTTTTGTTTAGACTTGACACTGACCTTTCCGTCTGCTTCTCTTTTTGGATTCTTTCTTGTTTTTGACTGTGGTCTCGTCATCAGAGTCTGCCTCGCTTAGAGTCAACTTCTTACTCAACAAACGGTGCCTGCGTCCACCTTTCTTCACTTCAACATCTGAGCCAGAGTCTGACGTTTCGTCCTCATCCTCGTCCTCATTTTCTGCAGGAAACATTAATGCATTACACATGACGGAAACACACCTGATTAAAACTGAATTAAATCTGAACTCTTAACTCACCGCTTTCGTCTCGCTTCTTAGTGCCATTTTTCCCTTTCTTTGTTGAATCCCCATCTGCGTTTTCATCATCAGATGAACTGTCCGCTCCAGACGAATAATTGGCCTTGATCTGCGCCAGAAGCATCCTCTTGGCAATTCTTTTAAAAAGAGACAGAAACAAGATTAGGACAAAAGTCCAGAATAATGCATTGGTTAATTCATTGGTTAAATATGTTTAAAACCCACAGCCGAGTGAAATTTTACGATTAAACGGACATAAAAACAATTCACAGCATGTGGCTTGTAAAGTCATACCTATTTTCTGGATCGTCGTCATCATCCACCACCTGGGAGGATTCAGCCTTCAAATCAATTTCATCACCTTCATAAACAAGAAAAAAAGCATAAACCAAAAAATAAATTTAATAAATGTTATGCAAAATGCTACTTTATAGAACCCACTTAGTGTTAAGCAGAGCTTCCCTTAACAGTTGCCTAAATGTCAGTTGATGAGAAGAGTCTTAGATGAACAAATTTTAGTTTTCCAATTTGTTGCAAAATAAAAAGCTCAACAGGATTTAGAAAAATCATGCAGTCTATGACCAGTGTTGCCAAGTCTGTGGTTTTCCTGTGGAACTGGGCTACTTTCATACTACTGCCGCGGGTTATATTTTTAGTCCATGGGTTGAAGCAAAACCACTTGATTTTGATTGGGCTAACATTTGATCAAATTTGATTTAATGTTACATCACAACCATGGAAACATCTGGATTCGTGTTGAATGAGAGTAGAACATGAGCCCATAAATGTAAGCCATATGTGGGCATTGCATTGCGTTTTGTGGTCTGGCAACCCTACTTTCCACAAATTTATTCCATGATCTATTCCCCTGGATATGGAATCTTTTTTTTTCTTGTCCCAAATCTTTACTCGCATCACTCATTGGCACACAGGATTATAAACATTTCTCCATGTCATTAACTTTTAGTTACTATATTTTAGAGATGCACCGGAATAAAAATTCTTGGCCGAAGCCGAACACGGTGTTTCGTGTTTTTCCCCGATGTATTTTTTTCACCACTGCATACATTAAATATCCAATATTTTATTTATTTTTTTTACAGTTTTGTCTTGCTTTTCAAAGAAAAAAAAAAAATCAATTACAAAACATTAAAAACATTCAATATTTATTTAACACTGAACATTTTCAACGTTCTAGTAGACATCATAGCCTATTAACAAAGCACAATATAATTTAAAATTAATTAGTAAAATAATATTCCTTGGCCATTTTTAAGACCCCCTTCTTGAATCAGGCATGTGTTTTTAAAATTAACAAATAAATGCAGCCTTGCTGAGCAAAGGAAAATGTTATAATAAATGTATTCATAGAGCTGTTTTAATGATTGTTATTATTATTTTTGTCTTTTTAAGTTGACTTTTATTTTGGCAGAAACCCACAAGTAGTACTACTTTTTGCTGCAGCAGATTTATGAATGATTCTCATCATGCAGATGTTTCTTATGCTTTGGCCTTTGAACCCTGGGTAAGGAGCTCATGCTTTTTTTTGCATCTTTCTCTGACAGTTTTAAATGCTTCCACATTGCCGACATGTTTGCTGCATTAGTGCGGGCCATTGTTCGGTCTAATTTATTCTGGCTTTTCGGTTAATTTTGGTTGCCGAACATTTGGTGCATCCCTACTATATTTGCGTCCTTAACAGTGGTAAAGCCGGAAAATGCTGTAGGATAGAAACCCTTTTATTTGCACATCGAATTCTATTTAACGCTTGTTAGACTTTGGTAAAACATGCCATATTTTGCAAAATTCACACTTGCCCGGTAATTTTATTTGCTTTCTATTTTAGTGTAATATCGATACCAAATATAACTTTAATTTCTTGCATGTGAAGCCACATTAAATTGATATCATAAATCTGCGATTAATCTAATCTAATCGTCAACTAGGACAATCTTTGGTCGTAGACAGCCCTTCAGTGTATTATATAACAGCATTATATTCCACCTGTTAATTCTTTTTTTTTTTTTTTGCTAGTTATGAGCCATGAATAAATAAGCTTTCCATTGATGTATGGTTTGTTAGGACAGGACAATATTTGGCTGAGATACAGATTTCAGATTTTGAAATAGTTGAGAATGCAAAAAAATCTAAATATTGAGAAAATTATGTTTAAAGTTGTGCAAATGAAGTTCTACCAATCAGAAATTAAGTTTTGATACATTTACAGTAGGACAAGATCTTTACTTAATATCCTAATGATTTCTGGCATAAAAGAAAAATTGATCATTTTGACCCATACAATGAAATGTTGGCTATTGCTACAAATATGCTACTTAAGACTGGTTTTGTGGTCCAGGGTGACATTTGAGGTCTGTTTTTACATACAATGTGTGAACAGGGCATGAGCAGTTTTCATTCAGGCATCCTTTTTAAAAGGAGAGCCACAAAGTGTCGCACTCCAGAATCAGCAGTGAGTACGTAGTTTTGACTCGGAGCCTATTTTTGGCTCACGCTGAAATCAGCTGGAGAATAAACATCAGGAGACTAGAAAAACATGAAAGCAGATCAAAAACATCTGAGCTCTGAATGCAGATTACTGATGCAGGCAACACACTGCAGTTTGGTGGTCTGTGTAAATTATTTACCATTGTGATGCAAAGCTACCATACTTTCAGAATATAAGTCATTCATTCATGCATAAGTCTTTTCTTTATTAACTGAAACATGCTGTGACTTGGAAAGGCCTTGGAAAACCTTTGAATTTTTAGTTTTTGCAGTAGCTCTACTGTTGAAGAAAATTATCTGCCAAAGTGGATTTACTTATTGTAGAGCTAACATTTTTTGTTTGTTTTTGTTTATGTTTGTTTTATACTTTATTTTTCATTTCAGTTCCTTTTATTATTTGCAGCACGCCAGACACCCAGTAATCACAATAATTTTGTGCTTTCTTGCTTTTAATATAACGCAGCTCAGCTTTCAGATTCTGTCAGCTTTATCACAAAATACTAATTATAAATGTGTTTTTCCTCTTTATTTTAAGTTTACAGCAAGATGAAAGTGCAAGGAACATCAGAAGGCATGAAAAAACATCACAGCCTAATTTAATGAAACGAATGTCTCATTATTGTAATTGGAAAGATGATTGAATCACATGCTGCTTAAACTGAGGCAAATACTGTCATGCCACATTAAAGAGTGTGAAAAACACATTATTGTAATTGACATATTTTGCTATAAAACTGACAGAATTTGAAAGCTGAGACTTTGGATTATCTCCCGGTGCTCCCAATCCAGGTAGAATATATTGAAAATATTATAACTTTCTCGTAATTGCTACAATTAATTCTCATAATTTTGACTCTCTAAATATTTCGACTTCATTCTCAAAACATTTTGACTTTACTCTCGTAATATTATATTCCGACTTTATTCTCGTAATATTCCGAATTTGTTCTCGTCATTTTCCGACTTTTTACTCGTCATTTTCCGGCTTGTTACTCGTAATATTTTATTCTGACTTTGTTTTTTGTAATATTCCGACTTTTTACTTGTAGTATTACTAGTGGTGGGCCGTTATCGGCGTTAACGTGCTGCGTTAACGTGAGACTCTTATCGGGCGATAAAAAAAATATTGCCATTAATCTATTCTCAAAGTTGGGTTGGGAGCTGGGTCTATACTACGCAAGCTATGATGACTTTCACCTTGATATTTTAGCGCGGATGTATACCTAGCCAAATTGCACTGTAGGAGTGAGAACGAGTCTTCGAACCTGTGTGTATGCCTACTGTCAAATTACCACATCAAACGAGACGTGCTAACATGGATGCAGCTATGAAGCCGCCGGGTTTGCTTCAGGTCAGGGGCGTTGATAGACCCTTTTTACTGGGGCACGTGCCCCAGTGAAAATCTGCTGTGCCCCAGTAAAATCTCAAATTTGAGTTATAATTTACTTTGATAATCCCGAAAAAAAGACATTAAACTATATGTAACAACTGAATTGACGCTTCTAAAAAGCAACGCAGTTTAACCGAAGACTATGCACGCAGACATCCATGCCCGTGCGCGTCTGTGTATTTAACTGCAGAAGTACATGCAGTGTAGGAATAGTTGGTTACACAAGTTTGTATAGTTAATTGTGTTGTAAATGCAATTGTCAAGCAGTTTGTGATGCATTTTGGAAACAGGAGATGAGCCCCTGGTCTAATGCGCCACCTGGCTTGAGAAACCCGATCTCGAAGACTTACTTTTAGTCATTATTTGGGTAGCACACATATTCTGAATGCCTTCGGCAGAATTCAAATTAGCCATTCTAATCTAGATTAATTCCAAGATTACAGTGAGATTAATCTAGATTAAATTTTATATTACGTCTTTGTTCTCATAATATTCAGACTTTTTACTCTTCATTTTCCGACTTTTTACTCTTATATTATATTCCGACTTTGTTCTTGTAATATTCTGACTTTTTACTCGTAATATTCCGACTTTGTCCTCGTAAATATTGTGACTTCATTATCTTCACACTAAAATAAATATTTATATTTTTATAAAGTTTGTAAACCTTTTTTATTTACCTGTATGCAAGGGCTGGGTAGCAACGGATTACATGTAATATGGATTACGTAATCAGATTCCAAAAATTAAGCACTTGTAATTAGATTAAATTACATTTTACAATACTCGTAATCAGACTAGTTACTTTTTTATTGTATTATTGCATTATTTACATAAGAGCAATAAATTATTGATAATTTATTGATTCTCCCCAATTCCTTTTTTTTCCCCATCTTTTAAATGTTACTAAACTAAAATAACTTACTGCTTCTATACACTCAGAAACGTCTTCCAGTTTTGTGGACATTCACACAGAGATCAGTAATTAGTCAGGTGAATACACAGCATTTAACCACTTGATTTACAAAAATCATGTCAGGTTTAAGAAGTGTTTCAGCACTACAATCATTTTTTATTTGTATTATCACTCTGTAGGTATGCTTTTGTCTTCCAGATACATCAAAATGGACAAATTCATGAATTCCCAAATTCCCAACCAGTTTTCTCAGCTGATCTGCTTTCCCCTAATATATTTACTTGAGGCACCCCTGAGATTTTAAAATAAATATTTTAGCACATTTGCATGTTCATAGTTCTCTGACGTTGACTATTGTCACATGACAAGCGGGTTAACAAAATACTTCTTTTTTTTTTAGCAAATGTTTTTATTTTGTTTGATTTTATAATGACTTATTTTAATGTAACATGTTTATGATTTAATTTATTAGTAGCTTTTCATTAAACTCACAAACCCACTGCAGTTCCTTCACAAACCCCAGTTTGGGAAACCTTGAAGTAATGTGTTTAATGCACTTCATGTTGTTAATAACAATGAATGGAATATATTTTCTTAATGTTTGTAGCTTTATATCAATATGGTACAGGATTATCCTATTTAAAACAATGTGATAGACTACTTTTAGATTACTTTTGACCTAACTTGTTTGATTAGATTACCTAAAATGTGTAAACTAATGGATTACGTTAATAACTCGAACAAAGATGTAACTTTGCTTTTCTTTAACAACAAAACAACCAGTTTTGACCAGTGTAAATGAAGTGGGACTTACTTTCTGGAAAATATGTTACATACCAATGATCAAGTCCATAGTAGTTTTTGGACACCTTTTATTAATTTGTAGTATTTTGATACATTTCATAACTTTTATGTAGTTCACCTAGTGCCACCTTGTGGCCACCAGTTGCAAAGTTTGGCAGCCTGTAAATAAGTGTCACAGGAACAGCTTTTTATGGGTATTGTGATTATTTAGTACATTTATTCCACCTTTTTCTTTTCCCTAATTTGAAATCAATGAGCAACAGGCAGCTAATACTTCCCGCCATGCAACGTAGCTTAATTGAAGCAATTTGTCAACTGACCTGATGACTGATGGAAACCATCAATACTAGCAATCACGGACTCAAGTATTGGTTTAATCTTCTGCTGATCACTGTCTTCATCCGAGTTAGCGGCCTGCTCCTCCTCCTGCTGCTCTTCTTCATCACTGGAGGACAGCTCTTCTTCCTTGATTTTAGGCTTTTCTCTCTGCGACCTTCGTTTTTTCTCGAATGACCTTTTAGGTCCTTTCTTAGCCTCTTTCTTGGATTCGTTCTCTTCCTTTTTGACAGCTTTGGATGTTTTTTTACCACTACTGATCTTGGACAGGCTTTTCATCTCTTTCTCAAGGTCGGAGTTGTGGTTTGAGGAGTCCGATTGTCTGCCCTTCTTTTTTTTGGCCCTCCTTTTGTTTGCCGTTGAAGACTTGTCGCTCTGTTCTGAATCTGAAGTGCCCATATCGAGTTTACGCTTTGGCTTCGGTTTCTCGGTGGAGCGAGAAGCTAACTTCTTCTTCTTGGTTCCTTTGCCAGAAGCGCTTTCAGGTTCACTCTCATTAGAGCTGGCCTTCAAGGCAGCTGTCTGGAGGACCTCAGGGACTTCATCTGAGTCTGAATCACCCTGCTCTTCGACTACGTCGCTCTTCTCTTCTTTTGCCGTTGACGACCTCGATTTGCGTTTGCTCTTCGCCTCCGGTGACTTGCGTAACGGTGTGGTCTTCATCCTGGGGGAGCGTCTGCTATCTTGACCCTCTTTTGGCAACGTGTCACCATCCATGTCTTCTGAAGGCGACTTTTCTTTGCTCTTATCTCGTTTTATGGTAATTTTAAGAGGAACAGGTGTTAGTTTGACAACGAGTTTTTTCCCCAGTTTTGTAAGGCTCTTATTGGATTCTACAACCTCAGTGTTGGAGGTTGATTTCCCATCACTGGAATCGCTCGAGTTGCTCTCATCATGAACTTCTTTCTTCACCGCAAGACTCTCAACCATCTCAAAGAGTTCTTCTGGGACAGACGGAGGAACAGACACAATGTCTTTATCAAGAGACCCTTCACCAGGTGGCACAGAGTTTTCCTCGAGGTCAGGATTATCT
The DNA here is from genome assembly GCF_049309525.1 of Garra rufa. Lineage (NCBI taxonomy): Eukaryota > Metazoa > Chordata > Actinopteri > Cypriniformes > Cyprinidae > Garra > Garra rufa. The sequence goes on from NC_133376.1 coordinate 3,484,405, forward strand.
GCCATTTCCTGCTCTTTAGCTCCACTTTCTTCAGGCTGGTCCTGAGCTTTTTCTGGAGAGGGTGGAGGGCTCTCATCCATTTCAACATCAGCTGAGTTACAGTCCTGTTGGTTTTCATCCTCTTCTACCACAGGATTTTCATCCTTGGTAGTGGATTCCAAACCATCTTCTTTAACAGGAGCAGGCTCATCATGGTGCGAGTTAACAACTGTATGATCCGCATTTTGACTGTTTGGTGGTCTTTGCTCCTCTCCATTTTGAAACTTAATTCCTTTTGATTCAAATTCATTTTCGAGGGATTCCTCCAGAGCCGCATGGGCCTTTTTCAGATCAGACAAAACTGATTTGAAGGCCTTTAAGTGTCTAAAACTTACTGCGCTAACTTCACGGCCCTTTGACGTTTGCTGAAGAAATTGTACAAAAGTACGATTTAAACCGTTTGTGGTCTCGATGAGTTTTTTGGTCTTTTTGACAAGCTCTTTTGGAACCGTCAACGTCTTAAAGGAAAAGTTTAACATTCCTGCTCCGTCTGAGGCACAATCCTGTCCATTTACAGCAGTTTTTTCTCGCTTTTTATGCTTGTGTTTACGATCTTCACGCTTTGTCTTGTCACCCTCTCCCCTGGGCTTTCTGTAAGATGATTCCAGATTGAGCAAAACTTTCTCACAGGTTTTAACAAAGTCCTGCAGTGGCTCTGGGCGGCACACATAGCAGTGCCACTTGCTTTCTTCACTCATGATTTCAGATAGCTCTTTTCGCCCAAGGTTTCTCAAAATGCACTTTTTGCAGAAGGCATTGCTGCAGTAGTCACAGCACATCAGGTTACCACCCTCTGCACACCACCTGAAAAAGATAATACAACATCCATTAAATCATTACATTCATTTGGGTAAAAACGGAATTCTGTTATCCATTCATTGGCAAAAGGCTTCAATAATCAAGGTTACTTTTTGATGATGGAACAGACTTCTCTTTTTCTACAGTCTATTTTGGTAATATATATATATTGATTAAATAAATAAAAAAACATTGTTTTCATTTGATTGAACTTTATATAGCATTGCATTAATCAGGATAATAGCCTTTGCTGTGGCATTAAAACTTGTATTGACAACTAATATCAGGGTTCGTACATTTACTATAAAATGAAATTCCACAACTTTCAATGAACTTTCAAGCACTACTTCTTTGATTTTCAAAGACTTCAGAGATCTAACTCATCAAACAATGTCTTCTCTTTCAAGTTCTAGAAAAACATAAACAGATAAATAAAAATATACTAATGAAAAATGGCAAAATAAAGTAAGGCACATGCACAAGTATCACTCCTAAGTATACTACACTTTTACTAGAGTAAAACCATGGTTAATTTTCTTAAGGGATTTGCATTTGTGTGTACTTTGCTTTTTATAACTATACTGCCTTAATGGTTTGATGTTTTCTACCGTTTAAGAAAAAAAATTAAATCTGATCTTGAAACAAATGATTCTCCATACACACTCCAAAGTCCCGACCTGAATCAAATGATTCACGAACCCGCACCGAAGTCCAGACCTGAATCAAATGATTCACGAACCCGCACCGAAGTCCAGACCTGAATCAAATGATTCACGAACCCGCACCGAAGTCCAGATCTGAATCAAATGATTCTCCATACACACTCCAAAGTCCAGACCTGAATCAAATGATTCACGAACCCGCACCGAAGTCCAGACCTGAATCAAATGGTTCACGAACAAGCACCGAAGTCCCGATCTGAATCAAATGATTCCCGAAGCCGCACCTAAGTCCCGATCTGAATCAAATGGTTCACGACCCCGCACCGAAGTCCCGATCTGAATCAAATGATTCACGAACAAGCACCCGCACCGAAGTCCCGATCTGAATCAAATGATTCACGACCCCGCACCGAAGTCCCAATCTGAATCAAATGGTTCACGACCCCGCACCGAAGTCCCGATCTGAATCAAAATATTCACGAACCCGCACCTAAGTCCAGATCTGAATCAAATGGTTCCTGAACCCGCACCGAAGTCCCGATCTGAATCAAATGATTCACAAACCCGCACCGAAGTCCCAATCTGAATCAAATGATTCAAGAACCCGCACCGAAGTCCCAATCTGAATCAAATGATTCAAGAACCCGCACCTAAGTCCCGATCTGAATCAAATGATTGCTGAACTGGACCGAAGTCCCGATCTGAATCAAATGATTCCCGAACCCGCACCTAAGTCCCGATCTGAATCAAATGATTCACGAACCCGCACCTAAGTCCCGATCTGAATCAAATGGTTCACGAACAAGCACCCGCACCGAAGTCCCGATCTGAATCAAATGATTCACGAACCCGCACCGAAGTCCAGATCTGAATCAAATGATTCTCCATACACACTCCAAAGTCCCGATCTGAATCAAATGGTTCACGAACAAGCACCGAAGTCCCGATCTGAATTAAATGGTTCACGAACAAGCACCGAAGTCCCGATCTGAATCAAATGATTCCCGAACCCGCACCTAAGTCCCGATCTGAATCAAATGATTCAAGAACCCGCACCTAAGTCCCGATCTGAATCAAATGGTTCACGACCCCACACCGAAGTCCCGATCTGAATCAAATGATTCACGAACAAGCACCCGCACCGAAGTCCCGATCTGAATCAAATGATTCAAGAACCCGCACCGAAGTCCCGATCTGAATCAAATGATTCACGAACCCGCACCTAAGTCCCGATCTGAATCAAATGGTTCACGAACAAGCACCCGCACCGAAGTCCCGATCTGAATCAAATGATTCACGAACCCGCACCGAAGTCCAGATCTGAATCAAATGATTCTCCATACACACTCCAAAGTCCCGATCTGAATCAAATGGTTCACGAACAAGCACCGAAGTCCCGATCTGAATCAAATGGTTCACGAACAAGCACCGAAGTCCCGATCTGAATCAAATGATTCCCGAACCCGCACCTAAGTCCCGATCTGAATCAAATGATTCAAGAACCCGCACCTAAGTCCCGATCTGAATCAAATGGTTCACGACCCCACACCGAAGTCCCGATCTGAATCAAATGATTCACGAACAAGCACCCGCACCGAAGTCCCGATCTGAATCAAATGATTCAAGAACCCGCACCGAAGTCCCAATCTGAATCAAATGATTCAAGAACCCGCACCTAAGTCCCGATCTGAATCAAATGATTCAAGAACCCGCACCGAAGTCCCAATCTGAATCAAATGATTCAAGAACCCGCACCTAAGTCCCGATCTGAATCAAATGATTCAAGAACCCGCACCGAAGTCCCAATCTGAATCAAATGATTCAAGAACCCGCACCTAAGTCCCGATCTGAATCAAATGATTCCTGAACTGGACCGAAGTCCCGATCTGAATCAAATGATTCCCGAACTGGACCGAAGTCCCGATCTGAATCAAATGATTCCCGAACCCGCACCTAAGTCCCGATCTGAATCAAATGATTCCCGAACCCGCACCTAAGTCCCGATCTGAATCAAATGGTTCACGAACAAGCACCCGCACCGAAGTCCCGATCTGAATCAAATGATTCACGAACCCGCACCGAAGTCCAGACCTGAATCAAATGATTCACGAACCCGCACCGAAGTCCAGATCTGAATCAAATGATTCTCCATACACACTCCAAAGTCCCGATCTGAATCAAATGGTTCACGAACCCGCACCTAAGTCCAGATCTGAATCAAATGGTTCCTGAACCCGCACCTAAGTCCCGATCTGAATCAAATGATTCACAAACCCGCACTGAAGTCCCAATCTGAATCAAATGATTCAAGAACCCGCACCGAAGTCCCAATCTGAATCAAATGATTTAAGAACCCGCACCTAAGTCCCGATCTGAATCAAATGATTCCTGAACCCGGACCGAAGTCCCGATCTGAATCAAATGATTCCCGAACCCGCACCTAAGTCCCGATCTGAATCAAATGATTCAAGAACCCGCACCTAAGTCCCGATCTGAATCAAATGATTCCTGAACCCGGACCGAAGTCCCGATCTGAATCAAATGATTCCCGAACCCGCACCTAAGTCCCGATCTGAATCAAATGATTCAAGAACCCGCACCTAAGTCCCGATCTGAATCAAATGGTTCACGACCCCGCACCTAAGTCCCGATCTGAATCAAATGGTTCACGAACAAGCACCCGCAACAAAGTCCCGATCTGAATCAAATGATTCAAGAACCCGCACCGAAGTCCCGATCTGAATCAAATGATTCCCGAACCCGCACCGAAGTCCCGATCTGAATCAAATGATTCACGAACCCGCACCGAAGTCCCGATCTGAATCAAATGATTCCCGAACCCGCACCGAAGTCCCGATCTGAATCAAATGATTCCCGAACCCGCACCTAAGTCCCGATCTGAATCAAATGATTCACGAACCCACACCGAAGTCCCAATCTGAATCAAAATGGTTCACGACCCCGCACCGAAGTCCCGATCTGAATCAAAATATTCACGAACCCGCACCTAAGTCCAGATCTGAATCAAATGGTTCCTGAACCCGCACCTAAGTCCCGATCTGAATCAAATGATTCACAAACCCGCACCGAAGTCCCGATCTGAATCAAATGATTCACGAACCCGCACCTAAGTCCCAATCTGAATCAAATGATTCAAGAACCCGCACCTAAGTCCCGATCTGAATCAAATGATTCCTGAACTGGACCGAAGTCCCGATCTGAATCAAATGATTCCCGAACTGGACCGAAGTCCCGATCTGAATCAAATGATTCCCGAACCCGCACCTAAGTCCCGATCTGAATCAAATGATTCCCGAACCCGCACCTAAGTCCAGATCTGAATCAAATGATTCAAGAACCCGCACCGAAGTCCCGATCTGAATCAAATGGTTCACGAACAAGCACCCGCAACAAAGTCCCGATCTGAATCAAATGATTCCCGAACCCGCACCCAAGTCTCGATCTGAATCAAATGATTCCCGAACCCGCACCTAAGTCCCGATCTGAATCAAATGATTCACGAACAAGCACCGAAGTCCCGATCTGAATCAAATGATTCCCGAACAAGCACCGAAGTCCCGATCGGAATCAAATGATTCCCGAACCCGCACCCAAGTCCCGATCTGAATCAAATGATTCCCGAACCCGCACCTAAGTCCCGATCTGAATCAAATGATTCACGAACAAGCACCGAAGTCCCGATCTGAATCAAATGATTCCCGAACAAGCACCGAAGTCCCGATCGGAATCAAATGATTCCCGAACCCGCACCCAAGTCCCGATCTGAATCAAATGATTCCCGAACCCGCACCCAAGTCCCGATCTGAATCAAATGATTCCCGAACCCGCACCTAAGTCCCGATCTGAATCAAATGATTCACGAACCCACACCGAAGTCCCGATCTGAATCAAAAGATTCACGAACCCGCACCGAAGTCCCGATCTGAATCAAATGATAAATGATCCTACACCGAAGTCCCGATCTGAATCATGATTTGCGAACCATTATTTCAGACCAGGACTCATTAAATCAAGCTAATTATTTGACTGAACAGAACATCAGAACATTGCCTATCACGAATCTTTGATTTGAATCATTCAATTTGTGAAATGATTCATGAATCTGTTCCAATCTAAAAAAAAAAAAAAAAAAAGATTTGCAATATGTGCTCCAAATACCCAAACTGAATCAAATGATTCATGATACGCAAAGTTCTGATCTAAATTAGATGATTCGCGATACCCGATTTTAAGTCCCGATTCAAGTCAAATGATATGCACACCACTACGAAAGTCCTGATCTAAATCAAATGATTTGCGTTATGTGATTTATTTACAAATTATTTCCGATACGCAATCCAATTGGAGCAATTCAAAACAGTGAATAATTTTGCAACGCAATAGTTCTACTGATTTGTGAACCATCATTTCAGATCAGGACTCGGAACACGGATTGCAAATCATTTGACTTAGATCGGAACTTGGCTTATTGCAAATCTCTTCAGGAATACTGCTATTTTAAAGGTTTTTCCAGGCCTTGAATTTCAAAAAGTCAAATTCAAGTATATCAAGCACCTTGTACGAACCCTACAATATGTTGGTATCATCACAGCTAGACTGTTATGAATAAATAAAAACAAATGTTCTGCACCAACCTGCACTGCTCATCCATTCCATCTTCATCCTTGCTAATATCGTCACTCATATAATACTTGAAACATGACTGTAAGAAAAAGGCATGCATGTTAATGACAGAGATACAAGCACATAATTGGCTGTAAGAAGTTAATCTGGTTTCTACCTTGCAGATAAGAACATGTAGTGCGGGATGCTGAAAGACAGAATCTCTTTGAAAGTGGTTGACTTGCTGTCCACATGCTGTGCAATTAAAAATCTCCTTGAGCTGCTCATCTGCAAGAGAGATTAAAAAATAAATGAAGATAATAAAACAATCATACTGCAGCGCTAAGACTCTTTAATATTTGAGCAGTTCCTCGCAATCGTGCTCTGGGAGCAGCCTCAACACTCGAAACACCCGGTTTAGGTCATGAGCACTTTTTTTCCCATTGATTTTTTTATCTACGTAACATACAGAGCCACTAAAATATACACAGCAAAAATGGTTTTCTTTCTCCGATTTTTTTTGTCTTGTTTTCAGCCAAAATATTCAAAAATTCTTATATGAAGAAGGATTTTCTAGACATGTAGAATTTCAGAAAAAACAAGTCAAAATTAAGTGAGTTTTTGCTTAAAACAAGTAAAATAATCTGCCAATGGGGTAAGAAAAATAACCTTGTTTTCAGTTTGAAATAAGATTTTTTTCTTACCCCATTGGCAGATTATTTTTCTTGTTTCAAGCAAAAACTCACTTAATTTTAACCTTTATTTTTCTGAAAACAAGACCATTTTTACTTGTCTAGAAAATACTTATTTTAAGAATTTTTAGATATTTTGGCTGGAAACAAGAAAAACTAAGTAAGAAAAAAAAGTTTGCCGTGTAATAATAATAATAATAATAATAAATACAGACTTTTAAATGCACACAAGAAACTTTTTTGTGCCCTTGAGAAACTATTTACATGCACATGGACATTTTTTGCATGCTTACACATTGCAATTTCTAGTTTTATATTATATTTCCTTTGTGCATCACTGCCATTTTACTATGAATAAAACATGAGCATGGATGCACATGAATTAATAGAGCTCAAAAAAAAAAAAACTAATGTCTTTTCAAAACTCCATACTTTTCCAGACTTAAATTTCCAAACCTCTCAGTAGATTTTCAGACGATATTTAACATGAATGGTTCACACAGAATTATTTTCAGCTTTATATTTCGTAAATGTCACAGTCATCTGTAAATATTGTTATTGTTAAAGGGCTTTTTTTCATTGATTTTCTCAAAGTAAAAACATACAGAGCCCCTAAAGTAAAATATATAAAAATAATAATAAATACAGACTTTTGAGAACCTTGAGAAACTATTTACATGCACATGGAAATTTTTTGCATGCTTACAATTTCTAGTTTTATATTATATTTCCTTTGTGCCTCCCTGCCATTTTACAATAAATAAAACATGAGTATGGATGCACATGAATTAATACAGATCGATTTTGGCTCAAAATGTGGCTTTCCTTATGGTAGCACCTCTAAAACCAAAGCTTAATGTCCAATTTAACAAATCAGAAATCACGAAACAAAATAGGCTGACGGCACAATACGGCTGCGTGCATGGTCACTGCAAAAAATGCTTTTATTACTCAGGGTTTTTTGTCTTTTTTTCCAGCCAAAATATCTCAATTTCTAAATTAAGAAGGATTTTCTAGACGAATAAAAATTATTTTCTTGTCTTCAGAAAAAAAAAAAGTGTTTTTGCTTAGAACAAGCAAAATAATCTGCCAGAGGGGTAAGCAAAAATATCTTAATTTCAAACAGATGGCAGATTATTTTGCTGGTTTCAAGCAAAATCACACTTAATGTTGACTTGTTTTTTTTTTCTGAAAACAAGAATAATTTTTACTCATCTAGAAAATTCTTCTTGATTTAAGAATTCTAGATATTTGAAAAATGCAAGAAAGAAATAAGCCTTTTTGCAGTGTTCATTAAATTCTTGATTTTGTATTATAAAACCTGTTATTTAGTCTGGAAATTTGAATATTTTTCCATACTCTGCTCTCCTGTTTCCATACTTTTCTAGAAATTACTTAAATCAAATTCCATACTTTTCCAAACTGTGTAGGATCCCTGGTAAATTTATAAAAAAGAAAAACACATGAGATCATGTGAATAAGTATTCATGTAATCAATTAAAAAGTAACTGTAGTCCGATTACAATCCTTTTCAATTCTAATATAATTGAATTACAAGTACTTTTGGATTTAGCTACTTTTCTTAAATTAGGAGTGCCTCCAAAATGTGTTTGTCTTCTCTAAAAGAAAAGAACCTATATTTTTTGATAAAATGTTTATTTAGCATTAGGCTGGTGGATTGTGAACCAGAGTATTTGACCTAATGGTGATTTTTGAGACTAAACATCACACTTATATTAGCTTTTAAAATTACAAAAAGAAAACATAAGATTCAGTGGAATCTCAGCACAAGTGTTTCTTCTAGGAAGAAAATATTTGACCACTAAAAGATACTTTAAATAGAACCAGTGCTGCAGTTATGTAACAAATAAATCGATTTTAGATAATTTAATACCCCTTAATGGGACACAGGATCATTTACAGCACAAACCCACTCACCGGGACGTTTCCGACTACCGTCCTCTTTCACTTTACTTCCTCTGCTGCGGAACTCCGGGCCGCGGAACTCGTCTTTAGCTTCATTAGCAACCGGCTCTGGCTTCACCACCACTGTGCCTGAGAAACGTGAGGCCTGGAGATTCAGTACGCCTCTTAAAAACGACACGCTTCAGAAAACATCTTAACAGTGGACTCACCTTGTGGTAGCTTGCTCATATCCAGACTGCTCTGCGTGGTGTCCTCTGTGCCGGGTTCACCTCCGCTCTCATTTGCACATTCAGGTTCATCCACAGCAGTGTGCTTGGTCACAAATGAAGGTTTTCTTTCAGTACAAAAAAAAAAATAGAGGGGAAAAGGGGTTAACAGGTTGTTCCAATAAACAGTATCAAAATACATCCTCTTCCCACCAAAACACTTTCAAACTCAGGATTCCAACATTCCATTCCCACTGGAACAACTCCCACAACAACCTACAACCCAAAGAGCACAGCCTAAAACTACAGTATCACTGAAATATCTCCACGCTTTTGAAGAGTAATGCATACAAGACTACAAGCACAGCAGCTGATAGACAGAAATACAGAGAGAAAGACAACACCAACACAATTTGTTAGGTTGGCTTCAGAAAGAAAGAAAGAAAGAAAGAAAAAGTAGGAAAAAAAGAAAAAGAAAGAAAGAGAAAGAAAGTTAAGCAAGAAAGAAAGAAAGAAACAAAAAGAAAGAAAAAGTAGGAAAGAAAGAAAGAAAGAAAGAAAGAAAGAAAGAAAGAAAGAAAGAAAGAAAGCTTTTCATTTTTCTTCTTAGACTAAATTGAACTTCTCATGGAGCGTTCACACCAGACGCGAATGGCGCGTTAAGCGCGAGTGATTTACATGTTAAGTAGGGCTGGGTAAAAATATAGATTCTCCGATTTTAATCGATCTTCAATTTAACGCAACGATATCGATTCTGGAAATCCCCGAAACGATTCTTAATGCGCGTACTTCAGCTTCACGTAAGAGGATATGAATATTCACCTCTCGTCCTGAAGGTGTCACCATCAGCTGCTTTTTTTGCAGAAAAATCTGGTGATCAAAAATGATTCGGCTGTAGTTACGAACTGTTAGTTTTATGGACAGTTAGAATGTTTTGTATCCGCAGACAAGGGCTTTATGATGGGCCTGTTTTGGACGTTTTGAATTTAGAAAAATGTTTTATTTCTTAAACATGTTTGAAGTTCTTAATAGATTTCACTGTTGCACATTTAGTCTTTTAATTTTATTTTACAGTAATGTGCATTTTGCAGTTTGTTTAGATGGTGTACAATGGATGCACATATTTATGACTTCTTGTTACAGTGTTCATTTAAAATAAAAGTTGTTTAAAATAAACAACTGTGTGCACCCTATTATTAATGTAGATGTGTATTTCAGTAATGAACTTAAGTAGGAGAGTTTCAGTTACCAGCTTTTATATCAAAATATGGATCCCATGTCTACAAAACTAACATTTTAAATGAAATATTGATAGCTAATCGATATCGAATCGAAATCGAATCGAAACCATAAAAATAAGAATCAAATCGAATCGCCGAATTGGTCACAACACCCAGCCCTAATGTTAAGTCAATGCAAAGACGCGATAGACCTTCTTGAGGCGCTATTCGCGGGAATGAGGCGGCGCGAATGACGCGATTCGTGCGAATTACGCGGCGTGAATTGAGCGTTTCGCCCGTTTGACGCGCGAAATGCGTGATTCGTGCGAGTTCAAAAATCTGAACTTTGGCGAAAATTCGCGCCGCGTTAACCAATCAGGAGCTTGCTCTAGTAGTGATGGAGGCAGAAATCCGAAACAACAATGGAGGACAAAATCACCGTTGCCGTCTATGGATACTCGGAGCTGTACCATACATCTTTGTACTTTTATAGAAACAGGAATAAAAAGGATCTTGCTTTGAAGAAAATGAGTGAAGAGGTCGGACAATCTGGTAAGTTTTAAAAAACGCTCTTTACTCAATTTGACCTACATATACATACATATTGAGACTACAAGCAAGCTAAAGCTGGCAATTTGAGCTCATTCACCTATTTTACAACTACTTTCCCGCTGACGAGTGGCAGACGCCCCTCCCATGACGCGAATTCCCATCTGTTGTGAAGTAAATTTCACACGCGAATGAAGCGAGTAAACTCCAAATGTTCAAGCGTCCAACTACGCGTGAATAGCGCGATTTATTGGCACAAGTCGCGTCCGGTGTGAACGCCCCATTAGACTTCTGCTACTCCTAGAGCTTTCAAGCTAGAACCACCAAACTCAGCCCAGCTCTTCAGACTGATCTCACTTAGTTTTCACAAAATTGAAGATTAAAAATCATAAAAACCAACACTATTCAAACTCCAACTGTCAAAATTCAAATTTAAACTCCCAGAATCCCTCGAGACTATTCTAAAACTATTTCTAATCCATTCTATCTAATATTTCTAATCTATTAAACTATCCAGCCAAGCCTAGCAACTACAATCATGCTATTAGCTTGCTGGTCATGTTAGAAACATGTTAATAACTTGTCAGTCATGCTAATGGCATGCTAAAAACATTTTAGCAACTTGCTAATCATGCTAACAACTTGCTAATCATGCTGGAACCATTGCTGCGTCCCAATTCGCATACTATCCGTCCTAAGTAGTATTCGAAAATAGAATTAGTATGTCCCAAATCGTAGTATGTTTAAAAAAGTACTCCAAAGATTCCCGGATGGTCTACTACTTAACTTCGGAATTCGAAATACAGATCAGTGCACACTCTAACGGCTAATATTGCCCACAACACATTGCGCGGTGAACAAGGATTCGATTAGAACTACAAACACAAATAAAAAGTGTTAAACTACAAACATGGAGGATATGCGCGACCAACAGACAGGAAGAAAACGGGGTTTAAGTGATAATCAACGTGTAACCTAATAAAAATATTTATTTAATGTTATCCGCATTATATTTCATGTGCAGCAACATTATGAACTTTTATACTGATAGGTTTGGTCTTTAACGTTTAAATGCATCATTATGCAAACATGAGCAGAGTTCTCGGCATGAAAGACTTGTGAAAGAAAGTGCCTCTTCATTTCTCTCTAATACGGTAGGAAATCAAATTAAACGAAATGTAGATGATGTTAACTGACAGGGCAGTTTAAACAGTAACAGGATTCAGGGAACTAAGCAACAGAGCGTCCGTTAAAGACAAAGCAGTATGTCCCAAAATCTGCCTGCCATTCTGCTACATACTCAAAAGTATGTACCTTTTCTTCACAAAAAGAGTACATACTTTTAGTGCATAGTATAAGTATGCGAATTGGGACGCAGCACATGTTAGAAACTTGCTAATCATGCTAAAAACATGCTAGCAACTTGCTAATTGTGCTAGAAACATATTAACAACTTGCTAATTGTGCTAGTAACATGTTAATCACGTTAGCAACATGCTAGTAGCTTGCTAATCATTCTAGAAACATGTTAGAATAACGCTTGCTAATAATGCTAAAAATATGCTAGCAACTTGCTAATCATGAAAGAAACATGTTAGAATAACGCTTGCTAATAATGCTAGAAACATGCTAGCAACTTGCTAATGCTAGAAACATGCTAGCAACTTGCTAATTGTGCTAGAAACATTAACAACTTGCTAATTGTGCTAGTAACATGTTAATCACGTTAGCAACATGCTAGTAGCTTGCTAATCATTCTAGAAACATGTTAGAATAACGCTTGCTAATAATGCTAAAAATATGCTAGCAACTTGCTAATCATGAAAGAAACATGTTAGAATAACGCTTGCTTATAATGCTAGAAACATGCTAGCAACTTGCTAATGCTAGAAACATGCTAGCAACTTGCTAATTGTGCTAGAAACATTAACAACTTGCTAATTGTGCTAGTAACATGTTAATCATGTTAGCAACATGCTAGTAGCTTGCTAATCATTCTAGAAACATGTTAGAATAACGCTTGCTAATAATGCTAAAAATATGCTAGCAACTTGCTAATCATGAAAGAAACATGTTAGAATAACGTTTACTAATAATGCTAAAAATATGCTAGCAACTTGCTAATCATTCTAGAAACATGTTAGAATAACGCTTGCTAATAAAGCTAGAAACATGCAACTTGCTAATGCTAGAAAGATGCTAGCAACTTGCTAACCATGCTAGAAACTTCCTAATGACATGCTAGAAACATGTTAGAATAACGCTTGCTAATAATGCTAAAAATATGCTAGCAACTTGCTAATCATGAAAGAAACATGTTAGAATAACGCTTGCTAATAATGCTAGAAACCTGCTAGCAACTTGCTAATGCTATAAACATGCTAGCAACTTGCTAATGACATGCTAATAATGCAAGTGACATGCTAATTATGCTTAAAACATGATAACGACTTGCTAATCGTGCTAGAAACTTACTAAACATGCTAGAAAAATGTTAGAATCATGCTAACTACATTCTAATGCTAGCAACATGCTAATCGTCTCATCAGTCTATAATAAAGTTCAAAACTTTAAACTTTTACAGCTGCTTTAAACTTTCAAGCTAGGCTTTTTCAAGCCAATCTGAAGTTTGTCTTGACAAGTTTTTTTTATCTAGTTTCGGATTGTTCCTGTTTAAACAACACATTCTCAACACACCCCCATTTGGATTTTTGTTAAAACTGTCCACATTACGCCAAGTTCAGAGATCAGTGCAGTGAAGTCTGTGACTCTTGCTGTGTTCCTTTCAAATTCAAGAAGTCAGAATTTCCAACTTCCTATGTGTAAAAGTGCAACACCTAATTTCACACTTGTGTGCAAATAAAAAAAGCTGCAAGATAAGGGTGTAACAACCCTAATTATGAAACATTCATAAACCAATTTTATGCATAACTATAAATAGCCCACATCTGACTTTGATTATAATGCAGCATAAAACAAAATACAAGGTAATCCATTTAGTCCAGCTAATTTACTGGACAAACTCACCTCTTTGAGCGTGAAGATGAGGGTTTGGTCATTTCTGAGGAGCAACCAGGCTGAAGAAAAAAAAAAAAAAACTTTTATTTCATTTAATTTCAAGTGATAATAAATGCATATGTTAGCAGCTCAAAATGCAAACAGTTTGACAACCAGCTGGTAAAGCACAGTAAATCCCTCTAAAGTCTTTATTTTGGCCTAATTGTTTTTATAGGTTTGCTGATCACAGACGATTTATCTGAATACACTGCATCTACTGAGCAATTACTCATGCAACATTAGTCTTTATACTGTATATAAGTGTTGCATACTAGGGTCCAAACCAGAAATTGCAATTATTTCTGTGATAAGCTTTAGGCAATTATGGATTAAAGATTTATGAAACACAATATACATGTGGCCCTGGACCACAAAACAAGTCATAAGGGTCTTTTTTTTTTTTTTTTTCAAAAACAGATTATTTTTGACAAAATAATGCTGAATAAATAAGCTTTCCATTGATGTATGGTTTGTTAGGATAGGATATTTGTCTGAGATACAACTATTTAAAAAATAGAATCTGAGGGTGCAAAAAAATCAAAATATTGAAAAAAAAAAAATCACTTTTAAAGTTGTCCAAATAAAGTTCTTAGCCATGCATAATACTAATCAAAAAATAAGTTTTGATATACTTAGGGTTGGAAATTTAAAAAATCTCTTCATGGAACATGATCTTTACTTAATATCCTAATGATTTGACCCTTGGCTAGTTAACACTGGTGTTGTGATCCAGGTTCACATGTGTGTAGTACAGTTCTTGTCCTTTATAAACTTCCTGGAGATGACAGAGCTTTTGAAGCACCAGTCCAACTTTTTTTCTTTTATGCCAAAAATCATTAGCATATTACCTAAAGATCATGTTCCATGTTCATATTTTGCAAATATCCGACTGTAAATATATCAAAACTTAATTTTTGATTAGTAATATGCATTTCATTTGGACATCTTTAAAGGCAAATTGATTAATATTTTGATGTTTCTGCACCCTCAGATTGTGGATTTTCAAATAGTTGTATCAAAAAGTCCTATCCTAATGAACCATGCATCAATGGAAAGCTTATTTATTCAGCTTTCAGGTGACGCATGATATTTTAGTTTACATGCCATTTCAAAAAGACTATCTATTGCTTTATTTTCGAACTGACCTTCGAAAAGTATGTAAATGCACTGAAGACAAAAAAATGACCTGTAAACTTGTCAGATAGCACACAGTGTTATAGTAAACTGTAGAGATAAAAAGCAAAAACAAGACTCTGTAGACATACCTCATTCATTTTCTCATCAGGGTTGTTTGAGTCACTGGAAGCCATTTTACCTGTAATATGAGAAAAGCATACAAACGTATAGGATGCATCACTTTCAGCTGTATTGCAAATTAAAAATGCAACTAAGAAAAACTACACTAATTATTATCGAGCCGTATTTATTATATTTAGACTTTGAAAAGCTTGTCTGTTGGGCTGACTAATTGGGATCCTCACCATTGGAAATGTCTTGAGAATCAATGCTTTCGTCGTCCGGAGAATGACCCAAGAACTCATGAAGTTTAGTCACCAATGTATTCAACTTACTAGACCTGAAAGAAACAAAACAAAGAATGTATAAAGATTTAGACTGCATTGACCACAGATAGCACTGTTATTGTTACTACAAACCCAATCTGAATATAGAATTTTAATGTAGGAAGCTTTTAAAATATTTTTTATTACATACACAAAAGAAATCTGTGACTCTGGACACAAAACCAATCCTAAGTAGAACAGGTAAATTTGTAGCAATAGCCAAAAATACACTACATGGGTCAAAATTACAGATTTTTCTTTTACGCCAAAAATGTTTAAGGGTATTAAATAAAGATCATGTTCCATGAAGATATTTTGTAAATTTCCTATCATAAATATATCAAAACTTAATTTTTAATTAGTAATATGCATTGCCAAGACCTTAATTTGGACAACTTTAAAAGCTATTTTCTCAGTAATTAGATTTTTTGCACTATCAGATTTTCAAATAGTTGTATCTCAGCCAAACCCTGTCCTATTCTAACAAACTATACTTCAATGGAAAGCGTATTTATTCAGAAACAAATGACTGGTTTTGTGGTCCAGGGTCAGATATAAAAGTGAAGGCTAATACCAAGATACCACAAGTTATTGTGTCAAGAACTACTGCCCCGTTTACTGCGGTAAAATGTATAAAGAGACGTTGTAACACGACAATAACAAAACGACAATACCTCAAACTGAATTTTAAAAACGTCTAATCTCCAAAGCCATGCTCCAAATTAGGCAAGCAAAAGTATTATACAGTAAGGTTTACCACAAAATTAACGCTATGTATAAATACACATAAATGCACGACACGACAATCCAACATAAACAGTCGCATAAATGAAAGCAGAGGAGTTTGAGGTACTTTCATGCGCCGCGGTGTGCGTTGATTGACAGGTGGCGTCATCACTGAGCCCGTCTCCTATTAGCGCGTAACACAACAGCCGGTAAAAGGACGGAAGACACGCACTGATAAGAGCTAACATAAACAAACCGATCAGCTCGTGCCTGCCGTTAAAAGTAAGAAAATGTCGCGAAACGCAGTATATCAATAAAACAAGATGAGAGGAAAACCAAACATGTCATTACAGACTGCTGCTCGTGACTTGTTTGACACAGATTGTTATCCACTGATTTCCTTTCAATACTAAAGCTGATTTTAGAGGGAAACACTAGAAAGACACAAAAACAACACTCAGATCTTTTAAATCTAACCGCTCTAAGCGGTCACCCATTTTAATGAAGTACTAAAAAATTTGGTGGAGAAAGGCCTAGTTTCTAGCATATGACCAATGCACCTTTAGACTCGCACAATAGGCTGAATGATGAAAATGCTCGTAAACAGAAGCAATGCACTTCATTGGGATATCAATCCCCGTAAAATATCTTCATGCCGCCCTCTAACTATTTGCAATGCTTAAGCATAGATGCGAAGTGATAAATGCATGCCCGAATTACCCGGCTACATCCCTACACCTACCTTAAGATCTCTGTGCTCAACTGACGCGCGGATCTTTAGGAGGTCACCGGTTTGGCACCGCGAGGAAAGGCTCTTTCTCATTCGATCCGGTGAATTTTCAGGTGTGTACTAAAAGTAAATTGTGTTTTATGCCGATCCGGACAGACAAAGCGAGAGCGCCATCTTGCCGGATGGCTGGAGACGCGCTAAAATGGCGCACGCGAGACTCCACTCATCTGCGCGCGCGCTCTGAATGCACTCAACGCGAATACACTCGTGCACTTATGGAAGGGCGCGATTCAATTTAAATACCACAGTGCGCGTCTTCTCTGCATGGTCGGTGAATGCATTTTTAAACACGCTGAAAAATCATAAACAATGCATGGGAGAAAGCATGCATGCATGCTTTTGATGCAAAGTGAGTGCAGCATAGAAGGAGAAATTAGGGCATGAGTTTTATGATGCATTTTAGACCCATGCTTGTTGTACCGGCGTGTGCGATAGTTAATGTGCAAAATCACGCCATGCATTTTATTTCTTATAATGTTATGATGTTATATGCCGAGAATCCACGTCATTGCATTCTGTTAGGCATGCATCACAAATGCACAAACACTTTAGTGATCACTCGTGGTTCATGCTACATACAGACTACATGCATGTGGAGGGGAGGATGCTGTGTTTCTCCGGCGCATGCAGCCCACTCCCTCAGTAGTGCACATACCTGCAAATGTCGGTGGTCATTTCGTCCGCTTTTAAATCTGCAGCCTCCTCTAAAATGTTTTTTTTCTTTTTTGAATGTTTTTTTTCTCTCTAGACGCAGGCTAAGATTGCACGATATTAAACAATGCCAGGATCCATGTTGCTATGGTGGAGCTCCATGCACCTGATTGGCTCGTTTTATCCCGTAAGTGTAAACCAGGAAGAGATTCTCTTCTTTTCAGATGTATTCTTCATTTTGAATCTTTATCTAAAATAAGACTGGCTCTCTGTTATAATTTCTTGATCACTAAACTGAGAGGAAAAACCTGTGAGTATTTTGCAAATTGCAATCAATATGCATAAAGAAAGAGAACAAAGCACAACTAAACAAGAGGCAATTGGGTAGAAAGAAATGATTTTATTTTGAAGCAAATAGGAAAAACAATGACATTCATTTACAACTCAATGAGAAACAAACTAAGCATGATCACTGGAAGTTTAAACGAAAGCTCTTCTCTTGTTCCTTGCTGCGGTTTTCACACAACTTTGAGACCTCCTCCACTCGCCTCTGGAGTAAAACTGCACAGAAAAAAAAAGTAGACACTAAGCATAAGCAAGTATTTGAACAGTAGGATTTTTTTCTTCTGCTGAC
Organism: Garra rufa; assembly: GCF_049309525.1. NCBI lineage: Eukaryota > Metazoa > Chordata > Actinopteri > Cypriniformes > Cyprinidae > Garra > Garra rufa. The sequence continues at coordinate 3,502,540 of NC_133376.1, forward strand.
CAAGCCTAAATTAGTTTGATCCAGAAATAAAAGCAGTAATATTGTGAAATATTTTTACTATTTAAAATAACTGATTTCTATTAGAATACATTTTAAAATGTAATTTATTCCTGTGATCAAAGCTCAATTTTACTCCAGTCTTCAGTTTCACATGATCCTTCAGAAATCATTATAATATGCTGATTTGCTGCTCAAGAAACATTTAAAGATTATTTGGAATCTTTGATAAACAGAGAGATCCAAAAATCAGAATTTATCTGAAATAAAAAGCTATTTCAATTTATTTATGAATTAATACTTTTATTTAGCAAGGGTGCTTTAAATTGATCAGAAGTGATGATAAAGACATTTATAATGTTGTTTTTCTGAACTTTCCACTCAAAGAAACCTAAAATAAATTCTACTCAGCTGTTTTCAGCATAGTAAATGTTTTTGTTTTTTTCGAGCAGCAATTCATGTGACTGGAGTAAGGATGCTAAAAATTCAGCTTTGAAATCGCAGGAATAAATTACATCTTAAAATATATTCAAATAGAAAACAGAATTTTACTGTTTTTGCTGTACTTTGGATCAAATAAATGCAAGCTTGGTGAGCAGAAGAGACTTTCAACTGTTTCAACTAATAACTGTTCAAAAACCTTTGACTGGTAGTGTACAGACTAACATTTCATAAAGCATTTAAATGGACTGAAAGTTTATTACTTAGTGTGTCAAAAGGCTTTAAAGCCAAAAAGATACTAACCAGAGTTTTGTTCCACCCACTGCAGAGAGTCCATATGTGCATTGAGGATTTTGCAGATCTGCTGAAGCTGAAAAAGCACCACATCATCTTAGTCTAGATCACACAACAATTCATAAAGAGCATTTCTGTCTCAAATCTGGAGCATTGACCATATTGTGCATACCGGGTCAGTGGTGTCAGCAGGACCGCTGGATGTGTTGAGGTGTTCAATAATCTCTTTCAGATCTTGGGACATTCTCTTGAGTTGGGCATCCACATTTTCTGCCAACTTGTACCTGGATCAAAGAGATCGTTCAAATACTCGATGATGCCACAGTATATGAGAAATATGTGACCCTGGACCACAATACATCGCATGGGTCAAAATTATTAATTTTTCTTTTATGCTAAACATCATTAGGTATTAAGTAAAGATCATCCATGAAGATATTTTGTGAATGTCCTACAGTAAATATCAAAACTTAATTTTTGATTAGTACTATGCATTGCTAAGAACTTCATTTGAACAACTTTAAAAGGCGATTGTTTCAATATTTAGATTTTTTACACCCTCAGGTTGCAGATTTTCAAATAGTTGTCTCAGCCAAATAATGTCCTAACAAACCATACATCATTTAAAAGTTTTTTTATTCAGCTTTCAGGTGACGTATAAGTCCCAATTTCATAAAATTGACTCTTATGACTGGTTTTGTGGACCAGGGTCAAATATGAGCTTTTTAGATGTCTGATTGGATTCTTACGTTCTTTCTCGTTCTTCATCTGCGTTTTGCATGTAAATGGTTCCGCTCTGCTCTTTCACAGACTCCTCTAATGGACCAAGCAGATCCTCCAGCTCTTTCTGCTGGGACAGGATGAAGTCCAGTTCTTGATCCAACCTGTGGTACAAGCACCAAAAGAAAGTAACACAACGTTTAAATCTAACATAGCAAAAGACTGTATACAAGCAGGCCTGTTGAGATCTTAGATTGGTCAGTTCATGTTGAAGTTATTTGATTGTGCCTGCAAAAGCATAAACCAAGAGAATGGTGAACTGTGCAAACAGCCCAAGAATGAAAATAGAGTGGCTGAATTATGCTTTCATTTAAGCAGAATATCTCAAAACAGATTGTTAAACTTTGATTGCCAGGTTGGGAAGATTTAGTAAACCACTGGGTAGAAATTGTATTGATTTATGAAAAAAGCCCTGATTGGAGTATTTAAATAAAATAAAACATTGATTACCTTCTTTGGTCCAGTTTCACCTTTTCCATATCTTTGTGTAAAGCAGTTATCTAAAAGAAAAAAGATGGGTAAGTTAACTATGGGTGTTCTTAGGTGGTTGAGAAAACAATCCAACCCAATGAATCCAACCAAGCTGTATAACTATAAATTCATAATGGGAAATTTGTTACATAAAAACAACAGTGTCTGATTCTGTGGGTGAAAACTTTAGGATCACATCTGAAATCCAAAAAGCACTCCTTCATCTTAAAAAGCTGTGTACTTGCTCTTTTCCGAAACAGGTGCATTGCAAGAAGATTGTCATGACAAAGCCTTGATTACTGCTCCATTTGAAAAATTGTCATAATTCATAATGGGAGTATATGTAGAGTTGAGGTCAAAAGTTTCCATAGACCTTGCAGAATCTACAAAATGTTAATTATTTTACCAAAGTAAGAGGGATCATACAAAACGCATGTTATTTTTTATTTACTACTGACCTAAATAAGATATTTCACATTAAAGATATTTACATATTGTCCACAAGAGAAAATAATAGATGAATTTATAAGAATGACTTAGTTCAAAAGTTTACATACACTTGATTCTTAATATTGTGTTGTAACCTCAATGATCCACAGCTGTGTTTTTGTCATCTTTTCACACTGAGGACAACTGAGGGACTCATATGCAACTATTACAGAAGGTTCAAACACTCACTGATGCTCCAGAAGGAAAATGATCCATTAAGAGCTGGGGAGTGAAAACTTTTGAACAGAATGGAGATGTGTACATTTTTCTTATTTTGCCTAAATATTTTTTTTAATTTACTAGTGCCCTTCAGAAGCTTCAGAAGATACTTAAATTTTTCCCAGAACACAAAATAAGTTAAATTTAAATTAAAACCCTAATCTTCAATTTAAATTTAAAAACTTAATGCATTGTGTTTCCATCTGGAGCATCAGTGAGTGTTTGAACCTTCTGTAATAGTTGCATATGAGTCTCTCAGTTGTCCTCAGTGTGAAAAGATGGATCTCAAAATCATACAGTCATTGTTGGAAAGGGTTCAAATACACTAAAATGCTGAAAAACAGGGTTTCTGCAGATATGAACAAGTGAAATTTAAGACTTTTTAAGACCTTTTTAATACCACCTTATATGAAATTTAAGACCTAAACCTGTAATGGAAATAGATATTATATTACATGCATATGTGATATTTAATGTGTTTAATGTAAAAAGTAAACAAAATTTCATGGCTGTCATAAATTAAATTTATTACTACGATATACAGTGAACTTTCCATATCAGCAGATACTATTCCACACAAAATATCCCCATAAAAGTACCACTAGAAATATCTGATTTAAAAAAATAAAATTCTGAAGCGATTTTTTTTTTTTTACTTTTGAAATGTATGCGTACCTTTGAAATTTATTTTATGAATTTATCAATAAATTCTAAATGTCTGTTAGCAGTGAGATTACATAATTTACACTGCAAAATTAAAAGTGAGATTAATGTTTTAAATACATTTATTGATTTATAAATATATATATTATAAATGTTATATAAATACTGCGATTCTGTCTGAAGACGCAGAAACTTCCACAGAGGGAGAAAAAAATCTACAGTTGTTAGCAACTGGCCTTAGCCAAGCCCTATATTCAGTTTTTCCAAGCCCAGTTTCGCTAAACTTGCACTTCCTCATAGCTAAAAAGTTAAATCCATTTGACTTCTGCGGTACAATCCGAGAGAGACTCGCGCCAATAACAGAAAGCTGATTGGCTATTGCATGCTGGTCTCATTTGTAGTTTAAATTCAGCAAATTATATTTGGAATAGTGAAATAAAGAACTACAACACCACGGAAACAACAGAAAGAGAATTTAGATGAGCATTAGAGGTAGCGTTACATGGACATCGGAAAAATAAGACCTGTGTAAAATTATTTAAGACCTAGAACAGCGAATTTAAGACTTTTTAAGGCCTAAAATTTTGATTTTTAAATTTTAGACTTTTTAAGACTTTTTAAGAACCCGCGGAAACCCTGTGAAAACCCAAAGAATTTGTGGGACCTGAAGGATTTTTCTGAAGAACAGCAGACAGTTTAACTGTTCAGGACAAACAAACACAGCTGTGGATCATTCAGGTAACAACACAGTATTAAGAATCAAGTGTATGTAAACTTTTGAACAGGGTCATTTTTATAAATTCAACTGTTATCTTCTCTTGTGGACTATATGGAAACATCTCATGTCAAAAGTCTTATTCAGGTCAGAACTAAAATAACAAAAAAAAAAAAAAAACATTCATATGATCCCTCTTATTTTGGTAAAATAACATTTTGTAGATTCTGCAAAGTGTATGTAAACTTTTTTTTTATTAAAAGATGGTGTATGTGGCAGCAGGGAGAAAACAGTGTGCTAAAAGATGAGTGCGTTCCTCTACCTTCTCTCCATTCTCCACCAGCATACGGTCCCAGGCATTGACTTGTGTGGCCTGCTGAAGAAAGTGTCGCTCTTGGTCCTCCAGTTCTGAGCTCCACTTGTTAATCAAAGCCTCCAGCTGAGCATAAGACATCACTGGAGCAGTGCTGCCAGAAGACAAGAAGAATTTGGTTATGCACACTAGAAAAAACCATACACAGCATCAAAACATCTCACATGGGAAATGCTTTATACCTCGTTGTGACGATGGCAGCTGAGGTGGATGTGATGGTGGATGGTGCAGTAGATGCTGCAGTCTTCAGCCCCAGAGAAAAACCAGTGACTCCAGTGCTAGCAGCAGCTACACAAGACACAAACATATGCTCAAACAAAAGTAATTGAGAGGAAAATTATATATTGGCCTCAATTATTTGTTCAGCATGTATTAAAGGAGAAGTTCACTTACAGAACAAAAATTTAATGATTTACTCGTCCCCTAGTCATCCAAGATGTTCACGTCTTTCTTTCTTCGGTCGTAAAGAAATTATGTTTGTTGAGGAAAACATTTCTCTCCATATGGTGGACTTCTTTGAGTCTGAATTTCTAAAATGCAGCTTCAAAGGGCTCTAAACCAGTGGTTCTCAAACTTTTTATACCAAGTACCAACTCAGTATATAAATATTTAGCTCTCCAAATACCACCAAAATGACCAACATTAAAATACAGTAGTGTAGTAGGCCAAACTATTCAGCTACAGCTCTGCACAGTTCAAAAACGAGGCAGTCTTATTCCTAATAAGAATATTTATTGCTGTCAGCCACTTTAACATTGTACTGCACAGACTTACAAACAGGTAAATAAAAACCTAAATAATGATTAAATTAAAATATGTTGTACCCAAGTAAAAAAATTTTACTCAAAGATTAAATGTATTGTTTTAACATTAATTTATATTTAATTTAGCGATTCCTCTGTGTACCACTAGTGGTTCTAGTACCACACTTTGAGAACCACTGCTCTAAATGATCCCAGCCGAGGAAGAAGTGTCTTATCTAGCGAAATGATCATTTATTAAAAAAAATATATATATATTTAAATACTTTTTAACCTCAAATGCTCGTCTTGTGTAGTTTTGCATGTACTCTGTGTATTCCAGTTCAAGACAGTTAGGGTAGGTCGACAAACTCTTATTTTCTCCTCCAACTTCAAAATCGCCCTACATCGCCACAGAAGTACTGACCCAGTGTTTACAAAGTGAACATGCAAAGATCAAATGCTCTTTACAAAAAAGATAAAGCAGATGTAGGGCGATTTTGAAGTTGGAGGAGAAAATGAGATGGGAGTTTTTTGACATACCCTAACTGTCAAGACGTGAATTTGAGGTTAAAACGTATATAAATTGTCTTTTTTTTTTATAAATAACCGATCATTTCGCTAGATAAGACCCTTTTTTCCTCGGCTGGGATCGTTTGGAGCCCTTTCAAGCTGCATTTAAACTGCATTTTGGAAGTTCAACCTCGGTGCACCATTAAAGTCCATTATATGGAGAGAAATCCTGAAATGTTTTCCTCAAAAAACTATTTCTTTACGACTGAAGAAAGAAAGACATGAACATCTTGGATGACAAGGGGATGAGTACATTATCTGTACATTTTTGTTCTGGAAGTGAACTACTCCTTTAATGAGCAAAGCAAGTGTGTGAGAATACAAGTAAGCACCTGTGCTTATAGCAGGAACGGCTCCTAGAGGTTTCAGGGACAGGCTTGTGGGAGCGATGGCTGCTGAGGACACCACAGGAGCCACTGAGGCCATCGAGGAGCCCACTGACAGAGGAAAGAAAAGCCCACATGATTCATGAAGATTTCTCAAGAACGGTCCTAAATGATTATTTAAATAAGATTTCCCACACTTTTGTCCAATTAACCTCCTTTTCTTTGTAATCAGTGGATATAAAATTGACTTTTTTTTGTTTGTTTTTTTTTGGTGCAAAAATTGATTAGGAATATTTTGTATTATTGTGGCGTTTAGTTGCATTAGACATGGTGTGACAGGAAGTTTCACAAAAGGCTCTCCAAAAAGAGGTAGCAAGACCAGGTGTGCTGCTCCTTTGATTTTTTTTTTTTTTTTTTTTTTTTTTTTTTTGCTTGATGTGAGCCAACTGTTAGAACAATGCTCACATTCAAAGTAGAAAATGTGATACATGCTGCACTAGGAAATCAGGCTTGCCTAAGTTAGACTATGTTAACTTTTAGCAGAAGCTTTTATCCAAAGTGACTTCTTTATTACAAGAACTACAAATACTCACAACATTGTAATGTTAAGTCTCATTATAGTATGTTTTGAGCCTCAGCATTGCAATTATTTAATCATAATAACATACACAGCTAGTGGCAAGAGTAAGTTTGTGAACCCATTGAAAACATCTAAATTTCTAGATGCACTAAATGCGGTCTAATTTTTACTTAACTCACATTTATAAACAGAATCTAACTAAATATATACTCTTCACATTTTTATTGCATACACTGTGTAGTTTTAACAGTGCAAGGTGCAGCAAGTAAACCCTTGAATTTTGTCATTCGTAAATCATCATTTAGCCAAATGTTTTCTTTACTGGAAAGAAAACACCCAAAACACAGTTAAGTGTTTATTTTATAGCACTTTATCTATTTGTATCAATACATTTCAATTGCAATCCATATTTTTAAAGGCCATTTTCTCAAAATGAGATTTTTCTCCTACACTGAGCCATAAATCTCCACTTCAGTAGCACTTACACACACCACACTTTACATTTTTATTCCTGTCTATATTCTGAAGGTTTTTACAGAGAGATTTGTTCATATATCATTTGCTTGATTTTGTGCAACATTTTAGTCCCCCAAAAAAGGTAAAAACACATTGTTTTCTGCTTTTGTTTCTAAATTATGGAGTAACAAAATGAGTTACCAAAATCGCTCTGTGAAAACATTTAACTAATATGTAAAAAAAAAAAAAAAAAGAATTTTGAAACTGACTTCATCCAGTGTTTAGATTATTGTACTAGAAATGTATGCAAATTAGTGCATATTTCATTAAATAATGCCTCATTTGCATATTTAGACCTAACATTTTAGAAAACCTGTAATACAAAAAAATGTTTGCAATTATCAATGTAACCAATTAACTGAGTAAGTACGGTGATAACTATTAGTTTTTTTTACCCTACTCAATTGCAGTGTCTCGCCTTACTCAAAGAATCATTTACAATAATCATTTAAGCCATTAATATACTAATTTCATTGGTTTATTAATTGATTCGTTTTTTTATTTCTTTAACATTATATCATTGTGTTTAGTCTTGTGATAGTGTGGTCTCAAGGGATATTTGTGTTCATGAGTAAGAGATAACAGAATGTCTCCATTTCAAGGTTTTTATTGTCACGAGACAATGTTGTGCAGTAATTTATGGCTTGTGGTATAATAACACTTTTTGGATTTGTGCACAAGTACGCTCTTTTGTTATATAATTATCACTTTATCTCCTGCTCCTGCTCTTCTCTGGCTTTGCTCAGTCAACTTCTTGGCTGATAGAAGACTGTTGATACAGTTTTGGGTACCAGACAACTTTGCTGACTAATTGTTCTGTTACCAGACAAAACTGATATTTTCTGACAGGATCTGGCATCCGGACTGGATCTGATATTTCTGGCGTGGAGGCATGATTTAACAGTTATATCTATAATTATGCCAGAGACGAAAATCAGACCACATTTTAGTGATCAATGCAGAAATCTAGAACTATTCTTACCACTGTGTGTGTACACACACTCATAAATGCTATTGTTATTACACAGTAATAATGAAGGAAACTTTGGCATGGAACAGACACTCACATGTGAATCCTGCGGCTGGTGCTGAGGCTATAGGCGTAGCAAACAGAGAGGATACTGGAGCTGTCATGGACTGACTCAGTGCAGAGCTGGTGGGGGCTGGGGTGGCTAAACAACAACAACAACAACAGATGTATTAAACAACTATTTTTTCTCATATTAGAATAGCCACACTACCTATTACATACCTGATGTTTTGATTCCAAAGTTAATTGCAGTTGTTGGGGCTGTGGAGGCAGCAGTAGAAGCTCCAAGAGTCAGACCTATTAATTAGCAGCAAAACAAATCAATAAACAGGCAAAAAAAAAAAAACGTATTTATGTATTTCCAATCCATCATTAGGGAGTGATACAGTGTGTATAACAAACTTCAATTTTCAAGACCCTGTGAAATGATATGACAAACAATTTTCATTCTCTGTGCTGACATTCAGTTTTTAGCAGAATTGAAAAAAAGGGATTTTAAAGCTAACAGATAGGGGTGTGCGATACTGACAAAAAAAATGCCATCTCAATATTTTCTGGGATAAATTTATATTTATAATTTGTTTTTCATTCATATTCTGTGTGGTCAGTTCACAGCAGTGATAAAAATATTTATTTTCTAATAAGTTTAAACTGATTTTTACCTTTTATGGGCAATTTTACATTTATAAAGCCATTTTCTCTAAAAGTGTGCATCATCTTTTGAGTCAAATTCTTACATTTGGGCTGTTACCAAGCAAATGAAATCAGCATCAACAAAATTAATCTTTGCAATGCAGATGAAACCCAGAAGATGCATCTGAAGTGGCATTTGGATGTATTTACACACTGTTTAATGAAGCTCAGAGGGACATGGAATGCTTTAACCTGCAATTACAATTGATAACATCGAATTCTGATATTTTAAATAATTTAAAAAATGAAAAGATACTTTAAATGTGACATTAAAACCGCCAGCAGATGGCAGCAAAGTCACTGTTAAGTGAGCCATTGCAATTGAATTAAATCATTTAAAAGAGAAGCTCACTTCCATAACAAAAATTTACAGATAATGTACTCATCCCCTTGTCATCCAAGATGTTCATGTCTTTCAGGTTTTTTTATGTTTTTTGAGAAAACATTTCAGGATTTTTTTTCTATTTAGTGGACTTCTATGGTGCCCTGAGTTTGAACGAGTTTAAACCAAAATGCAATTTAAATGCAGCTTAAAATGATCTCAAATGCAGTTGTAAACGATCCCACCCGAGGAAGAAGGGTCTTACCTAGCAAAACGTTTTTTGTTACTTTTTACTACAATTTATATACTTTTTAACCTCAAATGCTCGTCTTTTCTTGCTCTGCCTGAACTGTTTTTTTCCCCGGTTCAAGACAGTTATGGAATGTCGAAAAACTCCCATCTCATTTTCTCCCTAAACTTCAAAAATCATTTCAAAATCATCCTACATCACTGCAGAAGTACCAAAGACCAAACAGCTTTTACATAAAAAAGGTAAAACAGCGATGTAGGGCGAATTTGAAGTTGAGGGAGAAAATGAGATGGGAGTTTTTCGACATTCCATAACTGTCTTGAACCAGAATACAGAGCACACACAGAGCTAGACAAGCATTTGAGGTTAAAAAGTATATAAACTGTAACCTTTTTAAAAAAGTAACTCATAGTTTCACTAGATAAGACCCTTCTTCCTCGGCTGGGATCGTTTAGAGCCCTTTGAAGCTGCATTGAAACTGCATTTTGAAAGTTCAAACTCGGGGCACCATAGAAGTCCACTATATGGAGAAACATCCTGACATGTTTCCTTTATAAAAAAAAAAAAAAAAAAAAAAAAAATCTCTTTACGACTGAAGAAAGAATGACATGAACATCTTGGATGACAGGGGGAGTACATTATCTATGATTTGTTGTTCTGGAAGTGAACTTGGTATAAAATCAATATCACATTTGTAATCATGCTGACTTTTGGAGAAAAAAAACGGCACGCTTTTTGTGATATTGCTTAACTGAATGAAATTAAATAATGTAAATATATACATTTTCTACCACCACATCTTAAATTATGTGATCATTCTAAATACATTTTAATAGACTGAATAAGCAGTGAAAGAAGGGACTCTAAACGCACACATGCATCCTAAATTACTAGACTTTAAGTAATATACACCCATTCTGTATGTATATACTCAATAATGTCAAATTGCACATTGTTAAAACAACAATTACGATATTATCACAGACCCCTGCTAACAGATATAGACTAAAATCCACAAAACTCTCATTTCTATGTGAACACAAGTGTATATTACCTGTGGGTTGAGCCCCTAGTGAGAGCACAGGGGTGGGCTGCGCTGGTGGAGCTGAGGATGCTTGAACTTTGGGCGTCCCAAAGCTGAATCCCCCCAAAGGCTGCTGGGGAGCAGTTGTCTGAGTGGGGAGACCTCCGAAACTGAAGCCTGTCCCAGCAGATGGAGCCCCTAGAGTCACACTTGTGGTCGCAGGTTGAGACGCGGCAGGTGTGCTGAGTTTAGGAAGAGACGCACTGGATGCAAAGACATGAGCAGACATTTTAAATATGAAAAACTGTTTCCAATCTTGTTGCTGCAATGGATTTTTTTCCCAACTTTAGATGTGTCTAAATTTTAAGGTCATCTTTGACTGCACACCTGTTGAATTCTACAATTAAAGGCACTTACAGACTAGAGAGAGCTCTGAGAGAGTGTTGGACAGGTAGAAAGACATATCATTTTTAGGCTCGCTTTGAAATCAGGCAGGAATACAGCAAATGTCCAAAAGCTGTTTATTATTGCTAGGGCTGTGACTGTCGCAATGATTATTAATTCTTTATTAATAAACTAGTATTTTCTGAGTCAGCATCGAAAAGATGAAGTTGGCGATCCTGACTCATCATCTGCTCATTGGACGCGCCTTTAATGCCTAAATGCATCTTTATGGATTAGGCCTACAGCTAATGAAAGAGTTTTTGATTTGAATTATTTCATTTATAGTAGTGAAGTAATAATTTAAAGCTTTCTATATAGTAATCGTGTCTGTGAGCCAATTAGCTGGGTTTCGGTTAATTTTAAGACATCAGAAAGCGTATCCTGTTTGTTTTCTTTAAAAGCATGCTTTGTTGATACCGTGAGCTTTCACTTTCCGCACAAACGATTGGATATGCGCCTAATAGCACACATTTATCTAGGTTAAACGATTTAACTAATATTTTAATTTAAATATTTTAATTTAAATCGTGACGACTTGAGAGGGCTAAATTGATCTGTCTGCCGCTGGCCGCTTGGGTGTTACTTTGAAAAACAAAAAGTTGAATTTAACAAAAAAAAAAGTGTTCCAAATATATTTCTAAATTGCCATTATTAATTAAAGAAATGAAAATAAATGTAATCATTTTGCTAATAGTCGGACTCAGGCCAGTAATTCTGATGAGATGTCGGACAAGGACATTAAATAGCCTATTTAACATTCTTTTTTAGGCTACTTTCTTATTTAAATGTATTATTTCTTTGATTTATTTTAGCGTTTTGTAGGCTGCTTGTTATATACATTTACACAGCCATTTGCTAAAATCATTTAATTTCATTTTTTTCCTCATTAATGTACACACAGCACCCATTATTGACAGAAAAACACAGAATTGTTGACATTTTTGCAGATTTATCAAAAAAGAAAAACTGAAATATCACATGGTCCTAAGTATTCAGACCCTTTGCTGTGACACTCATATTTAACTCAGGTGCTGTCCATTTCTTCTGATCATCCTTGAGATGGTTCTGCACCTTCATTTGAGTCCAGCTGTGTTTGATTATACTGATTGGACTTGATTAGGAAAGCCACACACCTGTCTATATAAGACCTTACAGCTCACAGTGCATGTCAGAGCAAATGAGAATCATGAGGTCAAAGGAACTGCCTGAAGAGCTCAGAGACAGAATTGTGGCAAGGCACAGGCCTTGGCCGAGGTTACAAAAAATTTTCTACTGCACTTAAGGTTCCTAAGAGCACAGTGGCCTCCATAATCCTTAAATGGAAGACGTCTGGGACGACCAGAACCCTTCCTAGATCTGGCCAAACTGAGCTATCGGAGGAGAAGAGCCTTGGTGAGAGAGGTAAAGAAGAACCCAAAGATCACTGTGGCTGAGCTCCAGAGATGCAGTCGGGAGATGGGAGAAAGTTGTAGAAAGTCAACCATCACTGCAGCCCTCCAGCAGTCGGGCTTTATGGCAGAGTGGCCCGACGGAAGCCTCTCCTCAGAGCAAGACACATGAAAAAAAAACCTGAAGGACTCCAAGATGGTGAGAAACAAGATTCTCTGGTCGGATGAGACCAAGATAGAACTTTTTGGCCTTAATTCTAAAGCAGGCACTGCTCATCACCTGTCCAATACAGTCCCAACAGTGAAGCATGGTGGTGGCAGCATCATGCTGTGGGGGTGTTTTCAGCTGCAGGGACAGGACGACTGGTTGCAATCGAGGGAAAGATGAATGCGGCCTAGTACAGGGATATCCTGGACGAAAACCTTCTCCAAAGTGCTCAGGACCTCAGACTGGGCCGAAGGATTACCTTCCAACAAGACAATGACCCTAAGCACACAGCTAAAAAAACGAAGGAGTGGCTTCACAACAACTCTGTGACTGTTCTTGAATGGCCCAGCCAGAGCCCTGACTTAAACCCAATTGAGCATCTCTGGAGAGACCTAAAAATGGCTGTCCATCAACGTTTACCATCCAACCTGACAGAACTGGAGAGGATCTGCAAGGAGGAATGGCAGAGGATCCCCAAATCCAGGTGTGAAAAACTTGTTGCAGCTTTCCCAAAAAGACTCATGGCTGTATTCGATCAAAAGGGTGCTTCTACTAAATACTGAGCAAAGGGTCTGAATACTTAGGACCATGTGATATTTCAGTTTTTCTTTTTTAATAAATCTGCAAAAATGCCAACAATTCTGTGTTTTTCTGTCAATATGGGGTGCTGTGTGTACATTAATGAGGGAAAAAAAATGAACTTGAATGATTTTAGCAAATGGCTGCAATATAACAGAGTGAAACATTTAAGGGGGTCTGAATACTTTCTGTACCCACTGTATATATATATATACATTTATAACATATATAAAAACATAGCGGCACCGGTAGTTGGTTGATTACCACCGCATTGGTAAAAATCTGCCACCGTCACAGCCCTACTTGTTGCTTTATTAAGACCAAAAACATTGGGGAAAAAAAAAACATAGATTCACTCGAGACAAATTCTCACCCAAACGAGAAGCCCCCACTTGAGGTGGTGCTCTGAGTCTGGGCTCCGAAGCTGAATCCACCCTGCGTGCTTCCATTATTCTGTGTTGGCTGTGCGAGAAGTCCCGCGATCTGAGACGTTTGGTTTCCAAAGGTTTGAGCCTGGGGTTGGCTGGCGCCGAAAGAGAAGCCCCCTCCTGCAGGAGTGCTGGTCTGCAGCCCGAAGCCTGTGGTGGCTGCAGCTGTAGTTTTTGGAGTTCCAAAGGAAAAGCCTCCAGTTCCCGCCTGACCGAAGTTAAACGCCATAGTGCTGCAGATGACACTATGAAAATCAGAGAAATATGATGATGATGATATTATTTGAGTGTCAAACACCTTAACTGGTGCGCAGCCCTCATGGGCTTATTAGACACTTTGACAGATTATATACAATAGCCACGTGGCAGAATACAAAGCACAACATATGGACACATACACAAAGGAGAAAATGTGTCTAGTGGGATACAAAATACTTTGCCGCAGACACCAGGCCTTTTCCACAAATTTTGCAAGAGCGAAAACATTATTTTCAAACAACCAACACAACATTTCAGCTTCAATTTTTCCTAAATAAATCAGGATTTTTTTAACTGAATCAATTCAAAAAGGGAATTCCTTAGATTGCTGTATAAAGGACAATGAAAAATAAAATGAAATTCATCCTCCACAACCTGGAGATCACAAAAGTCACACAAACGTAAATGTTCAGGTGTACCTTTAACACGGTTCTAAACAACTAAGGTAGCACAAACACACATTTATATGTTATACAGAAAGATGAATGTGAAATAAATTGATAATTAAGAGACAAATCAATAACCCTGGTTTAACAGAAAGTGTGGTTGTGTCTAGAGCCCTAGAACACATAACATTACTGTAGATGTATGCAGTCAACCCTCAACTCCTTATTTCAGACTAGTAGGCTATGTGTAGAAAAAGTTAGCTCTGTAAGAAGCTCATTAGACTGATACTATGCACCAAAAATGCCATCTAGGTAACGTTAGCCTTCTATGTCTTGAGAACACAATGTCCCAAAATGTAGTCGAAGTAGGCATTTACTTGGTTTTGCTATCATAATATCCAAAAATGTCTTGTAAGTTCTGTAGACTTTGACAATATGATGAATCGTACTATGTAGGCTAATCACTAGATTTGGTTACAGCTAACGTTACTGTGTTGCTGCTCAGCTAGTCTCTTTTACATGTTCAGTAATAAAACGATATTCAAATCAACTGATAACGAACTAAAACTGAAGATCAGGTACTGTGCTTGATTAGAAATGAACATTTAGTATAATCGGATCTTTACAGATATTTATAGTTTGGTTTAACTTCATTGATGATACAGCTAGCTGACAGCTGCTCACATTAAGTTCACTGAACGCACTCCTCTGCACAATTAACATTGCTCATGTTACTACTATAAAACATAGTCGTGCAGACTAAATAATGTAAACAATGTGAAATAAGATATTTAATATCTAGGGGAAAACAAAACACTATTGAAACTTACGTACAATACTTCACAGCAGCTCCCGCGCGTAATATGCGTCACATGCGCTGAGCCTGTGAGGACCTCTGCGTCAACTGTCTAAAACACTGCCTGATTTAAATTACAGATCTTACGACAGGCCACTGACAAGCCACTGTTTTATAGTTCGTATATCAAAATAAACTGCCTCGTCATATAAACAAATACATACTTTTTATTAATAATATTGATTTATTAGGATATTTAGTTCATTTATGATTAGATTAACAAAAGAGCCTAAAAGTCCAATGATAATATCATGATAGATCATAGCTAGGTATCGATGAATGCCACGTTCTTGTTTTAATAAAAAAAAAAAGTACTTGGTGGTCTGATAGCCTCTTATTGAAACCGTTTCTAGTAGAATAGAGGAAACAAAAAAAAATGTGTTTTTGTTGTTATATAATTATTGTTTTTTGTTTTGTAAAATTGTTAAATCTGATTTAAAGTTTTTTTTTTTTTTTTTTAGTTTCTTTCTTTTTTTTCCAGGATTTGAAAGCACAGATAAAGCACACACAAAAAATCACTCTGTTTAGAAGGTCCAAAAGCTCATCAGAAACTCCACCCTTTTAAAAAAAAAAATTCAGGAAGTGACTGGTCTTATTATTTCTCCTTCACATATACTGAAAGCTAAAAAGGGTGTTGTTGAGATCAGAGAGGACACTATAAATGAGGATTTAAAAAAAAGTGTATTGAACAGAATAGATTTGGATTGTAATTGTAATGGCTATTTACTTTTCAAAGTAAGGTTCAGAAAGTGAAGTAAAAGTGAATTGTAGACCGTTGCAGCTTTTACAAGAAGAGGAAATGGATTCAAGATCTGCTGAAGATCTTTCTTGTCCCGTGTGCTGTGAAATCTTCAAGGATCCTGTTCTTCTGTCCTGTAGTCACAGTTTTTGTAAAGAGTGTCTTCAACAGTTCTGGAAGACCAAGAAAACTCAGGAGTGTCCTGTCTGCAGGAGAAGATCATCAAAACATGATCCTCCACGTAATCTAGCATTACAAAACTTATGTGAATTATTTTTAAAGGAGCAAAACGAGAGGCATTCATCAGGATCTGAGGAGATCTGCAGTTTACACAGACAGAAACTCACACTCTTCTGTCTGGAGGACAAACAGCCTGTGTGTTTAGTGTGCAGAGACTCAGAGAAACACGTCAATCACACATTCAGACCCATCAGAGAAGTGCTTTCATCTCATAAGGTAAGACACATTTATTTGATTTCATATGCAAAGCACAGTGCTTTGCTAGTAATATTTGTAATACATCCAAACATACTAAACCTCTTAGCTACATAGGTTCCTTTCCGAGGGAACTCTCACCGTGTCCCCTAGAGGTCGCTATTGGGGAACGCCGCAGTGTGACTCGTGTTTGAAGAATGCATACAGAAAAACTACATGAAATGGCCGGCAGCAGCGTATGACATCACTGCGACGCGAGCGTCTCTGCTGGTGCGTCACTACCGGGCGACACAGTATAAAGAGTCGCTGATGTAAACACACATCCTCTTCGCCATCTTCAGCTTCTCTTTGTCTGAACGTGCATTCCAGTAAGATCTATTTTTCTTTCCTTACTATGGCGAGCACTAGCAAGATGTTTAAGGAGTGTGCTGATCCTTGTCCGCGTTATTTGACGCCTGACGACACACACGATCTTTGCGTCTTCTGTTTGGGTGAAGAGCACGCACGCGATGTCCTTGAGGGGGCATCGTGTGTACATTGTGAGTGTTTTTCTATGAAAAAGCTCCGTTCTCGTCTGTCTCTCCTTTCGAGGAAGGATGAGCGTCCAGCTGTTCCCCGCGGTTTGGGGAACAGCTGGAACAGCTGAGGTACGGAGGAGGCTGACCTCGTGGGGATCTCAGTTGGATCTGGCCGATGAGCTACAAAAAGGGCTTTCTTTTTCACGCTCATCTGCCAGAGACGAGGATGAGCTCCTCGATCTTGATGATGCCATTTCCTTGACGTCGTCAGATCCTGGAGCTAGTACTCTTCTGGGTTCCACCAATGATGAGCAGGAAATGTTTTTTGAAGACGAAGAAGCTGAGGCTGAGTCTTCCCAAATTTCCTGCCCTGCGTATGAGGAGCTCCTGGAGGTTATGGATCGGGCCACGGCAAGACTCGACTTGCCTTGGAAGCGTGCCAGAAAGGAGGTCCCGCGGGGCCGCCTTGATGAACGCTACCTGTCCGATCATCGCCTCCAGGCTCCACTGAGCCTTCCATTCCTTCCCGACCTCCATTTAGAGATCGAGAAGGTATGGAAAAGGCCGTTTTCTTCCCGCATTCATAGATTTCAATTCGCTAATTATGCAAACATTGAGGGAATGCGGGAACACGGCTATGAGAAGATGCCCCTGTTGATGAGACGTTAGCTAACTATCTCTCAACAGGTAAAACATCCTCTCTCAAGGCCCCCTCTTTGCCATCAAGTTACATCTAGCTTAAATGGCAAAGCATACACAGCATCAGGTCAGGCGTTGTGTGCGTTGCACACCATGGCAGTGCTCCAAGCCTACCAAGCTGGATAAAGGTCAGGGACTTTCTCCTGATGAAGTGGCAGAGTTGCGTCGTACCACAGATCTCACTCTCTGTGCCACCAAGCAGGCCGCTACCCACATGGGTAGGGCTATGGGAGGTATGGTGGCAACGGAGAGACATCTGTGGATAAACCTGGCCGACGTCGGGAAGAAAGAAAGGGGCTTTCTCCTAGACGTGCCGGGTTCGCCCTTTGAGCTTTTCGGTACCTCCGTCGAGATGGTGGTCGAGAAGTTTAGAGAGGCAAGGACGCGCTCAGCCGCTTTTAAAACCTTCATTCCTCAAAGGTCCAGGTCCGAGCCTGAACAGACCAGGGATCCTGGTCCGTCTCGTTCTGAGGAACACAGACGGACACAGAAGGCTAGTGTTGCAGGACCGAGGGGAGGCAGACAGGATCTGAGGGAAGTGATCCCTGCTGAAAAAAAACAGCATATGCTGGTTAGGTATGTTTTGGTGCTGGAATACTGGTTTAAGCTGGTTTATGCTGGTCCTTTGCTGGTTTATGCTGGTCCCTTGCTGGTTTTTGCTGGTTTATGCTGGTCATGTTGCTGGTTAATGCTGGTCCTTTGCTGGTTTATGCTGGTCCTTGACCAGCAACATGACCAGCATAAACCAGCAAAGGACCAGCATTAACCAGCTAAGGACCAGCATAAACCAGCAAGGGACCAGCATAAACCAGCAAAGGACCAGCATAAACCAGCTAAAACCAGCATCCCAGCACCAAAACATACCTTTTTCAGCAGGGATTCAGACGAGACAACGGTCTCGTATGAATCAGAGTGAGAAATAAGATCTTTTTACTCCTTTCCTCTATCTTTCTGACCCTCACTCGGTAATTCCCCTGTGTATTTGCCATCAGCTGGGAAGCTGTCTGGACCTATGATGTTTTCGGTTGGTTTCTGAGTTTTCAGAACCACCATTACTGATGGTCCTGAACTAAAAACAGTCCTCAAGGGGTGCTGTTTTAAATTTAAATAAGTGCCTAGACACTTATGGGTGAGTAATTTTTCTTTAATTAGAAAACTCCATACTGTCTCAGACCTGTCTGTTGTGTTTTGCTTTCAGGGAAAGCATGATGAGTCTACAGCGGATGCTCCCCGTCTGATCCTATGGATTACGGTCATGGCGGTGTTCGTCCCCTCCACGCCACAGGTCGTGCGGTAAACCACCCTTACAGCTATGTTAGACTCAGGACTTTTTTCCTCCTCAAGGTAAGCTCCCTAAGCTTTTTCTTAGGATTGCCCTTGGCATGTTTAACGCTAAAACCCTTACAGGCCATTCCTTTGAGAATCCCTCTTCTAGACCAGCTGGTCTCTGTCGATCCCTCTGTTAACCTGAGGGCAGGGTCGGTTCGACCGAAGTAGTACTCCCCTTTTTGTGGAAAGGGATCTATTTAAAGTGCTGCTTTCGCTGACAAAGCCAGGTTTTCCTCCCGGTCATCTGGGTTAGAAGCCTGTCCTCCCTGTTCAGGTTGATTCTCATTCTTCAGGCCTTGTGCACGAGGTGGCTCTTAATGAGCGCCCCTCGTCAGGACGGGCGTTCCTCCCTGACCTTAAGGGTTAGGATTCTGTCTTCATGACTAATCAGGAGAAAAACGATTGCTCCCCTTTGAGAAAGGTCCCATTTAAGACCACTGCTTGTGGCAGAAGAAGTAGACTCCCCTCCTGAGGGAGGTGAATTCTAACACTGCCTCTTGGCAGGCGAGTTTTCCTCTCTGTTAATTAGGGTTAGGAGCCCGTCTGTACCATACTTCCGGCAAGCACAATATTATGATGGTCAGTAGCTCCATGATTTCATCAAGTCGACTAACAGTTTGTGGACTGTCTGTCCTGTCTATTCTTCCCCTATCTAAATGCTTGTCATCTCTGACAAGCCTGGAGCTCTAGCGGTGTAACCCCCCAAAAGGGAAAAACACTGTCTCTAAAACCTTTAAAACTTTACTAGAGTAAGTGTCCCACGCTGTACCCTGGGCACTTTCTGAAATCCACAATAGTGGTAAGTGCGCACACAATCCCTGTGCACTTCCTAAAATCCACACAAGTGGTAAGTCCCCACCAAGTTTCTGGGTTCTTCTCTAAAATCCTATACGGTATGGGTTACGTGGTCCTTCGTTCCCATTTTTGGTTGGTCTAAAATTTGACAATTCTTCAAACAGAATTGACACTAAGTTCTCGCTGCTAGAGGCATGCACTCCCCGCGTCGCGGTGATGTCATACGCTGCTGCCAGCCATTTCATGTAGTTTTTCTATATGCATTCTTCAGACACGAGTCACGCTGCGGCGTTCCCCAATAGCGAACCCTAGGGGACGCGTTGTCTCGTTCCCTTCTCAGGGAACCATGGCTACATACGTAACCCAGAGATGTTTATCTTAACTTGTAGGAGGAACTGAATACAGCACTGACATCCTTACAAAACAAGCTCAAACATGCAGAAGAAATGAAAGCGAAGTGGAATAAAACAGTTGAACACATCAAGGTGAGGATATCGAGTAAAGAGTCAAACATTCACAGAGTTTCTGATGGACATTAGTGGAGTGAGTGTTAATGCATAGCTGACTGAAGTGAATGTGATGTGGTTTCAGTCTCAAGCTGAGCACACAGAGCGGCAGATTAAAGAGGAGTTTGAGAAACTTCATCAGTTTCTCAGAGATGAAGAAGAAGCTACAATCACTGCACTGAGAGAGGAAGAGGAGCAGAAGAACCAGATGATGAAGGAGAAGCTGGAGGAGATGAACAGACACATCTCAGCTCTTTCACACACAATCAAAGACACAGAGGAGATGATGAAAGCCAATGACGTCTGCTTTCTAAAGGTGACAACTGAATTTAGCTTCATTGTTTGTGAACAAAACAACCTGACAATTACCCAAACAATAATCAAACTATTCATTTGTATGGAGAGAAATTAATAAGTTATGAGTGTTTAATGAGATATTAAAATGACTTTCAAACTCTATATTTTCCAGAACTTTAACGTCACGATGGAAAGGTAAGTTGAGCTGCTCATGTTTCTTCTCTCAGTGAATCTGAACTCAAATCCACTGCAGTTCTGACTCCTGAATGTTCTTCCAGAGTCCAGATCTCACAGCCGGATCCACAGATGAGTTCTGGAGCTTTGATTCATGTGCCACATTACTTGGGTAACCTGCCGTTCAGAGTCTGGAAGAAGATGCAGGAAACTGTCCAACACAGTGAGTCTCCAGCAGATTGACATCAGAACAAAAGATTAAATACTTCAGATATAAACAAACACAGAAAGATTAACATTTGAAAGAAATACATCTAACAATCACTTGAAGTTCTATGAAGTTTAAATTAATCTGTATTTCATGAGATCATCAGATCACAGCACATTCATAATGACTACAAAACACAGACTATTCCTCATGGTGTGTTTATATATTAAGTTCTAATAGCATCATATTTCATCCTCTAATCTGATTTTATTCTCTTTGCAGATCCATTGACTCTAGATCTAAACACAGCACATTCTTACCTCAAACTCTCTACTGATCTGACCAGTGTGTCAAACAGTGATGTACGTCAAAATGTTCCTGATAATCCAGAGAGGTTTGATGAGTATCCATGTGTTCTGGGTTTTGAGGGCTTTAACTCAGGAACACACTGCTGGGATGTGGAGGTTAAAGATAATACAAACTGGATTGTTGGAATAACCACAGCATCAAACCAAAGGAAGGGAGATGTTTTCTTTGAGACTAATGTCTGGTTTGTGCGGTACAAAGACAGCAAATACAGCTCAAAATCTCCAGATCAAACCTTGACTCTCTTGTCAGTTAAAGAGAAGCTGCAGCGTGTGAGAGTTCATCTGGACTATGACAGAGGAAAGGTGTCATTCTCTAATCCTTTAACTAACATCTGTTTGTGTACATTCACAACAACCTTCACTGAAACTGTCTTTCCATTCTTATATAATTACTGCACAACTTCCCCTCTGAGGATCTTACCAGTTAAACTGATTGTAACAGCAGAAAATTACAGTTAAATCTCACTCTGCTTTCAGATAAAGTTTTTATTCTTCAATAACACTGTAATCAAAAGGAAAAAGTGTCTCATTAATCAATCACAATGCATTCATTCTAAACACAACATAAAATTAGAACCAACTAAAAAAAGTATTTTTTAAAATAGCATTATTATAAATTCAATAATTAACATTAACATTCTTTACAATAATGACACTTTTTAAATAAACATTTGTAATGATATGTAATTAAAAAATGTGTTTACAGTAAACTTAATAACTTAATCTTTTTAGCCTTTTTAGTAATCTTCTTGGCATTTTTAGTAATCCTGGTCCTATAGGGACTCTGCACATTTTGTGTGTCTCCTTTATCTGACACACTCAGTTCAGTTCATCAGGCTGGCAATTCTTGGGAATTAAATCCTCACTGTGTGTTACAATGACAACAGAGATGAGGATCCAAATGCAAGCTTTATTAAACAGATAATAGTCGACGGGCAGGGTCAAAAACACCAGCAAACAGGAACATCCAGGACAAGACAAAAGCGTAATCCAGTAGAACAGGCGAGGGTCGAAATCCAAATGAGCAGTCCAAAGTAACAACGGGAAAACAAACAAAGAAACAAGGGAAAACTAAGACTAGACTAGGACTAGAAACAAAACAAGAAAATAACTAAGAAACTAGGATACACGGAAACACAGGAACTGGGAAAACAAGGAAAATGCTTGGTAGAGTTCGCTAGAGCAAAACGAAACTTTGCAGAGGAATGTTTAGCATGGCCCTGCTTAAATGGCTGCCAGACAGGAAATAACCAGAGAAGCAGCAGAGGGAACGGTAACAGTCAGTAAGAAGCAGGGGCTCCCTCTGCTGGCCTGGCGTAACATCAGGAGGTCATGGCTGATCAGGGAGCTTGGGTAGCCATGACAGAGTGGACAGGAACAAGAATCCCCATAGCAGAGCAGGGAACCATGGTGGTGCAGGGAGAGCAGGAACCTTGACAGTGGTCGAGCGGACGGTGAGTTCATATTTGGTTGGTGCCCCCTTCTGAGGATCTGCAGCAGGAGCTGCCTCCTCAGGGGGTTCCGCCGCAAACGGCGCCTCCAAAAGAGGTATTGGCGCAGCGGACACGTGGTCGAGGCCTTCGGAGCAGACTCGTGGACGGACTCATGGACAGACAAGGCTTCTGGAGCAGACTCGTGGGCAGACGAGGCCTCTGGAGAACAGTGTGCAGCCCACACACTTAAGATGGTGATGGCCATCACAGGCAGTGCAGTGGTTAGTGGGATCAGAGGGAACGGCCGTGACCTGACTTGGCTCGGAGGGGACAGCTGAGACTTGACTTGGCTCGGAGGGAACAGCTGTGACTTAACTTGGCTTTGAGGTAACAGCTGAGACTTGATATGATTCAGGAGGCACTTTAGTGTCTTGATGTGACTCTGAAAGTGCTGCTGTAACTTGCTTAGAATCTGGAAGTGTTGGGGTGTCTTGACTCGACTGAGGGTGTGAAACTTTGTCTTGACTTGACTCAGGGAGTGCTGTTATGTCTTGACTTGCCTCAGAACGTAAAGCAGTGTCTTGACTGGATTCAAGAAGTGCTGCTGTGTCTTGACTTGACTCGGCAGGAACAGCAGCTGAAGCGTGGCTTGTCTTGGCAGGAACAGAAGCTGTGACATGACTTGACTTTACAGGAACAGCAGCTGTGATGTGACTTTACAGGAACAGCAGCTGGTGCAGGTTCAAGAGAAGCAGACATGACGTTAACAGGCGGTGGCTTGGTTGACGTGGTGTGAGCGGAAGCAAGCTTGGCTGACGTGGCGTTAGCAGGCGCTGACTTGGCTGACGGGGCGTTAGCAGGCGCTGGTTTGGCTGATGTGGCGTTAGCAGGCGCTGACTTGGCAGGCATTGACAGTAAGAGACTGACTGTTCTTGCTGACAGCAGTGGTGGGTCCTTCAAGCTGGATATTAGTCTCTGATAAGCCACGGAAACATGAGGGTCTGATGCTGCAGCCACCATTTCGACGACAGGCTGGGCGTGGTGGCCATCTTCGGTGCCGGCTCAGGTGTGGCGGCCACCTTGGCCGGAGATGCAGGAACGGTGGCCATCTTGGCCGGGAACTCAGAAACGGACGCCATCTTGCGTGCAGACTCTGGAAGGGCGGCCATCTTGTGCTGTGGCTCAGGGCTGGCAGACATCTTGCGCTGTGGCTCTGGGCTAGCAGACATCTTGCGCTGTGGCTCTGGGCTAGCAGACATCTTGCGCTGTGGCTCTGGGCTAACAGACATCTTGCGTTGTGGCTCCGGGCTAGCAGACATCTTGCGCTGTGGCTCTGGGCTAACAGACATCTTGCGCTGTGGCTCTGGGCTAGCAGACATCTTGCGTTGTGGCTCTGGGCTAGCAGACATCTTGCGCTGTGGCTCTGGGCTAACAGACATCTTGCGCTGTGGCTCTGGGCTAACAGACATCTTGCGCTGTGGCTCTGGGCTAGCAGACATCTTGCGTTGTGGCTCTGGGCTAGCAGACATCTTGCGCTGTGGCTCTGGGCTAACAGACATCTTGCGTTGTGGCTCTGGGCTAGCAGACATCTCGCGCTGTGACTCTGGGCTAGCAGACATCTCGCGCTGTGGCTCTGGGCTAACAGACATCTCGCGCTGTGGCTCTGGGCTAGCAGACATCTCGCGCTGTGGCTCTGGGCTAACAGACATCTCGCGCTGTGGCTCTGGGCTAGCAGACATCTCGCGCTGTGGCTCTGGGCTAGCAGACATCTCGCGCTGTGGCTCTGGGCTAGCAGACATCTCGCGCTGTGGCTCTGGGCTAACAGACATCTCGCGCTGTGGCTCTGGGCTAGCAGACATCTCGCGCTGTGGCTCTGGGCTAGCAGACATCTCGCGTTGTGGCTCTGGGCTAGCAGACATCTTGCGCTGTGGCTCTGGGCTAGCAGACATCTTGCGTTGTGGCTCTGGGCTAGCAGACATCTCGCGTTGTGGCTCTGGGCTAGCAGACATCTCGCGCTGTGGCTCTGGGCTAGCAGACATCTCGCGCTGTGGCTCTGGGCTAGCAGACATCTCGCGTTGTGGCTCTGGGCTAACAGACATCTCGCGTTGTGGCTCTGGGCTAGCAGACATCTCGCGCTGTGGCTCTGGGCTAGCAGACATCTCGCGTTGTGGCTCTGGGCTAGCAGACATCTCGCGCTGTGGCTCTGGGCTAACAGACATCTCGCGTTGTGGCTCTGGGCTAACAGACATCTCGCGCTGTGACTCTGGGCTAGCAGACATCTCGCGCTGTGGCTCTGGGCTAACAGACATCTCGCGTTGTGGCTCTGGGCTAGCAGACATCTCGCGCTGTGGCTCTGGGCTAGCAGACATCTCGCGTTGTGGCTCTGGGCTAGCAGACATCTCGCGCTGTGGCTCTGGGCTAGCAGACATCTCGCGTTGTGGCTCTGGGCTAGCAGACATCTCGCGCTGTGGCTCTGGGCTAGCAGACATCTCGCGCTGTGGCTCTGGGCTAGCAGACATCTCGCGCTGTGGCTCTGGGCTAGCAGACATCTCGCGCTGTGGCTCTGGGCTAGCAGACATCTCGCGCTGTGGCTCTGGGCTAGCAGACATCTTGCGCTGTGGCTCTGGGCTAGCAGACATCTTACGCTGTGGCTCTGGGCTAGCAGACATCTTGCGTTGTGGCTCTGGGCTAGCAGACATCTTGCGCTGTGGCTCTGGGCTAGCAGACATCTTGCGTTGTGGCTCTGGGCTAGCAGACATCTCGCGCTGTGGCTCTGGGCTAACAGACATCTCGCGTTGTGGCTCTGGGCTAACAGACATCTCGCGCTGTGACTCTGGGCTAGCAGACATCTCGCGCTGTGGCTCTGGGCTAACAGACATCTCGCGTTGTGGCTCTGGGCTAGCAGACATCTCGCGCTGTGGCTCTGGGCTAGCAGACATCTCGCGTTGTGGCTCTGGGCTAGCAGACATCTCGCGCTGTGGCTCTGGGCTAGCAGACATCTTGCGTTGTGGCTCTGGGCTAGCAGACATCTTGCGTTGTGGCTCTGGGCTAGCAGACATCTTGCGTTGTAGCTCTGGGCTAGCAGACATCTCGCGTTGTGGCTCTGGGCTAGCAGACATCTCGCGCTGTGGCTCTGGGCTAGCAGACATCTCGCGCTGTGGCTCTGGGCTAGCAGACATCTCGCGCTGTGGCTCTGGGCTAGCAGACATCTTGCGCTGTGGCTCTGGGCTAGCAGACATCTTGCGTTGTGGCTCTGGGCTAGCAGACATCTTGCGTTGTAGCTCTGGGCTAGCAGACATCTCGCGTTGTGGCTCTGGGCTAGCAGACATCTCGCGCTGTGGCTCTGGGCTAGCAGACATCTCGCGCTGTGGCTCTGGGCTAGCAGACATCTCGCGCTGTGGCTCTGGGCTAGCAGACATCTTGCGCTGTGGCTCTGGGCTAGCAGATATCTTACGCTGTGGCTCTGGGCTAGCAGACATCTTGCGCTGTGGCTCTGGGCTAGCAGACATGATGTGAGGCTTGTGATGTTTGGCTGTGATTTGCATCTTGTTCTCTGACTCCTCGGAAGCGCCCACAGTGAATGAGGAGCCAGTGACTGACAGAGCAAAGTTCAAAAGTTCATACAGCGACCCCAGAGGACCACGAAGTATTAATTTTGACTTTAATGGTTCGTTTAGTCTGTGGCAAAAGAAGTCTATAAGTGCACAGTCCGGGAAAGTGGAATACTGAACAATATCCAAGTAATCTTTAATGTGGCCCTCGAGGGATCGTTTACCTTGGGTCTTGAAGGTGAAACTGATGACTGGGTCCATGGTGAACTGCTGGTGGATAAAGCTGCTGGATCCAGGGCGGTCAAAGTATTCTGTTACAATGACGACGGAGATGAGGATCCAAATGCAAGCTTTATTAAACAGATCGTAGTCGACAGGCAGGGTCAAAAACACCAGCAAACAGGAACATCCAGGACAAGACAAAAGCGTAATCCAGGCGAGGGTCGAAATCCAAATGAGCAGTCCAAAGTAACAACGGGAAAACAAACAAAGAAACAAGGGAAAACTAAGACTAGACTGGGACTAGAAACAAAACAAGGAAATAACTAAGAAACTAAGATACATGGGAACTGGGAAGACAAGGAAAACGCTTGGTAGAGTTCGCTAGAGCAAAACAATACTTTTGTAGAGGTCTGTTTAGCATGGCCCTGCTTAAATGGCTGCCAGACAGGAAATAACCAGAGAAGCAGCAGAGGGAGCGGTAACAGTCAGTAAGAAGCAGGGGCTCCCTCTGCTGGCCTGATGTAACACTGTGGAGCGTATCTACGTTCTCAGGGTCTTAAGAGGACCCTGTTATTCTAATCCTAGCTCTGGGAATTTATGAATGCATTGTTACAGTAGTGATGCAGAAAGTAGTTTGACAATAAAATGAGATCAACTACTCTCAAACTGTTGTTCAACTGTTGTACACTCAAACATTTTTTTTTCACATTTATTGTGGATGTTCTGTGTTAGGATAACTAATGGATATTAAACAAATAAATATGTGTTATATGTTGATTAGATTTTGAGATGCTATTTACCTCTCAAAAATAACTGAGCTTGCAGTAGATTGAGAGAATGGTGTTTTATCATCCTGCAAAAGTCCTGCTTACATCACCAGATTTATGTTATGAAGTTTTAAAAAAAAAAAAATGGATTCACACTGAATATAAGCAAAATACATCACTTGACTTCTCAGAATTTTAATTTAATATTTTACTTTAATCTGCATTGGCAACAATGACTTACGTATATTTTTACGTAATTAAGAAATTAAGTATTTTTTCTAGAAATTAAAGAAAAAATCTATTAGTTTAGTAACTTTCTAAGAGAAAATATGTCAACACAGCAACAGAAACTGGGCTCATCAAGCTATTTGACAAAGTTCATTGAGTCCTTTTAATATTTTTTCTTCTTTCTCCACTTTGACTGTACCTGACAGCAGGGCCGTGCAGAGACCTTTAAAGGGGCAGGTGCTCAAAGTTTAAAAAGGGCACCTGGAACAAGGCATTTAAGAGCCCCTCGGGTCCATCACCTCATTGTAGGCATCCAGTTACTTACGTAATAAGTAACAATGTCATTAATAAGTCAAATAATGCATTATTCAAAGTTTTAATTGCATTTATGTTTAGTTCAGGACTCAAACAATAGAATTAGTAATATTTTTATCACTATAAAAGGGGCTCTCTAAATAGGGCTGTGCTCAAAACATCAGTACAGCAATACTGTACTGTATATTGTGACACATTCCTTGCTGATATACATATCATCACAGAGGCTTCTAGCAGCCAATGCTGTGAAGCAGTTCTGAGAAAGAAATGGAACATAAAAGACCATTTTGATGTTTAAAAGATTTAAAAATATTTTCTTTGGACCTTTTAATTTTGATTAAAAATTGTTGTGTATTAAATTGTCAAACCTAAAGATTTTCTTCTCCCTGTTTAACACAATAATAAAGAACAGCTGTTATATTAAACTCTGTGTGGTCACTATTGAAAATATCTGTGGCCCCTGATGTATATTGTATTGTAAGATTGTAGACGGTAGAATATTAAGGCATAAAATGGCATGATTTATAATTCAGATACAAGTTCAAACAAAAACAAAATATATTGTACAATGGAATGTCAGCCTTTACACCATTAAAAGGGATAAATCGAGTTTATAATTTATTATATTTTATTTAAAACATAAATAGTAGTGTCTTAATTGTTTAGATTTTTAGAAGGCACATTAACATCTTCCACATTTACAACTCTATGTGTTTGCTGCATAAAAACTAGGTCGATAATTGCAATAATTTGACCATAAAGAGCTGAAAAATGTGGAAATAAAAATTCATTCTCTGTCACAAGGGGGCGCTTTAGGAGCGCTGAAATACTACGGTTTCCATGGGAACGGCTGAACACCAAGCAGCAGCATTAACGCAGTTTTATCAGACGTGAAATGAAAATGCAAACGACACGTTTCTGAGGACAGTTGGTTCCCTTCAGATTCATTCATATAAAGACATCAGTGCCATGTTTTGACTTTGAAACGTGCAGCGTGCATATTTATTCAATGACATCATTGCCTTTTGAAGTTTAATCCAGCACTATCACGATTCTATCGTCTTTCCGTCCCCAAATGTAAGACCTCCTAAAATATAATTAAGTCTTTTCTTATACTATTTAACATATATAAAACTTTTTATGGCCTTAAATTTGACACAACCTAATTGAGGAGTTTTTAAGGACCTGCAGGAGCCCTCTCCTTTACGATAGATTTACGATTTTTTTTTTACATGACGACATTAACATTATCGGCAGCTATTTCAGAGCAGACTACACATGCACAAACTATAAAAAAGTATAAATACTCGTGCATAATCTCTTTCCTTCACGTCATTCTTATGATAATAAGTAACGTTAAATCTGGTGAAAACACCACTTACCAGCAGCCACGAACGTGTCTATCCTTGGCGTTATAATATAAACATGATCGGATCGTCCTGAACTTCCGGGTGGGGTCGTCACGTGACGAGGGTCATTCTATTACAGCTAAAACATTAATAATTAATTTCACTAAAAGTTCGATTGGGCAGGCTGTCGCGAATTCGATATTTTTATAAATATTTTATTTTTATATTATTACATAAAAAAAATCTTAACAAAAGGGCACTTTGATCACTAGGAGCCAAAAGGGCAGGTGCTCAAGCACCTAGTCAGTTAGTCCCTGGTTAGGATGACACTCTTCTCACGTCAAGTGTCAACTGTAAGATTTTCTCTGCAGTATAGCGCTGAATAGATAGAAAACTGATTGGGATATAAGATGAACAGTGTAGTGCAACAGTGTTGAATATTAACAGTGTTGTTGTTGAACTCATGATTCAACACATAACTATTCTTGATGAACTCATCACATCTGTCTGTAATTTGCAAGTAAACCTGAACAATTTTGACTATTATAATTGTTTAATTGTTTAATCTCTGCACTAGACCCCCAGGATCAGAGCTGGCTAACTCAGTCAAACATACTCTGTCTGTGTTACTGACTTCCTCAAGTGGAGAGACTCATGTTGCACACTCTTGAAAGTAAAGGTACTTTACTGGCATTGATGGGTCCATGAACCTTTAATATCCATGGAACCTTTTCAATGCACAGAAGGTTGTTGACACCCTCAAGCAAGAGGGTAAGACACAGAAAGATATTTCTGAACGAATAGGCTGTTCCCAGAGTGCTGTATCAAGGTACCTCAGTGGGAAGTCTGTGGGAAGGAAAAAGTGTGGCAGAAAACGCTGCACAACGAGAAGAGGTGACCGGACCCTGAGGAAGATTGTGGAGAAGGACCGATTCCAGACCTTGGGGGACCTGCAGAAGCAGTGGACTGAGTCTGGAGTAGAAACATCCAGAGCCACCGTGTACAGGCGCCAGGTCAAGCCACTTTTGAACCAGAAACAGCGGCAGAAGCGCCTGACCTGGGCTACAGAGAAGCAGCACTGGACTGTTGCTCAGTGGTCCAAAGTACTTTTTTCGGATGAAAGCAAATTTTGCATGTCATTCGGAAATCAAGGTGCCAGAGTCTGAAGGAAGACTGGGGAGAGGGAGATGCCAAAATGCCTGAAGTCCAGTGTCAAGTACCCACAGTCAGTGATGGTCTGGGGTGCCATGTCAGCTGCTGGTGTTGGTCCACTGTGTTTTATCAAGGGCAGGGTCAATGCAGCTAGCTATCAGGAGATTTTGGAGCACTTCATGCTTCCATCTGCTGAAAAGCTTTATGGAGATGAAGATTTCATTTTTCAGCACGACCTGGCACCTGCTCACAGTGCCAAAACCACTGGTAAATGGTTTACTGACCATGGTATTACTGTGCTCAATTGGCCTGCCAACTCTCCTGACCTGAACCCCATAGAGAATCTGTGGGATATTGTGAAGAGAAAGTTGAGAGACGCAAGACCCAACACTCTGGATGAGCTTAAGGCCGCTATCGAAGCATCCTGGGCCTCCATAACACCTCAGCAGTGCCACAGGCTGATTGCCTCCATGCCACGCCGCATTGAAGCAGTCATTTCTGCAAAAGGATTCCCGACCAAGTATTGAGTGCATAACTGAACATAATTATTTGAAGGTTGACTTTTTTTGTATTAAAAACACTTTTCTTTTATTGGTCGGATGAAATATGCAAATTTTTTGAGATAGGAATTTTGGGTTTTCATGAGCTGTATGCCAAAATCATCAATATTAAAACAAAAAAAGGTTTGAACTACTTGAGTTGTGTGTAATGAATCTAAAATATATGAAAGTCTAATGTTTATCAGTACATTACAGAAAATAATGAACTTTATCACAATATGCTAATTTTTTGAGAAGGACCTGTATTACTGTTGCTGAAGGCCAAATCCCGGGCTGTTTTGGACCCAGTTCATCTGCGAAAGTGTTTGGTTTCTCTCTTTTGAAATGGATTTGTATTAAAACGTCTGCTAAATGAATAAATAATAAAGTAATATAAATCGATGTGCGACGCGTCCTCGGGGAAAACATCGCCCCGGCTCGGATCGGAAGCTTTCATTTTGTGGTAGGAAGGCGATTTTCCTTATGAACAGTTTATCTAACGTTAGCGTAAGCAATCATTTCATGATGAAATTGAGATTAACACATTATGCTGAGCAGGGACATATCTTACATGCAACATTTTTAAGAAAGGACCTTACCTTGGACAAATTGGAGATGGCTCTTGATGTGACTTGAAGGCTGAAATTCAAAAACGGACGCTTACTAGTGATGGGTCGTTCTTGAACGATTCGTTCATTTTGAACAAATCTTTATGTGACTCGAGAAGAACGAGTCGTCTCGGGGAGTGATTCGTTCAGTCACACATGCGCAATTGCGCAACTATGAACGAAGGACTCAAACCCGAAGACTCGAGAGATGAACTAATCAATTCTGTTTCCGGCTCCAGCAGCATAGGTTAAGCGTATGGGGCTGTCACGTGATGAATGAACGACTCGGACCCGAAGACTCGAGAGATGAACTAATCAATTCTGTTTCCGGCTCCAGCAGCATAGGTTAAGAGTATGGGGTTGTCACGTGATGAATGAACGACTCGGACCCGAAGACTCGAGAGATGAACTAATCAATTCTCTTTCCGGCTCAGACTGCGGTAGTTCAGCTTATATGGGGTTGTCACGTAATGAACGAACGACTCGAACCCGGACAGATAGAAGTGAGGGAGCTAATCATGAAGACCCAGGTAAACAATGCATCAATGTTTTGTTTCTAATAGCTTATAGTTTTGTCTTGTTTGTAGTGTGATCAACGTTATATAAACATGTATGAGCATTACATGTGTTATGGAAGTAAAACAAAGCTTTTTAATTATATTTTGGGAAAATGCACGAAATGACTCGAAAAAAGATTTGTTCATTTTGCTGAACGAGACTCAAAGGCTGTGTCCAAATTCAGGGTCTGCATCCTCCTTAGGATCCTTCCTACCTGGTTGAAGGAGGAGGGGTCCTACGAAGACTGCAAAACCTGGAAGTAGGTGTCTGTGAATTTGGACAGCCTACACTTCTTTCAGTTCCCTCCCTTCCCCGTTGCTCATATCCTGTCGCCTAGCAACCGTGACAGCGCTAAGCAAGAAGTAAGGTTATCTGTACTGCACAGAACAAAATAACTGCTTTTTCGTCCCTAAAAGCGTTAAAAACAGCTTCAATCACTAACAAGTAATTATCTGTGTGTAAGGGGATATTCACACAGGCAGTAAGAAAGAAGCTAGTTTACGAAAGTGATGTTTTTTAACATATAAACATACAAATGTAAAAAAAATAAGCTTAACGCTAAAACCAAATGCCTATCTAGACAACCGCTGTAAATAAATCTTTTTTGAAACGCCATTTTTTTTAAACTTGCATCATTACTACCGCTCGTTTCGTCCGCCATTATTTGAAGCGCTCTGCCGAAACGAATTATGGGATAGGTAGGACGGGAAAGGATCCACCAGACCCATCCTTCCAATTCGGGGAAAAGGAGGACGTATTTGTGGGCCGCATTTGAAGGATCCTACGAATTTGGACAGCCTTCGTCGCGGCGCTGTGACGTAACATCCTTCAAATGAGTCCTCCGAAGGATGTAGACCCTGAATTTGGACACAGCCAAAGACCTGAGTCGGTAAAATGATCCGAACTTCCCATCACTAACGCTTACACGGGATGACGTCATGCGATTCCTCTGATTGGTTGAAAAATGTTACCTTAAGCCCCTCCCTTGTTGACCCAGGAACGCGTCTAATGGTGCGTTCACATGAGTGATTTACATGTTAAGTCAATGCAAAAACGCGAATAGATATCCTGCGGCGCGAAACGCGCGAATAGCGCGAATGAAGTGTTAACCAATCAGGAGCTTGCTCTGACGGAGGCAGAAATCCGAAACAACAATGGAGGACAAAATAGTCACCATCAACATTGCCATCCGAGAGGAATCCGCTGCCAGAGTGCCGTGTCCTACACTCCAGTGCAGTGAGTCTCTGCTTCAGGCGCTGTTGAGTAGCTGTGTACCCAGTTACCGAGCAAACCGAGTCTGTAATATTTCAAGAAAACCTTCCAATCTCTGTACACACTAAAAAATGTTGGGTTAAAAATAACCCAACGTGTAACCCAACTATGGGTTGGTATAGCACCTTCCCATCTGTGGGTTATTTTAACCCAATGAATTGGGTTGAAATCCAGTTGGGTTAAAAGTGACCCAACAGTTGGGTTAATTATTTATATTCATTTACATCAGTATTTTCTTATAAAATTACTTAATAAAACTACACTATAACACTACTTTGTTTTCAGATACACATTTTGTTTATTTAAATATGCAAAACAATACATTTTTAAGAAATACGTTTTGAAATGTAAGTGTTTTAATAAGTACAGCAAATTCATAAAGTGTACAAGAATGTGTAAAAATATAATATTCAAAACACACAAATGTGCACATACAACTGACATTTTCTATTTGTAAACTGAATTCAAAACCAACAAATGTGACTCTACATAATACAATTTGACTCTGAATAAAAATCGATTATTTTGACCCATACAATGTATTTTTGCCATGCTATACTTACGATGTGTATCAATTCATATTCAATTATATCAAAACATACACAAATGTGGACAAACAGTACACAAATAAGACAAAAATAGACCTTTATCAATAAAACAAAACATCATAAACACAAGTAATAATAAAATAATAATAAAAATGCTTAAATCTGCTGGCTGCTGGACTAATACGTTTTTACTGATCACTAAATACAACATTTTTAATGAAGAGGTTTTAAAACTGTGTCGAAAGACTGTGTTCTAATGGGTGCAGATGTCTTCGGGTAGTTGATGTCAGAAATGTAGAAATGTTTGAAACACAGGTCCACTGCTTGTAGTCAGGTCTTCTGTTCCATTGCCTCCCCACTGAAAATGCTACAAACTTGTGAGGAGTTCTTGGAATTAGTGCAGCAATGCTGGTGTCATCCAGTAGTGTACTTCCTTCATTCACTCCTTCCTCTGTGATAAGAAGAAGCAGAAGATGAAACATTTTACAGGAAAATTGCATTTTAAATTGTATTCAAATAGAAAGCAGTTATTTTAAATAGTAAAAATATTTCACAATGTTACTGCTTTTGCTGTATTTTGGATCAAATAATTTCAGGCTTAGTGAGCAGAAAATAATTCTACATAAAATCTTACTGTCCAAAAACTTTTGACCGGTAGTGTATATGGAACATTAATTTAAATAGTTTACTTACATTGAAATGTTTCCGTTAATTGGCAGAGATTCCACTGTTGTAGTTTTTCCTTCTCTGAAGAATCCAATGTTTAAACATAAGAATAAACACATTTAGTACAACATTTAAAAAAAAAAAAAAACACATGCAAATCTGTTATAGCTTTATAAGAGAAACTGATGTAATTAAAGGCTGTTCTGAAATACGCACAATAATATTCAATATGAATAAATCATAAAAAAAGTTTTAATGTTATTATACAGTTGGTGCTGGTCACTTTCCATACATTGACGCTGGCCCTGTTTTGACCAGCAGGTGTCACTGTTGTGTCACGAACATTTGGAAGCTGTGAATCAATTTCCGAAATGATTCGTTTAATTGATTCAAATCTTTTAAAAAGCTTCGTTTCTCCTGCCATCATCACGTCGTTCTTATGGGAGAATTATTTTTGGATAGACGCGAGTTTTGAGAATTTGAGCACATCTCTCTGAGTTGCCTGAGTTAACGTTGTTACACACTGGACCAACAAGACAAATGGTCCGTGTGGCACGGTATATAAATGAACACCACTGTCTCATTTAACATTAGCCGTTTTATATGTGATTATCAGTAGTGCGACCAAACAAACTTTAACGTTATACAAACGGGGGGAACCCTCTTTTAATTGTAAATAATACCGCCAAAAATGTAAACCTTAAAGGTTGTATCAGCGATTTCTAGCCTGAAACATAAAGTGTCAAATTCAGCTGAGCTTTCTTCACGATCCGCTCGCTGCCTGCCCCATAAATTAAAGGTCACGAACGCAAATCACAATTTAACACGTTTACAAAGTAACATTTATAAGTACCGTTTCAATTAGAATTTACATTTCATTCACTAGAATAAAAAAAAATCAAGTCACATGTGACATGTTCCCAAAGTATTTATACTAGAAAAACAACGTGGAAATAAGGTCAAGTTTTTTATTAATTAAATGAGCTTGTCTCTGAAGAAAATGTATCACGTTTTTTACTGATTAAATATAGTTTAACGATAGCGTTTTCTAATGAAACCACAGTACACACACATTTACTGTTGTCCGGGACTCCATGAAATGTACTTTATCATCATAAACCATAAATTGTAATATACTTTTACTATAATATTCGTTTTCATAACAGTAAACACAGGTCACAAGTTAACACTGGCACATTTCTTTGATTCAGCCAGCTGCATATCACGCCGAGAATAAAATTGTGACTTGAATCCAAAAATCCGCGGTTGGATGAAAGCAGCTCGGTAGCGCAGTGAGTTTATAGAGATCGCTCAGACATGTGATCAAATGGGCGGCAACCTCTTCAGAACGCAAAGAATTATGGGTATGTTTGGCCCGGCTGGCATAGCAGGCTAGTAATCTGGCATGAAAATAATGAAAAATTAACGTGAAAACAGAATATAATCCTATAAAATGCAGCGAGCTAAAGAAAACATTGTCGGACCATACCGCCTAAAACTAAATCCTTATGCAAAAACGAGATATGACGAGAAAATAAAGGGAATCAAAGGACTGGATCCTTACGAGCAGAGCGACTGGTCAAGGGACGTCAAACTGTTGCCCAACTTCCAGCACCCATATATATATACAACTATATGATATTAAGTGTTAGTGCATACACACACGAAGTTGCGATAATCAGAACTGTCCTTATTAGTGGTTCCATTTAGGTTGCGTGGGACTCAGCAGCGCACCAGCCAGAGAAGAGTCATGGCAGTGCGATGCTTGCACATGTCTGTAACTTATCACCCACAACCTACCCTCATACATTTCCAGTTCTTTTCTATGGATTCTTTATAATGTAAATGTTTTGATCTAAATGTATTAACATGTTAAATATGTAAAGAAACTGAAATTAAGTTGGTTGTTACTACTATTCAAGTTATGTAATTGAGTTTGTAATTGAGACAGAATTTCATTCAGTCTTTGTGTATTTTATTTACAGAGATGGCTAAAAATCATTAACGTTACATGTGAGAAGAGACATTACAAAATCTTTTGGAAAACAATTTTTTTTTTTACATATTAGATGTGAGCATGGTGTATAATTCTAACACGATGGCTTCACAACAATACTTGGACACATATTGGTCAAAGCACAGCACACAACCACAATTTTATCCAGCAAAGTCTTTAATGTTTTTAAAAGAAGTATCTTCTGCTCACCAAGGCTGCATTTATTTGATAAAAACAATTTAAAAAACAGTAATATTGTGAAATATTATTCCAATTTAAAACGGCTGTTTTCTATGTGAATATATAGTAAAGTTTAATTTATTTCTTGATCAAAGCTGAATTTTCAGCATCATTACTCCAGTCTTCAGTGTCACATGATCTTTCAGAAATCAGTTTAATATGACGATTTGATGCTCAAGAAACATTTATGATTATAAATGTTGAAAACTGTTGTGTACAAAATTTTCTTAAAATTCTTTGATGAATAGAAAGTTCAAAAGAACAGCATTCATTTAAAATAGAATATTTTCTAACATTATAAATGTCTTTACTGTAACTTTTAATCAGTTTAACTTGATGAATAAAAGTATTGATTTATTTTATTTCTTTCCCCAAAAAATAAAATAAAATTCTTACTGACCCCAAACTTTTGACCAGTAGTGTTTAATGTTACAAAGCTTTAGATTTAAAATAAAGGACGTTCTTTTGAACTTTCTATTCATCAAAGATGTTCATTTCAACACTGATAATCATAAATGTTTCTTGATCATCAGATCGTCATATTAGAGTGATTTCTTAAGGATCAAACACTGAAGACTGGAGTAATGATGCTGAAAATTCAGCTTTGATCACAGAAACAAATTGGGTCTCCTTACTGCGGTTATCCATGCCATTCGTCGCATTTTTGTCACCTCTAAAACATGGCTTGTACAATTATTATTCCACGCTGGAAAACGATAAAAGGATATTCCGTTCTTAAGCTTTAATCCACTTCTATCGTGAGAACGACTATTGCAGTATATAACACAGCAGGTAGACGGCATCTTGAACTCTTCCCTCCATGCAATCAAGTCTGGCGCCTAATGTTTGTGCCGCGGATTCCCAAAATGCTTTGCGTTCCCCACTGAGAATACGTCATGATGACGACACATGAGCGATCCTTATTGCTGTCGCTTCACAGCGCGACTATTTTTAGCGCGTGTTCGAAACCCGTGCCAAACAGATATAATTGTTTATTTTTCGTATTTCAGCCGCTACGGGCAATCATGCCAATAATTTGTCATCTTTACAAGAATATCAAAAACGTAATGAGCAAGTGAGTGTTTATTAGACATTTTAACATCAGGTCAGTTTGTAGTGATGTGACGTTTGACACCGAAGCTTCGAAGCTTGTATCAATAAAACGAAACATCTCACAGTGAAGCACTGTACCGGAGCTTGATTCGTTTTGTCCATAACCACGTGACCTGTGACGTCCGAAGCTTCGTTTTCGCACACAACCACGTGACTGCTTCATAGGTGCGTTCGAGATGCACTACACTAGCCTGCCGCCGGCTGGCGAGAGCAGCCGCTTGCAGTCGGGGGAGGAGTAAAGAGACGGCAGTCAAGTCGGACACTTATAGAGGATGAAACTGTATTCCAACCATACACAAAAAAGGAATAAAGAAAAAGAAGAAATGAAACTACATAAGATAAATGAAAAAAGTTACCCTATCGTTTATTCTATACAATCGTTTTGCTTTTTTTTGTTAATCATATTAAGTATGTGAGTTACTTTACTGTAATGCAATATGACGTTTATTATTTGCATCTTGGTTTTGTAGTTAGCTATAGGACATTTTTCAAATATAAGCAGTTTATTCAGTGTAGTGAAGCCTCTCACAGCATCCATTAAAAAAAACGGCCTCTGGTTTACTTTTTTTTTCTTCCAAACTTTACACTTATACAATAAGAATATATACCATATCGCCTAATCTTCATTTTCATCATTAATGTTTTGTTTGAATATTAGATATGCGATATAAAGATTGATTCCATACAGGAACTTTTGACTTTTTTAAGAAAAAACACGCAGCACACGTCGTTCTTGTCGTCACATAATCTGACCAATGAGAATAAAGTGTGTCGTCATCAAGGCTTTCGCAGCCGATTTTAAGCAGCTGCAGCGGCTGACCTCTGCGACTGCTCTCGTTTTGCTCTCACGGTACTTTGATGGAACACGTGATCGAAAGGCGGCTGCAGCGCCGATCAAAGTCGGACAAATGATCTTACCAGAATGCATTGTTTTGAAAGGCGGCAGCCGATTTCTGTCGGCGCCGCATGAAGTCGAACACACCTATTCTGATTCAAATAACACGAACCCCTTGTGCAAGTATCAAGTGTCATTCACTTTTTGTTAAGAATAAATCATAATACGAATAAATATGTACATGTGTAGTTTTGTGCATATTCATTTTGTAGTTATCCTTGCTTCACAAGCACTTCTAATTAACACTAATATTAGTCAAAATTATTCTTAATTTACTTTGAACATATATGCCTACATGAACCATGCTTATACTTGTATAATTTTATTAAAACGTTTATTTACAGATCAATTCGAGTAAAATTACTGTTTTTCTGACATAGCACAAATAGATGTGTTTAATGAAACTGTCCAAAATCGCTTTAAGATCTGGGACGCGAAAGCAACTTTTCCCACCTTTGTCCACAAGATGTCATTAGTGTGCACCATGTTGAAAAGCTTCGAGTAACGAACCTTTTTACGATACAGTTGAGGGGAAAGCCTCGGTGCTTCGAAAAGCTTCATTTTCCCATCACTATCAGTTTGTGCTTTCAAAATCGGCGAATCTGCAGCGTTCGGTCCATCACATCTGGCGCGGAGGACCTGAATCAGGAAGTTGGTCACCAGATAACACGGTAACCAGTTAAACCGTAACACCGGCATATCTCGGACCCTAGGCTGACCAGAGAGTCGCGTTTTTTTCACAGACAATTTATGGGGCAGGCAGCGAGCGGATCGTGAAGAAAGCTCAGCTGAATTTGACAATTTATGTTTCAGGCTAGAAATCGCTGATACAACCTTTAAGCAATGGTAGATGGTGATTTCAGTAAGTTAGCTACAATTCGCCACTGATGTTAACTTTAGGTTACTGTAATGCATCTCTAAACAGTTTCAATAGTCTTTCTGGTAATTTTTATTTACTTTATTGCTAGCGAGCTAACAGCTAACGTTAGGTTATTCGTTTACAAACGAGCTCATTCTCTGGAGTAGTTACAATAATACGCTGACGAAAAGGAACTATAACTTTGTAAAAAAAAACATTCAATTTTGTATTTCACGTTTCTTTTTATAAGTATAATGTTACAAGAGTTATCAAAACCCTTACCTCATACACTGATGCAGCAGCAGCAGCTTCTTCTGTCGTCTGTCAGTCACTTGTCATCCATTAAAATTTGAATCGTCGCCGCGGGAACCAATTTAACCCAACGCTGGTTTATTATTAAAAATAACCCAACTATGTTTAAAAAATAACCCAACATAGTGACCCAATATGTGCAACCCATCTACTGGGTTAAACAAATAACCCAACGTTTTAGAAAATAACCCTACATAGTGACCCAATACCTGCAACCCATCTATTGGGTTAAACAAATAACCCAACGTTTTTTTCAGTGTACTTCCTCCTCAACCCGTTCTTCTCCCATTCCACCTGCATCCAACTCCTCCAGCAGACCCTCCTTCAGAAGAATCTGTCTTCCCCTCTCTTCCAGATCTTTCTTAGCATCAGGATACTCCATTACAGCCTCCATCAGGTCATCCTTTGACAAACAAAAGAGGTCAGAGTAGCCAATGCTACGGATGTTAGCTGTGCGACGGTTGCCCATTTTGCTGCCTTTGATGTTGAGGATGCTAATCTCGCCAAAGCAGCTGCCGGACGTCAAGTGTGCATACTGGGTCACCCCATCATCGGCCACAACAGCAAGGCGACCCTCTTTGATGATCTACAACTCTTTTCATATGTCTTCCTTTCAGCAGATGTAATCTCCGGGACTGAAGACCTGTGGCCGCAGCTTGAGCACCAGTTCAACCAAAAGCCCAGCTTCACAATCCTGGAAGATACGGACCTTCTTCAGTGTATCCAGATGCACATTGATAGCAATCTCAGCCCGCATTTTGTTGGGCAGATTCTTTAGGACATCCTGCTCATCAATTGCTTTTTCATTGGTCCACAGGTAGTCAAACCATTTGATGACTCTAGCTTCCAGCTCTTTGCTGACCTTTCTGAACTGAATGTAATGTTTGATTGCATCAATGTGAGCCTGGAACTCAGCTCGTGTGGGTTCCTGTTTGAGATCAAGGCTCCTACATTACCAACAATGGTGGTGAAAATGAGTATGCCAACAAGAACATCAAAAACAACAAAAAGATAATCTGGAGCTGGCATTTCCCCAATGGTTGTCAGTGTGAGGGTTGACCAGTAGAGGCAGTAGACGTATCCTCGAGATGTATTCAGTGTAGGATTATTGTTGATAGGAACAAAAGTGAACTTTGGATGAAAAGATCTTGACTCTTTAACATCGGGAATGACTGGTGAACTTGATTATTGGTGATACCACACTTTTAAATGTAAACTGCAGTAAAATCTAAAAAGATCTACCTTGGTTTGAAACGTTCCCCGAGTAAATTGGAGTAAAAGAACATCATTTGGACAACACTGATTTGCAGTCATCTGAAAGATTAAGATCCAAAATATTAACCACTGCTGTTATCTCTTCTGGCTGTGAGTACTTGGCCTTTGATAACTTAGTTGCAGATCCTTGCCCCTTCACATCTTCCTCCTTTGGGATTATTTGTGATACTGTATTTTTCCATTTTATTGTCTTATTTGGTATGCGAAAATGTATTGAAAATGTATGGCCACAGGTGTCTCTATTCAGTCATTTGTTACTCTCCATTGTCAACACCCTGACGAAGGCATCTTTGGTCTGATACGCTTTGGTGTCTTTTTAATATGTAGCCCTGTCTAAGAATAAAGGCTTTTTACTATGGCTTACTATGTGAGTGCCTGGGTGTGGATTTTTTTTTTTTTTTTTGTATTTGAAATGGGATTCACTTTTTTAAAATATTTAAAAAATATATTTTTAATATTTTGTTCCCTCTCTGAAGCACCCATAGTTTTGTCTGAGATTACCTGATGCCCCCTGGTCAAGACTTTTTCTTTGAACGCTAGAGTAATTACATAGTTTTTTTTAACATGCATTATAGCATTAAACAGTGAATGTATTTCCCTTTACT
The DNA here is from genome assembly GCF_049309525.1 of Garra rufa. Taxonomy (NCBI): domain Eukaryota; kingdom Metazoa; phylum Chordata; class Actinopteri; order Cypriniformes; family Cyprinidae; genus Garra; species Garra rufa. The sequence goes on from NC_133376.1 coordinate 3,544,154, forward strand.
GAAAAGAAGAAACAAAAATATATATATTTTTTAAATTGCAGTCATGTTTATTGTACATGTGGTAACATGTCCACTATTTTTTTTTTTTTGAGTGCTTGTTGTTTAATTATTATGTTGCTATATACACAGAAATGCATTCACAGTCTCACTCTAAATAAATAAATATTTTATTAAAAGTATTATGATTTAATTCTCTTATAATGACTAACATGTTTTCTGTATAATATCTTGAGTTTGATTCATTTTCAGTTCATTGAGTCAAAGTTCATTGAGCACAAATAGATTCAGTTCATCAGAAACTCCACCCTCACAACCTTTACCCAACCAGGAAGTGTCTAGTCTTATGATTTCTCCTTTACATCTCATACTGAAAGCTAAAAATAGTGTTGTGAAGATCAGAGAGGACATTATAAATGAGGATTTTGGATAAATGTACTGAACAGAAAAGATTTTAATTGTAATTCTAATGGTTATTTACTTTTCAAAGTAAGGTTCAGAAAGTGAAAGTAAATTGTAGATCGTTGCAGCTTTTACAAGAAGAGGAAATGGATTCAAAATCTGCTGAAGATCTTTCTTGTCCCGTGTGCTGTGAAATCTTCAAGGATCCTGTTCTTCTGTCCTGTAGTCACAGTTTTTGTAAAGAGTGTCTTCAACAGTTCTGGAAGACCAAGAAAACTCAGGAGTGTCCTGTCTGCAGGAGAAGATCCTCAAAAGAGCGGCCTCCATGTAATCTAGCCTTAAAAAACTTATGTGAATCATATTTAAAGGAGCAAAATGAGAGACGTTCATCAGGATCAGAGGAGATCTGCAGTTTACACAGTGAGAAACTCAAACTCTTCTGTCTGGAGGACAAACAGCCTGTGTGTTTAGTGTGCAGAGACTCAGAGAAACACGTCAATCACACATTCAGACCCATCAGAGAAGTGCTTTCATCTCATAAGGTAAGATACATTTCTTTCATTTCGTACAACAAGCACAGGGCTTTGCTAGTAATATTTGTGTACAGAAGAATGTTCATCCTTGACAAGTTATATATTTAAAAATACACATGACCTGCAGATTTTAGGCACAAAGGGGACTATTTCTTTAGAATGACCATACAACATACAATTCACTGATTCTTGAGAAGTGGGACAAAACAGGGTGAAAAATTGAAAAATAAATAAATTAAAAAATAAACCCTTGTACTCAGACAAATGAAACTACATTAATGTATCTTATATGTACTAAGCTACTGAGATATGCATTGATGCAACCTCCCAACTTTTCTCTCTTTTTATCAAGATGTTTTTAACATTTCAAAACGCATTCTTGTGTTAGCAGACAGATTACACTTTCACATGTGACCAACAATTCCACAGCAAATATAAAATATCATAAGGAAATATTTTCAATATATTCATCTAACAGAGTTGACACATCAGACAGTAGCGGTGAAAACCAAATCAAATACATTGAATCAATCAATACCTGTATTAAAACCAACACAACAAACAGTATGTTACTGTTTAGAAAGGATGTATTCAAGAGTCACAAAGTATTTTGATATATCATTGAAACACAAATTATCTATTTTCTCTCATCTCAGAACATTAGGTCTGCTGTGCATCTGCTTTGGTAACAAGATAACTTTTAAAAACAAATAAAACAATTAGTTGTTACTGTACTTCTATCCATTGACCAGGATCTTAATATTCACATTTAAACATCTTAACTACTGATTCAAAATTGATCAGAATACAAATGAACTGTATTATGTTTAGATGTTTTATCCAGTGTTATGTGTTCTCTCAGACTTATGTTCCCTGAATATTATGTTCCCTCAACCCTAACTCTGCTAGAAGTGATGACTATTAATCCACAAAAGTAATATATGCTGTATATTTAGTAATTATATGTTATTAGAAAAATTAAACACTATATTTAATAAAAAATTGTTTTTAACAAAAAAAACGACAAAAATATGACTTCACGTTGAATGTCAACTCTGTCATTGACTCGTCACCATCAGACATGAAATCTGACAGTGTTGACAAATTTGTAATTTCTTTTAGAAAACAAATGGAGTTCATGTAGTAGCCGTTTTGTATTCTTTGTTGATGCTAGATGGTAATAGAGAATTAAATGATCTAAACATTTCAAATAATTGGAAGATAGTGTTGATATATCGTTGTGAAACAGGAAACATCAACATTAGGTTGTAAAATATTCTTAAACCATAAAACTTACCAGGGTCTGTCTGACATTGATGTACTCTGCAGAGGTGGATTGTGGCGACGGGGTCCGTTACAGTGACAGCTGCCTCTGATATTCCCTGATTTTATTACATTTTAATGAATGTCTGACAGTGTTGACAAAAAGTTTGGACACAACTTTGAAATCTTATGAAACATGCATGTGTCACTAAAAAACAACCTTGCTTTGATAAGAGATATTATTAAGTTCTGCTTTTGATAAAACAAGCTCTTTTTCATTATTATATTTTATAACACTTGAATGATGGAACCCTCTGTGGACAAACTGTTTTAGATGTAATGAGAAGACAATAAGTGTCATAGATCTGATAAAATAAGGATAAAATTAAACTGAAGGGGATAATTGTGTTAAATACATTCTGTTATTAATCCCCATAACATTTACAAATGAAAACAACCTAATAACAGTTACAATTTCTGGACATGTTTTGTCTCATGTCTCAAGAATCAGTGAATTAACAATAACTATAAAAACTAAACCTCTTACCTCAAGTTTTACAGCTTTTCATCTTAACTTATAGGAGGAACTAAATACAGCACTGACATCTTTACAAAACAAGCTCAAACATGTAGAAGAAATGAAAGCAGAGTGTAATAAAACAGTTGAACACATCAAGGTGAGGATATCGAGTAAAGAGTCAAACATTGACAGAGTTTCTGATGGACATTAGTGGAGTGAGTGTTAATGCAGAGCTGACTGAAGTGAATGTGATGTGATTTCAGTCTCAAGCTGAGCACACAGAGCGGCAGATTAAAGAGGAGTTTGAGAAACTTCATCAGTTTCTCAGAGATGAAGAAGAAGCTACAATCACTGCACTGAGAGAGGAAGAGGAGCAGAAGAAGCAGATGATGAAGGAGAAGCTGGAGGAGATGAACAGACACATCTCAGCTCTTTCACACACAATCAAAGACACAGAGGAGATGATGAAAGCCAATGACGTCTGCTTTCTAAAGGTGACAACTGAATTTAGCTTCATTGTTTGTGAACAAAACAACCTGACAATTACACAAACAATGATCAAACTATTCATTTGTATGGAGAGAAATAATTCTGTTATGAGTGTTTTATAAGATACTAAATGTTGTTTCAAACTCTATATTTTCCAGAACTTTAACATCACGTTGAAAAGGTAAGTTGAGCTGCTCATGTTTCTTCTCTCAGTGAATCTGAACTCAAATCCACTGCAGTTCTGACTCCTGAATGTTCTTCCAGAGTCCAGATCTCACAGCCGGATCCACAGATGAGTTCTGGAGCTTTGATTCATGTGCCACATTACTTGGGTAACCTGCCGTTCAGAGTCTGGAAGAAGATGCAGGAAACTGTCCAACACAGTGAGTCTCCAGCAGATTGACATCAGAACAAAATATTAAATACTTCAGATATGAACAAACACAGAAAGATTAACATGCATGATAAAAAATACTTCTTAAAATGACTAAGTAATGGATTTTAAGTGAATTCTAACTGTATTTAATAAGACCATCAGATCATACAGTAAACTCATAATAACTACAAAACACAGTCTATTCCTCATGGTGTGTTTATGTATTAGGTTTATATTTCTAATAGCATCATATTTCATCCTATAATCTGATTTATTCTCTTTGCAGCTCCATTGACTCTAGATCCAAACACAGCAGGTCATTTCCTCACACTCTCTACTGATCTGACCGGTGTGTCAAACAGTTATGTAGATCAAGATTTTCCTCATAATCCAGAGAGGATTGACAGATATCCATGTGTTCTGGGTTCTGAGGGCTTTAACTCAGGAACACACTGCTGGGATGTGGAGGTTAAAGACAATACATACTGGATTGTTGGAATAACCACAGCATCAAACCAAAGGAAGGGAAATGGTTTCTTTGACACTAATGTCTGGTTTGTGCGGTACAAAGACAGCAAATACAGCTCACAATCCCCAAAGCAACCCTTCACTCGCTTGTCAGTTAAAGAGAAGCCTAAGCGTGTGAGAGTTCATCTGGACTATGACAGAGGAAAGGTGTCATTCTCTGATCCTCTGACTAACATCTGTTTGTGTACATTCACAACAACCTTCACTGAAACGGTCTTTCCATTCTTATATAATCACTGCAAAACTTCACCTCTGAGGATCTTACCAGTTAAACTGATTGTAACAGCAGAAAATTACAGTTAAATCTCATTCTGCTTTTAGATAATGTTTTTTATTCTTCAATAACACTGTAATCAAAAGAAAAAGTGTCTCATTAATCAATCACAATGCATTCATTCTAAACACAACATAAAATTAGAACCAACTAAAAAAGTGTTTTTTAAATAGCATTATTATAAATTCAATAATTAACATTAACATTCTTTACAATAATGACACTTTTTTTAAAATAAACATTTGTAATGATATGTAATTAAAAAAAAAGTGTTTACAGTAAACCTAACAACTTAATCTTTTTAGCCTTTTTAGTAATCTTCTTGGCATTTTTAGTAATCCTGGACCTATAGGGACTCTGCTCTCCACATTTTGTGTGTCTCCTTTATCTGACACACTCAGTTCAGTTCATCAGGCTGGCAATTCTTGGCAGTTAAATCCTCACTGTGTGTTAAAATGACAACGGAGATGAGGATCCAAATGCAAGCTTTATTAAACAGATCGTAGTCGACAGGCAGGGTCAAAAACACCAGCAAACAGGAACATCCAGGACAAGACAAAAGCGTAATCCAGTAGAACAGGTGAGGGTCGAAATCCAAATGAGCAGTCCAAAGTAACAACGGGAAAACAAACAAAGAAACAAGGGAAAACTAAGACTAGACTAGGACTAGAAACAAAACAAGGAAATAACTAAGAAAACAAGATACACAGGAACTGGGAAGACAAGGAAAACGCTTGGTAGAGTTCGCTAGAGCGAAACAATACTTTTTGCAGAGGTCTGTTTGGCATGGCCCTGCTTAAATGGCTGCCAGACAGGAAATAACCAGAGAAGCAGCAGAGGGAGCGGTAACAGTCAGTAAGAAGCAGGGTCTCCCTCTGTTGGCCTGATGTAACACTGTGGAGCGTATCTACATTCTCAGGGTCTTAAGAGGACCCTGTTATTCTAATCCTAGCTCTGGGAATTTAGGAATGCATTGTTACGGTAGTGATGCAGAAAGTAGTTTGACAATAAAATTAGATCAGCTACTCTCAAACTGTTGTTCAACTGTTGTACACTCAAACATTTTTTTTCACATTTATTGTGGATGTTCTGTGTTAGGATAACTAATGGATATTAAACAAATAAATATGTGGTATTCATGGGTACCAAAGACGTCACTTCCGCTATGCTCGCCGCCATATTTGTGTCCGATATGACAACAGACACAGCGCATCTAAATGAGATTTAATAAAAAATTGAAATAATAAATTACTTTTTACTACTACTTCCCACACTGTGTATTTGACTTGATTGTATGTTTAGGTATGTATGTTTTATGTTTACACAAAAAGTGTAAATTATTGTGAACGTAGTCACTCGAGGAAGGCTTTAAGACCTTGAAGAATCCTGGTCACTACTTCACAGCGAACGGGACTCGCGCTGACGGCACTAATTCCCTCAGTCCGCGCTTAGATTTTGGCAAATTCGTTTTGGCGAATGTAAAAAAAAAATGTGATTGAGCATAAGCCCAACATCCAGCAAGCCAAGAAAACATAAAATATACCTGAGGGAAGACGTCTTTCACGTCTTGTGTATTCCTAAACCTGGATCTCATTATTGAAGCACAAATTCAAGCACCAAAAGCAAGAGATTTCTTTATTTAAAATATGCATTTGTATTCATTCAAGCTATATGTGTCACGTATCTGGTCTTCCCTGTCATCATAAACTCTTGCACCACACTTCATGGACTTCATTCCCCATAAGCCACTGCACTAATCACTGCATTCACCTGGCCCTTGTTTCTCTCTGTTCTGATTAGTTCTCACAGCTGCACCTCATCACTCTGACTGCATTTAAGCCACTCACACACACAGCCACCTTGCGAAGTCTTATTGTTCCATTTGGTCGTAATTCTAAGCGTTTATCTCAGTGTTGGTTTATCAGTGTATGACTCTGGACTGTGTACCCCGTTGATGATTCCTGCTTCCTGCCATTGCGACCATTGCATGTCTATCGAACTGTTTCCCGGATTACCTACGTTGTTCCTGTTTTCTGGTGATTACTCTTGCCTGTCGACACTTCTCAATAAAGCCTTGCAAATGGATCCGCACGTCTCTGACTCCTCCTTGTGACAGAAGACTTCGCCAAGTAAGGATCCAGCGGCTTTATGGTGTCATTCGGTTCCAGCATGAATCCCACGGTACAGATCATGCTTCTCAAGCAGGGTGAGCAGACAATTGAGGATTATGTCATGGCTTTCATTGATTTGGCAAATCTGTCTTCGATGGATGAGACGTGCCTCATGATTTTTTTTTCGTGGAGGACTCTCAGAGCCATTGGCTTCCAACATGCCAAATTTTGAACTTGGCTGGACTCTGCATCACTACATGGATCTGGCTCTTTTGTTGTGTGGCTCTCCGTTTACGGTGGGTGAGGTAGAGCCACAGCACAAGATGGCCGCCAAACCTGAGTCTGCACCTAAGATGGCTACCGTCAAATCAGAGTCTCCGCTGCCAGAGCGCCCTCCAGTGACCGCTCGCTCAGAGCGCCCTCCAGTGACCGCTCGCTCAGAGCGCCCTCCAGTGACCGCTCGCTCAGAGCGCCCTCCAGTGACCGCTCGCTCAGAGCGCCCTCCAGTGACCGCTCGCTCAGAGCGCCCTCCAGTGACCGCTCGCTCAGAGCGCCCTCCAGTGACCGCTCGCTCAGAGCGCCCTCCAGTGACCGCTCGCTCAGAGCCTGCTCTTCCAGAGTCTCCGCTGGAGACGCCCAGCCCTCCTGAATCTCCGCTGGGGTCGTCCAGTTCTCCAGAGCCCGCTTCACAAGAGCGTCGTCCAGAGCCCGCTTCACAAGAGCGTCGTCCAGAGCCCGCTCCTCAAGACAGCCCTCCAGAGACTCCGCTGGTCCCGCCCAGCCTTCCAGAGACTCCGCTGGTTCCGCCCAGCCTTCCAGAGACTCCGCTGGTTCCGCCCAGCCTTCCAGAGACTCCGCTGGTTCCGCCCAGCCTTCCAGAGACTCCGCTGGTTCCGCCCAGCCTTCCAGAGACTCCGCTGGTTCCGCCCAGCCTTCCAGAGACTCCGCTGGTTCCGCCCAGCCTTCCAGAGACTCCGCTGGTTCCGCCCAGCCTTCCAGAGACTCCGCTGGTTCCGCCCAGCCTTCCAGAGACTCCGCTGGTTCAGCCCTGCCTTCCAGAGACTCCGCTGGTTCCACCAAGCCTTCCAGAGACTCCGCTGGTTCAGCCCTGCCTTCCAGAGCCTCCGCTGGTTCAGCCCAGCCTTCCAGAGCCTCCGCTGGTTCCGCCCAGTCTTCCAGAGACTCCGCTGGTTCCATCCAGTCGTCCTGAGATTCCTGTCTGCCCGGTTCTGGTCACGGAGCTCATGCATGGACTGTTCCCACCCACCCTCCCTGCTGCTCCAGTCCCACCACCTCTGTCTCCTGACAGTCCCTCTGCTCACCCACATCCCACCTTCGGTGCAGAGGATTTGCCGTGGGACTGCCAGTCTCCATCGGTGTCCAGACTGAGGGATCCCTCACCATCACCTCCAGTCTCAGAGTCCTGGACTCCACCTCGGCCCTCCGACCCTGCGGCTCCACCCCGGCTCTGTACTCCCTCGTCTCCGTTGTCAGCCGTCGGCCCACCAGCTCCTCCGGGCTCCATCGTCTCTCCGGCTCCGCCCCGGTCAGTCGTCGCCCCACCTTCGCCTCTGGACTCTACTCCTCCAGCTGCGCCTCGTCACTCCGTCCTGCCGGCTCTGTGGACCTCCTCCCTCCCGTGGGCACAGCCTCGATCCTCTGTCACTCCGGCTCCGCTGCGTACCTCCGGACCTCCATCTCCGCCGGGGTCGCCAGAGCCTTGGGTTCCGCCGTGGCCCTCCGGATCCTCTGTGTCGCCCAGGACCATCGACTCTCCGGTTCCGCCTCGGGCTCCACCGGCTCCACCTCCGTCGGTCGGCCCCATGCAGGAGCCAACCCTTCCTCCACCATGGCTTCTCCCTCCGTCGGCTCCGCCTCATTTCGTGGTTCCAGTACCCCTACATGGACCTGGCCCTCCATCCCTCCCCCTGTTCCGCCTCCGCTCCACCACCCTCAAGGTTGTATAAGGTGGTTAGAGCGTCTGGAAGCCGCTCCTTGTGGAGGGGCTCTGTCACGTATCTGGTCTTCCCTGTCATCATAAACTCTTGCACCACACTTCATGGACTTCATTCCCCATAAGCCACTGCACTAATCACTGCATTCACCTGGCCCTTGTTTCTCTCTGCTCTGATTAGTTCTCACAGCTGCACCTCATCACTCTGACTGCATTTAAGCCACTCACACACACAGCCACCTTGCGAAGTCTTATTGTTCCATTTGGTCGTAATTCTAAGCGTTTATCTCAGTGTTGGTTTATCAGTGTATGACTCTGGACTGTGTACCCCGTTGATGATTCCTGCTTCCTGCCATTGCGACCATTGCATGTCTATCGAACTGTTTCCCGGATTACCTACGTTGTTCCTGTTTTCTGGTGATTACTCTTGCCTGTCGACACTTCTCAATAAAGCCTTGCAAATGGATCCGCACGTCTCTGACTCCTCCTTGTGACAATATGGCTGCAATAACATTTTAGTTTAGTTTATTACACCACTTGTGCAGCGAGTCACAATTCACAATGGTATCATTTACTCAGGACGATGGTTTGTGTGTAACTTGTGTGCCATTTTTGTATGACAAATAATTTTTAGAGTAATTGTACCTAAATAGTTTTAGCAAAACAAATATGATTATTTTTGAGAACCTTTTTACATGTATATACTTTACTGCAGGCGTTGCAATGACGAATGCTATGTAGTGCAATAGTTTAGCGTTTATTATTTAATTTTCATAATTCACTAAACACTGCATAATCTAAAACATAATCTTGCTCTTAAGCCAAATACACACTGAAACAAATAATGTACGGCATCTGGATGTACTGTAAGTCACTATTCTCTGCATTAGCACTGTTTTGAACTTGCTGTTCGATAGCTTTCTTGTTTACTAAATCTTTGGACTCACAAGTTGATCGGTTCAAAATGATGTAATCGCAAAAAGATGCTTCTTTTCATTTTAAGGCATTATTTTGGTTAAAATGTACTGATTCACAATCTTATTCAATAATTAATTATTATTCCACTACTCTTGTTGTGCCGAAAAAAATGCCCTTGCTGTGAAAAGCACCTGCGTGAATGACACCGGTACACTAAAGGCTATACTGTATGCATACCGACCCACTTCAAGCACTGCTGAGATCGAATAAAACTGTAGTTAGGTTTTTTTTCTGATGATTGTTGTTACAGCTAACAGAATAACAGAGTTTTGTTGATCTTCCTCTGGTAGTTGTGGCTGCTGTGACCATAGACTGAAACAGGTAGCGCGGACACAAAAATGGCGGCGATAAAGCACAGTGACGTCACATGGTCCCTATGGATATGTTGATTAGATTTTGAGATGTTATTTACCTCTCAAAAATAGCTGAGCTTGCAGTAGATTGAGAGGATGGTGTTTTATCATCCTGCAAAAGTCCTGCTTACGTCACCAGATTTATGTTATGAAATTGTTAAAAAAAAATGTAACACATGGATTCACACTGAATATAAGCAAAATACATCACTTGACTTCTTGGAATTTTAATTTAATATTTTCTTTCATCTGCATTGGCAACAATGATTTTACGTAATTTTTTACGTAATTAAGTAATTAAGTAATTTTTCTAGAAATTAAAGAAAAAAAATCTATTAGTTTAGTAACTTTTTAAAAGAAAATATGTCAACACAGCAGCAGAAACTGGGCTCAGTTCATGAGTTCATTGAGTTCCTGTAATTTTTTTCTTCTTCTTTCTCCACTATTACTGTACCTGATCTAATGATTGTAATATCTCATGGTATCCTGTGCATTTAATTCTGTGACAGTTCAGGTAAAAATAAATTCATAAATAACTAAATAAAGATGGCATCTGATGAAATTGTCGTTGGTGGTCAGTTTGTGTATAAATGTACGTTTTAGAGATTTTTAAATTATTATTTAATTTCTATTGGGAAATTAGTATTGTGGTATTTAAATATTTTATTGTAGATCAACCTTTGTGGAAATAAAAGTGCTAAAATCCAGCAAATGAACTTGACCGCCAGTGATTGCTTTGTATGTTTATGTGAAAAACAGCAAAGTTTACTTTTTAATAACATTTTAAAATAATTAACTGAAACACCTTTACACCCAATTATACTTTTTTCAGAGGGACCCATTGCAGATTCAGTGCAGAGGGCCCAGAATTCCTAGCGACGACCCTGTCTGTGACACTGTATTTATGTCATATATATATATATGTATGTTTATGTATTATTAATTTTTTTGTGTGTGTTGAGTGATCTGTGGAGAAACCAATGTTTTGTGAAGTAAAAAGATAAAAATAGATCCTTAGGTAAGATGCCCCCAGAACTGGCTCAGAATGCCCCAAGTGACATATTTTTTCTACTGATTTTACTTTAAATGTAATACTTGTTGTAATGAATGGGGTTTTTATTTAATATTTCCTTGAATTTCAGACATCTTTGGTTTCATTAAAACCTACAAAAAAAAAAAACTAATTACATTTGCATTCATATTGTTGCTATTATGACATATCTTCAGTTAAAATATGGACAATTAAATATGTAAATATTCATATGCCCATATAAGTCATTTAATAATACTTTTCAGATGAATGACTTTTACTGGGATTCTGCTTTGTCTGTCATTCAATTAAATTGTCAAAATAAAATTTTTAAATTGATTTAGTGATTCATTTGAATGAAATATATAAATATCAATAAGAATATAGCAGAAGTTATTTATTCTGTAAAAGTTCATCCAGGGGGCCTTAAGATGAGGTGGCCTCATTTCATATTTTATATATCAACTAAATTACTGTTATTACTAATATTTAGCTATTTGCAATAGTTAATATTGTATTAAAATTATATGGTAAGTTTGATTCTTAGATATCACTTTAATTATCAATTATGATGTTAATACAGTGCCTTGCGAAATTATTCATACCCCTTCATTTTTTTTGATCCCGTTGCATAAGTATTCATGCCCTTTTCTGGGACACTCGAAATTTAGCTCAGGAGCATTCATATTGCTTCTAGATGTTCCTACACTTCGTGTGGAGTTAAAGGAACTGTATGTAAGAAATTTATTTCAGTTAATCATAAAATGGCCCTGACATGTCACTAGACATTAAGAAATCATGTTAATTTTCAAATACTTCTATCACTGACAACAGTGGTTCGGCCAGGATATTGTCATTTAAAAGTGAAAGTTGCAGCCCTCAACTGATGTTGATGTTTTCATGTTGTGTTTTGGACTGAGGCTCCACCCTCCAGCTATCGACTAATCACAAAGTCAGTAGAGTTTCGTCATCCGGGTGGCCAGCTCAGCTGCGAACATGTGGGATAAAACATGTAGGTTAGGAAACCTAAAAGACCTCGTTATGAATTGGAAATACGTCGTGACAAAGTCCGAAATAACACAAGGATTTGTATAGGAGATGCCTTTGAAAGATGGAGACGGCTGAAAACGGAGAAGAATTTGAAGACAGACGCCATCGTTGCTGATTTTCTCCTGGACAGGTAAATGGGGGCTTGGATGGGGGCTGGCAGACATTTTCTAGAGTCCTAGTTGTTCCAATCTTATGTTATGGATAGTGGAGGCGACATGCTTCTGTGAACCTTCAATGCAGCAGATTTTTTTTTTTTTTTTTTTTTTAACTCTTCCCTAGATCATTGCCTTAACACAAGTCTGTCACTGAGCTCTACAGGCAGTTATTTTGACCTCAGGACTTGGTTTTTGCTCTGATATGCATTTTCAGCTGTTAGACCTTTTCTGAGAGGTGTGTGTCTTTCTAAATCAGACTCACTCAAATGAATTTGCCACAGTTTAACTCCACTCCAAGTGTAGTAACATCTAGAAGCAATATGAATGCTCCTGAGCTAAATTTCGAGTGTCCCAGAAAAGGGTATGAATACTTATGCAACGGGATCTTTTCAGTTTTTAATTTTTAATAAATTTGCACCAATGTTAATAACCTAATTTTTGCTTTGCCATTATGGAGTAGGGAGTGTAGATTGATGTGGGAAAAATAAGTAATTTAAAGTAGTTTAACATAAGGCAGCAACATAACAAAATGTGGAAAAAAAATGAAGGGGTATAAATAATTTTGCAAGGCACTGTAAGATGGCAATTCCATCACAAAAGATTTTATAAAGAAATGAATATATTTGTAAATCGGTTCAGCAATAGATCCATTCCCACTGATAATTGGTCTTCCTGGTGGGTTAACCAAATCTTTTTTATATAGACCACCGGTAACATTGGGTTGTGGACTACCACCCTACTGAAAAAAAAACAGCATATGCTGGTTAGGTAGGTTTTTTCAATTCAATTTAATTTAATTAAATTTATTTTTTTGCACAATTAAAAAGAAATACAACACCAAAGACATACTGATGCATATTCAATGCCGGAGAAGGCAAAAAGCCAGTATGGCTTATTTAAAGCCTCCACCAAAGAAAAATAAAAGAATAGCCAAAGAATACAAAACACAATATAATACAAAAAATGTCCTGGTAATACTGGTGATAAAACAACATGCATTACTCAATAAAATGAAAATACACTGAAAAATATAGAATTGACTAATTGCACAAACTAGTTCATCAACAGACCTCTTAAAACTCTTTTAAAGCTCTCAATTGAGGTGCGTTGTCTCGCCATATGAGAAAATCTATTCCATATCTGTGTTCCTTTATATCTTATTGAAAATTGGCCCCTACAAGTGGTGAAGTTTGGAGGATGGAGATCCATTACCTGCCTAGTATTATGGGCATGAACAGCTAAGTATAACGTGAAATGACCAGGAATCTTTCCTTCTGATAAAAATAATTTATACATGAAAACACATATTTGGAAGATGTTAATGTCAAAAATATATAAAATCTGCAATTTCTTAAATAGCGAAGCTGAAGATGTATATGCACCTGAACGAGCCGCTATCCTGACAAACCGTTTCTGGAGTATTAGAATTCTATGTAGCTTTGTTGCATATGTGCTCCCCCACACCATGTTAGAATATGACAAATACGGATAAATTAAGCTGTAATTTAGAGTACAGATACATTTTGTAGACACAAGATGGCTAATTCTCCTTATTATACCAATTGACTTATTAATTTTGCCACAAACATAGTCTATGTGTCCTCTCCAACTCAAACCTTCATCAATAATAACTCCTAAAAATGTTGTTGTTGTTAAATGTAGTACATAGTTACATTTCTTAATATTTAAAGATAATTTATTTAACTTGAACCAAGCAGTGTAGGCAACTAGGCCAATATTTGCATTGTTCATTAATGTACTAAAATGTGAATGTGAAAGAACAAGGGTTGTATCATCCGCAAATATGATGGGGGAAAGCACATCCGAAACACTAAACATATCATTTATATAAATGAGAAACAACAGTGGTCCAAGAATAGACCCCTGTGGGACCCCACACTGTAGTCTAGTTTTATTGGAAAAATAACCCTTAAAAGAAACAAACTGTACTCTATTTAAAATATAACTTGATAACCATTTATAGGTGATATCTTGGAAACCATATTTGTATAATTTAGCAAGGAGAATATTGTGATTTATTATCTCAAATGCTTTTGAAAAATCCAAAAATATACTGCAGGTGAACTCATTATTTTCAATTGCAGAAATAACCTTATCAATAAGATGAAGTAGAGCCATATAGGTTGAATGATTTTCTCGAAAGCCATACTGGTGGTTATAAAGAATCATATTGGAATCTAAATGAGAAATTATCCTTATATATGGAGCTCATATTATGACAAAACTTTTTGAATTTGAATTGTACAAATTTGAATTATTGACAAGTGTCATTTCACAAAACTGAATATTATATGGTATTTAACATAGTTCTGAATTCGATTTTTTAAAACTTGAATATTGAACATTTGAAATTGAACACAACTGAATTTTCAAATCTCAGATTTTCAAATAGACATGTATTTTCAAACAGCAGATTTTTGTTCCGATTTCTAAGACTTCAAATATTCAGTTTTTAAAAATACAACTTCAAGTTTTCAAGATGAAAAAAAAATTCGGAACATCAAATTCAGTGTTCAAAATTCAAAGCGCAGAAATTCAGATCGTACAGAAAGTAGGTCAGAGGTTATGCACAGGGAAGAGTAGATGATCTACGAAAAGTCGAACGAAGCATTTACTGTGACCGAGAGGGGGCATGTTTGGTTCACTTAGGCTAGTTTTGCCGTGGTCACAACATATTAACTCGTGGGAGCGTGATAATACGCCGTGGCCACAAGTTATTATTACATTCAGTACTCAACCTGATGTTGCATCAGCACTTTCAACTTTATCTGCGTGTTTGCTGGAAATAAAAGCCTGGATGAAACAGAACTTCCTACAATTAAATTGCTCAAAAACTGAAGCTCTATTGATTGGCACTTCAACTGCTGTAGATAAATGTAATAATTTAAAAATGTACAGTGGATGATTGTCAGATCATCTGTGCAGGTGCGGAATTTGGGTGTGATTTTTGATGCTCAGCGGACTTTTAGCACTCATTTTAAGAATGTTACCAAAGTAGCTTTCTATCATCTTCAGAATATTGCACGTATAAGACCATTTCTGTCTATGCCTGATGCAGAAAGGCTTATTTACGCCTTTATAACATCAAGGCTATTGCAATTCACTATTTGCAGGGCTACCTGCAAATTTGTTCAAGAGGCTGCAATATGTGCAAAATTGAGCTGCTTGTGTTTTAACGTACACACCATCTCGCAGTCATATCACTCAGCCTTTCTCAATTACACTGGCCTCCAGTTCAGTTATGTATTGATTTTAAAGTTCATACTTTAACTTATAAAGCAGTACATGGGCTGGCCGCACAGTATATTTGTTAGTTGGTGACAGTGTCTGCACCATCTCGGTCTCTCCGTTCTGCTGGCTGTCTTACTCTATATCAACCTCGCTGTAAACTCAAAACTATGGGTGGGAGATCATTTTCTTGTATCGCTCCCAGGTTGTGTAATTCTCTACCTCCTGCTATTAGGAATGCTCCATCTTTTGCCTGTTTCAAGAAATTACTCAAAACACATATTTTTAGTGAAGCTTTTTAAGTCCTCTATAATCTTACAGTTGTTGTCATTGTTGTTATTGTGATTTTTATTATGGGGTAGTGTGCTCTTTCATTGTTGTTTTATACTGTTTTAGTGCCTTGAGTGTAAGAAAGGCGCATTACAAATACAATTTATTATTATTATAAAAGAGCTTGATATTTCAGACTCTTTAACCTTGGGAATGACTGCTAAACTTGAATTTTGGTGATACCACACTTTTAAATGTCAACTGTGGTAAAATCTAAAAAAGATCTAACTTGGTTTGAAATGTACCCCAAATAAATTGTAGCAAAAGAAAGTCCTTTGGACAACACTGATTTGCAGTCATCTAAAAGACTAAGATCCAAAATATTAACCACTGCTGTTATCTCTTCTGGCTGTGAGTACTTGGCCTTTGATAACTTAGTTGTAGATCCTTGCCCCTTTGCATCTTCCTCTTTTGGGATTATTTGTGATATTGTATTTTTTCATTTCATTGTTTTAGGTGGTATGTGAAAGTTTTTTAGACAATCTGAAACATCTAGTGGTTAGGTCTTGAAAATATGTATAGCCACAGGTGTATCTGTTTAGTCATTTGTTACTCTCCATTGTTTAATACCCTGATGAAGGCTTTTTAATAGCCCTGTCTTAGAATAAAAGCTTTTTACTTTGCTTACTATGTGAGTGCCTGGATGTGGATTTTTCTGGTCAAGATTTTTTCTTTGAACTCAAAACAATGTTTGCAAATGAAAAAGTTTAATTAAAATGATTAAATTAGAATTTCTTTTTTCATGTTTATTTAAGATGTGCTAACACTGATTTTATGTATTTATTTATTTGTGTGTTGTTTAATTATTATGTTGCTATATACATAGAAATGCATTCACAGTCTCACTCTAAATATTTTATTAAAAGTATTACGATTTAATTATCTTAAAATGACTAACATGTTTTCTGTATAATGCCTTTAGTTTGATTATTTTTCAGTTCATTGAGTCCATGAGATGAAAGCACAAATAGATTCAGTTCATCAGAAACTCCACCCTCTCACAACCTTTACCCAACCAGGAAGTGTCTAGTCTTAGGATTTCTCCTTTACATATCATACTGAAAGCTAAAAAGAGTGTTGTGAAGATCAGAGAAGACAATATAAATGAGGATTTTGGATAAATGAACTGAACAGAAAAGATTTTAATTGTAATTGTAATGGTTATTTACTTTTCAATGTAAGGTTCAGAAAGTGAAAGTAAATTGTAGATCGTTGCAGCTTTTACAAGAAGAGGAAATGGATTTAAAATCTGCTGAAGATCTTTCTTGTCCCGTGTGCTGTGAAATCTTCAAGGATCCTCTTATTCTGTCCTGTAGTCACAGTTTTTGTAAAGAGTGTCTTCAACAGTTCTGGAAGACCAAGAAAACTCAGGAGTGTCCTGTCTGCAGGAGAAGATCCTCAAGAGAGCGGCCTCCACGTAATCTAGCGTTAAAAAACTTATGTGAATCATTTTTAAAGGAGCAAAATGAGAGACGTTCATCAGGATCAGAGGAGATCTGCAGTTTACACAGTGAGAAACTCAAACTCTTCTGTCTGGAGGACAAACAGCCTGTGTGTTTAGTGTGCAGAGACTCAGAGAAACACATCAATCACACATTCAGACCCATCAGAGAAGTGCTTTCATCTCACAAGGTAAGATACATTTCTCTCATTTCATACACCAAGCACAGGGCTTTGCTAGTAATATTTGTGTACAGAAGAATGTTCATCCTTGACAAGTTATTTATTTAAAAATACATATGACCTGCAGATTTTAGGCACAAAGGGGACTATTTCTTTAGAATGACCATACAACATGCAATTCACTGATTCTTGAGAAGTGGGACAAAACAGGGTGCACAATTTAAAAATAAATAAATTAAAAAATAAACCCTTGTACTCAGACAAATGAAACTACATTAATGTATCTTATATGTACTAAGCTACTGAGATATGCATTGATGCAACCTCCCAACTTTTCACTCTTTTTATCAAGATGTTTTTTTAACATTTCAAAACACATTCTTGTGTTAGCAGACAGATTACACTTTCACATGTGACCAACAATTCCACAACAAAGATAAAATATCATAATGAAATATTTTCAATATATTCATCTAACAGAGTTGACACATCAGACAGTAGCGGTGAAAACCAAATCAAATACATTGAATCAATCAATACCTGTATTAAAACCAACACAACAAACAGTATGTTAATGTTTAGAAAGCTTTTATTCAAGAGTCACAAAGTATTTTGATATATCATTGGAACACAAATTATCTATTTTCTCTCATCTCAGAACATTATGTCTGCTGTGCATCTGCTTTGGTAACAAGATAACTTTTAAAAACAAATAAAACAATTAGTTGTTACTGTACTTCTATCCATTGACCAGGATCTTAATATTCACATTTAAACATCTTAACTACTGATTCAAAATTGATCAGAATTAGGGGTGGGCATAGATTAATTTTTTTAATCTAGATTAATCTAGATTAAAATGGCTAATTTGAATTCTGCTGAAGGCATTCAGAATATGTGTGCTACCCAAATAATGACTTAAAGTCTTTGAGAATGGATCATAAAGCTCATAAAGCTGTTCTATGATAATTTGTTGATGAAAATAAATTATGTTCAATTAGATGTACTTGTGTTTACTAACTAACTAACAATGAAATTATTTTTTCTACCTATTAGATTGTGTTTTTTAACGTCAACACCTACCCAGCCCATTACATGTTACACCGTACTTTTATTTTGACAGGTTGCCGTGAAGTTTCTGTGTCATACAGCATGATATGATGCTAGTTTTCTCAAATGAAACGGTAAAAGTGACACTCACAGCAGTTTGGGAGATTGAGTTTATCTGTTCATGTAAGATGAAAATGCCAAAAATTACCGGGAGCGTCACGCGTGTTTCAGTATGCGTGTAGTAAAAGCTCGTCTCCGCAATGCATACATACAGCTAGGCAAACGGAACATATCGGATTCATCTTAATTCATCTTTGTCTTTTTGCATTTCAGTTTTCACAGACACTAGTCCATATCGCGATTTGAATTAAGTGACTGACCAACATTCGATTTATGAATCCAAAAAACGACGAATTTACGTGGCATTTCGCTATAGTAGATTCGGTTTTTATGAATGGAGGACGACGCGATCCCATCTGTGTTTTGGCGGAGGAGACTTAAACGCGCGACCATATTCTATAGTCTTCGGTATACATCCGCGTTAAACTATCAAGGTGAAAGTCACCATAGCTTGCGTAGTTTAGACCCAGCTCCCAACCCAAATTTGAGAATAGATTAACGGCGATATTTTTTTATCGCGCGATAAGAGTTTCACGTTAACGCAGCACGTTAACGCCGATAACGGCCCACCACTAATCAGAATACAAATTAACTGTATTATGTTTAGATGTTTTATCCAGTGTTATGTGTTCTCTCAGACTTATGTTCCCTGAATATATGTTCCCTCAACCCTAACTCTGCTAGAAGTGATGACTATTAATCCACAAAAGTAATATATGCTGTATATTTAGTAATTATATGTTATTAGAAAAATTAAACACTATTTTATATTTAATAAATTTTGTTTTTAACAAAAAAACGACAAAAATATGACTTCACGTTGAATGTCAACTCTGTCATTGACTCGTCACCATCAGACATGAAATCTGACAGTGTTGACAAATTTGTAATTTCTTTTAGAAAACAAATGGAGTTCATGTAGTAGCCGTTTTGTATTCTTTGTTGATGCTAGATGGTAATAGAGAATTAAATGATCTAAACATTTCAAATAATTGGAAGATAGTGTTGATATATCGTTGTGAAACAGGAAACATCAACATTAGGTTGTAAAATATTCTTAAACCATAAAACTTACCAGGGTCTGTCTGACATTGATGTACTCTGCAGAGGTGGATTGTGGCGACGGGGTCCGTTACAGTGACAGCTGCCTCTGATATTCCCTGATTTTATTACATTTTAATGAATGTCTGACAGTGTTGACAAAAAGTTTGGACACAACTTTGAAATCTTATGAAACATGCATGTGTCACTAAAAAACAACCTTGCTTTGATAAGAGATATTATTAAGTTCTGCTTTTGATAAAACAAGCTCTTTTTCATTATTATATTTTATAACACTTGAATGATGGAACCCTCTGTGGACAAACTGTTTTAGATGTAATGAGAAGACAATAAGTGTCATAGATCTGATAAAATAAGGATAAAATTAAACTGAAGGGGATAATTGTGTTAAATACATTCTGTTATTAATCCCCATAACATTTACAAATGAAAACAACCTAATAGCAGTTACAATTGCTGGACATGTTTTGTCTCATGTCTCAAGAATCAGTGAATTAACAATAACTATCAAAACTAAACCTCTTACCTCAAGTTTTACAGCTTTTCATCTTAACTTATAGGAGGAACTAAATACAGCACTGACATCCTTACAAAACAAGCTCAAACATGCAGAAGAATTGAAAGCAGAGTGTGATAAAACAGTTGAACACATCAAGGTGAGGATATCGAGTAAAGAGTCAAACATTGACACAGAGTTTCTGATGGACATTAGTGGAGTGAGTGTTAATGCAGAGCTGACTGAAGTGAATGTGATGTGATTTCAGTCTCAAGCTGAGCACACAGAGCGGCAGATTAAAGAGGAGTTTGAGAAACTTCATCAGTTTCTCAGAGATGAAGAAGAAGCTACAATCACTGCACTGAGAGAGGAAGAGGAGCAGAAGAAGCAGATGATGAAGGAGAAGCTGGAGGAGATGAACAGACACATCTCAGCTCTTTCACACACAATCAAAGACACAGAGGAGATGATGAAAGCCAATGACGTCTGCTTTCTAAAGGTGACAACTGAATTTAGCTTCATTGCTTGTGAACAAAACAACCTGACAATTACCCAAACAATGATATTATTTTGTATTGGGAGAAAGTATAATGAGTGTTATATAAGATATTAATAGATTTTTTTCATATTCTATATTTTCCAGAACTTTAACGTCACGATGGAAAGGTAAGTTGAGCTGCTCGTGTTTCTTCTCTCAATGAATCTGAACTCAAATCCACTGCAGTTCTGACTCCCCCATACAGAAATGTAATATATGTGCTTATATGAAATACCCATGTATTAAATACATGTCTTGTATATGCCATATCCATATATGATTCCTATTAGAAAATGGAACAATTTCATATATTGACATATAAGTCTACCCCATACAGAAATATGTTTATGTATGTATAATACATGTATTGCCATATATGGAATATATATAATTATTAATATATGTGAGATATATGCATTTTTTTATTATGTTATATACAAATTGGACATATATGAAACCATATATTTCATGCATATTTAATATTTTAATATGTGATCTTTGATCTTTAAATACAGGACACATGTGAGACACTACACTCTACAAAGTTGCAGTGCATTGCACATTTCACACCTTGAGCCTTAAATGTTAAATGGTACACAAAGAAACATCTTTATTTAAACAGAATTTATTTAAATAGGAAAAAAAATGTTACTGACATGCACAATCAAACAGAAAAAAAGAAACAATTACATATATAACTGATCAAAACACTGAACAGGCATAAGAAACAAAACATCAATTGTAGTGGTCCAGCTAAAGGTCTACAGGTTTGTATTCCCACAGCTTGGTTAGTTTTTGGTTTATTGCCATCCCCAGAAGGCCCCAGGTGAAGAAATGTCTTGATTCCAGCATCTGTATAAAAAAAGAAAAGATAAAAGTTAGATTTTGATAAGATAATTACAAAACATTTTCTGAACCATATACTTAAGACTTGCAATCCAACATTGTACCAAAGTGATAAACTACTATAAGATGACAAATATACTGAATATTAAACAGTTGGTAAAGTTAAAGATTCTTTTAAAACTGCAGAATCCTAATTATGTATATATGTTTGTAAGTTGTAGTTGTAAAATATTCCCAGATACCACAAGGACATGGCAGAACAACAGAGCACAGCCTGCATGGCCCCTCAAATAATATGTCTCTATATACATGAAGAACTAAAATATAGTAGCCCAAATGCTCAATGACAGAGTTCACAGCTAAGGGTACAATTTAATTTGCCATTTAACATCAATTAAAGGTTGTATCAGCGATTTCTAGCCTAAAACATAAAGTGTCAAATTGAGCTGACCTTTATTCACGATCCGCTTGCTGCCTGCCCCATAAATTGTCTGTGAAAAAACAGCGTCTCTCTGGTCAGCCTAGGGTCCGAGATATGCCAAAAAAACAATCGGCGCTATCAACTATTCCACACATAAACAAACCGTGTTCCAACCAATCAGCGTCAGGGGGTTCGTGTTGTGGACTTTCCTACTGGTGCAGGGATGTGAGGGAGGCGGAGCGAAAGTCCACAACACCAAACCCCTGACGCTGATTGGTTGGAACAATGTTTGTTTTTGCTATGGAATGGTTGGTAGTGCCGATTGTTTTTTTTGGCATATCTCGGACACTAGGCTGACCAGAGACGCGTTTTTTTTCACAGACAATTTATGGGGCAGGCAGCGAGCGGATCGTGAAGAAAGATCAGCTGAATTTTACAGTTTATGTTTCAGGCTAGAAATCGCTGATACAACATTTAAATAAAGTGTTGACATTCATAATACCTAATATGTGCATTGTTTTGGCCTGGAGAAAACAGGGTGGAACTATTACATGGATTTTTGAATGACAATTTTGATTAAATCCCCTAAAATAAGGTCCGCCGTTCACACAAACTCATAATCCTTTCACATTTTATTCTATGACATAAAAAAACACCAGTTAAACCCCACTTTTGATTCGTATTTTAATTTTTAAACTCTTATGTTTCTTAAAAAAGATGGTTGCTAACATGCTGCTAAATGGGACTACAGGGCCTGTCGGAGGCATTAAACATCATCACGCCGAACAGTTTATCAATTTACTGTGTTTTGCATTGTAGTTTAATTTATAGTGCAATTAATTGTAGAATTATCAATTAATAGTTTCCCGGACCACATTTACTGCCTTTGTCACAGTGAAAGTGAAACTTTAATAATCTATAGTGCTTAAAGCCACGTTTAAGATAAATGGTTACGGCCATATGAAGCTGTTAGAAAGCATATAGATTGAGGATTTTCTTGAAGCAAGGATAAAATAATATTTTGTGTACCCACCCTAACAACATGATAGCTAAAATGTGGTACTTCATTCACTAAAATAAGTTTAATCTTACCATATCCAAAACCTCTACAGTTATTTATAGATTAAATGCACTAGAATTTTATTAAATAGTACACGGAGACACATATTTTGTTGATTTGATTTGTCTACATATTTAACCTTTTCTGTGTAGACGCTCCATCATTACCATCACTGCCATCCACATCTGCAGGTTCGGCCTCCATTTCTGTTTTCTGAGAATTTCGGGACTCATTACCTATTCATGGGACACAAACGAGAATAGCACAATTATCAGCAAAGATATGAACAAAATTTACTACGATAGATTAACCATATTTTTAAAACCCCATAATCACATAGTGTACTGTTACCTTTATGCAATGTACACAACATGCATGTTCTTATGCACCCACTCTAGGCATGTCACTGACATGCCAATGCACTTGGTGCAATATAACCAAGTACTGCAATTTACTATATGAATTCAAGGTGCTTTTATTTAAATAATTCCATTTTTTGCAGTTTTATAGTTCTAGTCTAGACTACATCTCAGAGATAAACGTTATGGTTTTCATCCGTTATTTTTGTCAGACAGCTTAAAATAATTTCCAGATGTGGCATTGCTTATCCAGTGAAGACAATGAGCTTACAGTATCTCCATACAGATCGTTCATTAACCTACCCAGTAGCTAAAATTAACTTTAATGCAAGCAAATTGCAAAACACATCAATGCAGCTGTAAACATAACATCATATATAAAACAATGCAAGGGAATATTTTAAAAAAACTTATCTGCTCTATATAGAGACAGAGGCTCTTGCAGACCAAAACAATCATATAACACTTAGTTTCTATGAAATATAAGCGTAGGAATAAAGCGTTGAGTAACGTTAAATTAGCATACATTACCTGCACCGCTGCCACATTCAAAGGCGTTTCATCGTTTCCTCTCAGTGATGTCGGTCTGTCTTCGTGCCCGTCTATAAAATCATTGTCGTTTATTATGTGAATGTATTGGCCCATTTGTTATCCTTCCACTTACTAAGAAAAACATCTTACCGCAGATGACTTGTATCATTGCCCAGCTCAGACTCTGCCGTTGGCGCGGGTGAGTTTGAATTTTGGCGCATGCGCAGTAGCGGTGTTGTGACATACGCACTCAATCGCTCATGTATTTTAATGAAATGCGTTTTAGTTCATTGATGATGACAGCACATATGGACAAACAGTTACATGAAGTGTTTTCCCCCTCAATAACTCTATATTACATTCGTTTTACTACAAGTAGCTAGTACATTGGCATTTTTTGAACAGGTTATATATTCATCTGTATTTTTTCCCCAGAAAACTGAATTGAAACAATAAAGTTAAGCAAAAAAATATTTTGTTATGTGATTTACAATAAGCAGTATCTTTTAGGCATAAATGGTTAATAAACTTGCATGAATTCAATATATACATTGGTAATTTTGATATATATTGTTAACATATATGGTCTTATCATATAATACAATATACAATTTTAATATATATTGTAAACATATATGGTCATAACATGCAATACCATATAAAAGTTGACCATATATATACTTTCAATATATGTTTATATACAAATTGTACTATGGGAAATTCATATATGTTATAAACATATATCTACATATATCCAGAAGATGTATATATGTGATAATAATATATTGCCCTATATTTAACATATATGAGAGTAGCACTTCTGATATAGGGACATATATGTCATATATTACATTTCGGTATGGGCTGAATGTTCTTCCAGAGTCCAGATCTCACAGCCGGATCCACAGATGAGTTCTGGAGCTTTGATTCATGTGCCACATTACTTGGGTAACCTGCCGTTCAGAGTCTGGAAGAAGATGCAGGAAATTGTCCAACACAGTGAGTCTCCAGCAGATTGACTTCAGAACAAAAGATTAAATACTTCAGATATAAACAAAGACATAGAGATAAACAAACAGGATAAAAATACATGTAATAATCGCTTTATGTTCGATGGAGTTGAAGTGAATCTGTATTTCATAAGATCATCAGGTCATACAGCAAATTTATAATAACTACAAAACACAGTCTACTCCTCATGGTGTGTTTATGTATTAGGTTTATATTTCTAATATCATCACATTTCATCTGTTAATCTGATTTTATTCTCTTTGCAGCTCCATTGACTCTAAATCCAAACACAGCACATTGTGGGCTCACACTCTCTACTGATCTGACCAGTGTGTCGGACAGTGATGTAGCTCAAGATGTTCCTGATAATCCAGAGAGGTTTGACAGATATCCATGTGTTCTGGGTTCTGAGGGCTTTAACTCAGGAACACACTGCTGGGATGTGGAGGTTAAAGACAATACAGACTGGATTGTTGGAATAACCACAGCATCAAACCAAAGGAAGGGAGTGGTTTTTTTCAACACTAATGTCTGGTATGTGGGGTACATGGACAGCAAATACAGCTCACAATCCCCAGATCAACCCTTGACCTACTTGTCAGTTAAAGAGAAGCCTAAGCGTGTGAGAGTTCATCTGGACTATGACAGAGGAAAGGTGACATTCTCTGATCCTCTAACTAACATCTGTCTGTGTACATTCACAACAACCTTCACTGAAACTGTCTTTCCATTCTTATATAATCGCTGCACAACTTCCCCTCTGAGGATCTTACCAGTTAAACTGATTGTAACAGCAGAAAATTACAGTTAAATCTCATTCTGTTTTTAGATAATGTTTTCATTCTTCAATAACACTGTAATCGAAAGAAAATGTGTCTCATTAATCAATCACACTGCATTAATTCTAAACACAACATAAAATTAGAACCAACTAAAAAAGTATTTTTTAATAGCATTATAATAAATTCAATAATTAATATTAACATTTTTTACAATAATGACATTTTTAAATAAACATTTGTAATGATATGTAATAAAAAAAAACGTGTTTACAGTAAACTTTTAGTAATCTTCTTGGCTGTTTTAGTAATCCTGGTCCTATAGGGACTCTGCACATGTTGTGTGTCTCCTTTATCTGACACACTCAGTTCAGTTCATCAGGCTGGCAGTTCTTGGCAGTTAAATCCTCACTGTGGAGCATATCTATGTTCTCAGGGTTTTAAGACGCTGTTATTCTAACCCTAGCTCTGGGAACTTCGGAATGCATTGTTACAGTAGTGATGCAGAAAGTTGTTTGACAGTAAAACTTGATCAGCTACTCTCAAACTGTTGTTCAACTGTTGTACACTCAAACGTTTTTTTTTTCACATTTATTGTGCATGTTCTGTATTAGGATAACTAATGAATAAACAAATAATTATGTGGTATATGTTGATTAGATTGAGATGTTATTTACCTCTCAAAAATAAATGTGAGCTTGCAGTAGATTGAGAGGATGGTGTTTTATCATCCTGCAAAAGTCCTGCTTACGTCACCAGATTTATGTTATGAAATTGTAAAAAAAAAAAAAAAAAAAAAAAAAAAAAATTAACACATGGATTCACACTGATAAGCAAAATACTTTGACTTCTTGGAATTTTAATTAAATATTTTACTTTTATATGCATTGGCAACAATGTGTCACAGTCTGGTGGGTTGAGGAGTGGAGAATGGAGGAGGAGAACCGGAGTAAATGCAAAAAGAACAGTTTATTAAATAAAACACTGAATATAATACAAAACAAACAAAAACCAGGAGCAAAACGGAGAACATGTAACAATGTCAACATTAACGACGGACAAGGGGTAGTGAGCAGACACAGACTTAAATACACAAAAGACAAGGCGTGGTCACAAAGGAGATAACAGGATGACGAGGGGGAAATACAAATATGGGCAAGAACAAACCAAAAGCACTAAACCAAGAGGGGGAGAACAAGGACTAAACCAAATGAACTAGAAACATAGGGGGAAAAACACTAGGAGAACAGAACAAGACAGGACAAAATACTGGCTGCATCCGAAATCGCATACTTAATGAGTAGGTACTTAATTTCAATAAGTAGGTACTTAACAAGCGCTAAAAGAGTACAGCCAAATCTCGTTGAGTATGAATGCGATCCGCCATGATGACGTTATCATGTGATCTACGACGTTAAAACAAGAGCAACAGTTTAAAAGATATGAGCGACAGGTTTAATTCATCTATTTGTATATATTATCTATTTGTATATATTATGATGTTGATCAAATTTCTCATTTTGTGGTCTTCCAGAAGAAACAGATACCTTTATGATTGTAGTACGTTTTTAGGCTATAACCCAGTTTAATCCTTAAAGATGTTATTTTTTATTACGAAAACCTAAAATCGTAACCACTTGAATATGTTTTTAATTTATTTATGTGCAAAATTGTTTATCCACACGCAAAACTGGATTGAAATCTCCTTTGTTTTCCTCTTTTTATTGTAAGATTTCTCTCGTTTCATCCCCGAGGATTATAAATAACAAAAAACAACACATACAATTTTAATGCATTATGATTAAATGAATATTACGATAATTTAAAGATATTTAATCTTTTTTTTTCACGTGTAGAGAATCACATGTACGCAAACCCTTTACAGTTTTTTTCTGTCATTATGATTACTGATAAAACAGCCTACTATCTTTTCCTGCGGTTGTATGTACTTATAAGTTCTGCAGTGATAATAAAATAAAATAAAGGCGACTGGTGCACAGAACACCCAATGGCATCACGACAACCCTACCTAGTATGTTTCCCTCCTTGTTTGCAATGTTTGCAATATCTGCACAAAGGAGACGTCAATCAGCTGCTGGAAGATCACGTCTTTGGAGAAGACTTTTGATTTTACACTCGAAAGATTTAAGTATTACTTAGAAATTAAAGATGACCTCGGAATGCATTGCTAGACAACACCAACTCTTATGAACAATAATATTGATAAATGCTAACCACTAATTAATTATATTTTTAGTAAAATGAACTACATGCATTTTTTAATACGCCATATGCATGACATATTCATGACTATGCAGTCAATGTGAATACATCTCAATTCTCAGTCAAGTAATGAATTAATGCTATATTTTATTAACTGACAACAAGAAACATTAATAAATTTGTAAAAGAATAAATAAAAGTAACCTTTATGTTAAATAAATACAAGTCAAAGACACATAAAACAAAGCTTTATTCAAAGTAATTGTTCTGACAATCATGTGTTCACAGCCCGTAAATAACAACTGCCATCAACAGCTGTGCCAATTCTGCAGCTTTATTCTGATGAAGCAGCTGACCACCGTGTCCACCTTCACCTGTCTCTGCCGTCCATCACGTCCTGTCCCTGTAACATCCAGAAAAGTTTCAAGTCACCTCTGTGATTCATGTGCTCAATACTGCATTTACACCCGCATTTTATCCAACACAAATGCTCCTCTATTTATTTATATTAATAAAAAAGATCAGTTATGTTTAGTTACTATATGTACATGCGTTTATTTAAATTCCATTCATATAAAGTAAACAGTGTTGACAACAGTGAATTCTACTGTAACAGCACACAACACTCAGATGTCTATTATGTGCTCATCTGCAATTATTTTCGAACTTTTTCCTGTCACATATAAAATAGACATTTAACAATCATCTTTAAGATGAATATGGTTTATGTATATTCACTTTGGAGATATACGTGTGTTTACTGGATCTCCCCTGTTTGCTATACATATAAAATATGTTTTTACAGAACAATCACAAATATACTATACTGTTACACCTGAAACGATTTAACAGTTTGTTCTACGCGATTGTAACACTAGGAACAGCGTAAGGTTACTCACTTTTGGAAACACCCTCGTTGCTGTTCTCCATCACGTTCGATGATGACGTATTTATCTCCTGTGGGCTTCTGGGATAGAAAAGTAGAAAAGTATCCCTCCATCGGCACTTCGAAATCTGGGCGGGACACAGTAGGCATCCGGGGATCTCTCACTTACTCTTTTGTGGTTACTCTTCTCACGTACCCATTTCGCCTACTGTATAGTAGGTAAGTAGGCATATTCAAACGATACTTAGGTATACGTACACCTGAATCTCGCGAGACATAGTGCTTCATCCAGGTAAATCTCGCCTACTCTTTTGTGGATTTTGAGATTTCATGCATACTTTTTCTTCGCCTACTGCTTTTTGCCTACTAAATAGTATGGAAGTATGCGATTTCGGATGCAGCCACTGACATTACACCCCCCTCCCCAAAAGGCGCGTCTCGCGCCGTCTAACATCCATACGGGAGGGGGGGTGGGCGCCCTGGAGACCACTAGACAGGGATACAGGAACCAAAGGATACAGGGGTGGTCTCCGGGGCGGATCAGGGAGCTCCGGAGGCCATGGCCGGGTAACCAGTCCAGGAGGTCATGATGGGTCTGGGAGCTCAGGGGGCCATGGCCGAGTAAACAGTCCAGGTGGCCATGGCGGATCTGGGGGCTCAGGATGCCATGGCCGTGTATACAGTCCAGGTGGCCATGGCCGAGTATACAGTCCAGGTGGCCATGGCCGAGTATACAGTCCAGGAGGCCATGGCCGAGTATACAGTCCAGGAGGCCATGGCCGGGTAACCAGTCCAGGAGGTCATGATGGGTCTGGGAGCTCAGGGGGCCATGGCCGAGTAAACAGTCCAGGTGGCCATGGCGGATCTGGGGGCTCAGGAAGCCATGGCCGAGTATACAGTCCAGGTGGCCATGGCCGAGTATACAGTCCAGGTGGCCATGGCCGAGTATACAGTCCAGGAGGCCATGGCCGAGTATACAGTCCAGGAGGCCATGGCCGAGTATACAGTCCAGGAGGCCATGGCCGAGTATACAGTCCAGGAGGCCATGGCCGGGTAACCAGTCCAGGAGGTCATGATGGGTCTGGGAGCTCAGGGGGCCATGGCCGAGTAAACAGTCCAGGTGGCCATGGCGGATCTGGGGGCTCAGGAAGCCATGGCCGAGTATACAGTCCAGGTGGCCATGGCCGAGTATACAGTCCAGGAGGCCATGGCCGAGTATACAGTCCAGGAGGCCATGGCCGGGTAACCAGTCCAGGAGGTCATGATGGGTCTGGGAGCTCAGGGGGCCATGGCCGAGTAAACAGTCCAGGTGGCCATGGCGGATCTGGGGGCTCAGGAAGCCATGGCCGAGTATACAGTCCAGGTGGCCATGGCCGAGTATACAGTCCAGGTGGCCATGGCCGAGTATACAGTCCAGGTGGCCATGGCCGAGTATACAGTCCAGGAGGCCATGGCCGAGTATACAGTCCAGCTGGCCATGGCCGAGTATACAGTCCAGGTGGCCATGGCCGAGTATACAGTCCAGGTGGCCATGGCCGAGTATACAGTCCAGGTGGCCATGGCCGAGTATACAGTCCAGGTGGCCATGGCCGAGTATACAGTCCAGGAGGCCATGGCCGAGTATACAGTCCAGGAGGCCATGGCCGAGTATACAGTCCAGGTGGCCATGGCCGAGTATACAGTCCAGGAGGCCATGGCCGAGTATACAGTCCAGGAGGCCATGGCCGAGTATACAGTCCAGGTGGCCATGGCCGAGTATACAGTCCAGGAGGCCATGGCTGATCAGGGGAGTAGCCCCCGCCAAAATTTTCTTGGGGGAACCTAGGGTATAGTCCACCCAGGAGAGCACGGAAGGGCACGTAGGAGAGAGCTCCGGCTCTGGAGGGCGCGCAGGAGAGAGCTCCGACTCTGGAGGGCGCGCAGGAGAGAGCTCCGGACGGCGCTTGAGGAGCGGGCTCTGGACAGCGCTCTTGAGGAGCGGGCTCTGGAGGACTGGACGACCCCAGTGGAGACTCTGGAGGGCTGGGCGTCTCCAGCAGAGACACTGGAAGAGCAGGCTCTGGGCGAGCGGTCACTGGAGGGCGCTCTGGCGGCGCAGTCACTGGAGGGCTGGGCGGAACCAGCGAAGACTCTGGCAGACTGGGCGGAACCAGCGGAGACTCTGGAAGGCTGGGCGGAACCAGCGGAGACTCTGGAAGGCTGGGCGGAACCAGCGGAGACTCTGGAAGGCTGGGCGGAACCAGCTGAGACTTTGACTTGGCGGTAGCCATCTTGGGTGCAAACTCAGGCTTGGTGGCCATCTTGGCCGGGGACTCAGGCTTGGCGGCCCTCTTGGCCGGGAACTCAGGAACGGCGGCCATCTTGGCCGGGAACTCAGAAACGGCGGCCATCTTGGCCGGGGACTCAGGAACGGCAGCCATCTTGGCCGGGAACTCAGGAACGGCGGCCATCTTGCGTGCAGACTCCTGCGTGGCAGCCATTTTGCATGTAGACTCCTGCATGGCAGCCATCTTGCTTGCAGATTCTGGCGTGGCAGCCATCTTGTGAGCTGGCGTGGCGGCCATCTTGCGAGCTGGCGTGGCGGCCATCTTGCGAGCTGACGCTGGCCTGGCGGCTGACGGGCTTGAGCGTGGAGAGGAAGCCGGCGGGCTTGAGCGCTGGGCGGAGGCCGGCCGCATTGGGCTGAGGACAGCGGCGGAGCTATGGAGGACGACAGGTGATAGGAGACTGGGCTGGCGGTGCGAACCCTTGGCACGGTATGTGGGGGGTCCTGGCTTATGGAGGGCTGGCGCGATGTACTGTGCGGCAGAGGGGGCTGGATGACGAGACATAGTCGGACTGATA
Source organism: Garra rufa (assembly GCF_049309525.1). Taxonomy (NCBI): domain Eukaryota; kingdom Metazoa; phylum Chordata; class Actinopteri; order Cypriniformes; family Cyprinidae; genus Garra; species Garra rufa. The sequence goes on from NC_133376.1 coordinate 3,575,595, forward strand.
GGACAAATTTCTTCGACTTCGAAATCAGACCCATTTAAAAACAGAATGAGATTGACTAGCTCGATCAAGGGGAATTGACAGGCAGGAAGATCGCAGCGAATAATCTCATCATCCAGTCCCAAAATAAACACAGCGCCGAGTGAAGCATCGGGCCAGCCCACCTGATGTGAAAGCTTGAGGAACTCCTCCACATATTGCTCCAACGTTCGGCCGTCCTGCCGCAGTCTCCACAGTTTTTCCTCAGCCGGATTCATCCTCTGTTTGGGTCCGTCGTTCTGTCACAGTCTGGTGGGTTGAGGAGTGGAGAATGGCAGAGGAGAACTGGAGTAAATGCAAAAAGAACAGTTTATTAAATAAAACACTGAATATAATACAAAACAAACAAAAACCAGGAGCAAAACGGAGAACATGTAACAATGTCAACATTAACGACGGACAAGGGGTAGTGAGCAGACACAGACTTAAATACACAAAAGACAAGGCGTGGTCACAAAGGAGATAACAGGATGACGAGGGGGAAATACAAATATGGGCAAGAACAAACCAAAAGGACTAAACCAAAAGGGGGAGAACAAGGACTAAACCAAATGAACTAGAAACATAGGGGGAAAAACACTAGGAGAACAGAACAAGACAGGACAAAATACTGACACAATGATCTTACGCAAATTTCTTACGCTCATCAAGATATTTGACAGAGTTCATTGAGTTCCTGTTATATTTTTTTCTTCTTTTTCCACTTTGACTGTACCTGACAGTAGACAGTAAAAAGAGAAATCAGTCACTGCACTAGACTCTGACAACAGCAAATACAGAATCAATGTGAGCGGCTCATGTCTGATTAGAAAACTAGTTCTGACTTGACAGTTAGTCCCTGGTTAGGATGACACACTTCTCACGTCAAGTGTCATCTGTAAGATTTTCTCTGCAGTATAGCCCTGAAAACTGATTAGGATTGATATAAGATGAACAGTGTAGTGCAACAGTGTTGAATATTAACAGTGTTGTTGTTGAACTCATGATTCAACACATACTGTAACTATTCTTGATGAACTCATCACATCTGTCTGTAATTTGCAAGTAAACCTGAACAATTTTGACTATTATAATTGTTTAATTGTTTAATCTCTGCACTAGACCCCCAGGATCAGAACTGGCTATCTCAGTCAAACATACTCTGCCTGTGTTACTGACTTCCTCAAGTGGAGAGACTCATGTTGCACACTCTTGAAAGTAAAGGTACTTTACTGGCATCGATGGGTCCAAGAACCTTTAATATCCATGGAACCTTTCCATTGCACAGAAGGTTGTTTATAGTTGGGAAATGTTGTTTACTCTGAGAAAAAATGTTCAGAACTGTTGACTGAAAGTTTCTTTGGGGAATTCAGAATGTTCTCAAAACATTCTTTTACAGCATTGCTGCGAATAAACCCTTTTGAAACCTTTATTTTAATAGTGTAGTGGAGGATGGCAGGAAGTCCTGTTTACGTCACCAAAGAGATGTCTGACATTTTCACTAGAGTTATGAAAATGTTTAAAAAATTAAACACATGGATTCACGCTAAAAGTAGATGCAAAAGACATCACTTGACTCTTTGGATACTCCTTAATATTTTTTTCTATAAATTAAATGGAAATGGAAAAAGATGGAAAAAATCTATTAACTTTTATGAGAAAATATGTCAACACAGCAGCAGAAACGGTGCTCAGTTCATGAGTTCATTGAGTATCTGTAATATGTTTTTCTTCTTCTTTCTCCACTATTACTGTACCTGATCTAATGATTGTAATATCTCATGGTATCCTGTGCATTTAATTCTGTGTATATATGTATGTTTAAGAGATTTTTTAATTATTATTTCATTTCTATTGGGAAATTAGTATTGTGGTATTTAAATATTTTATTGTAGATCAACCTTTGTGGAAAAAGAAGTGTTAAAAATCCAGCTAATTAACTGGACTGCCAGTGATTGCTTTGTATTTTTATGTGGAAAACAGCAAAGTTGACTTTTTGATAACATTTTAAAATAATTAACTGAAACACCTTTACACCCAATTATATTTTTATCAGAGGGACCCATTGCAGATTCAGCTTCACAATCCTGGAAGATACGGACCTTCTTCAGTGTATCCAGATGCACATTGATAGCAATCTCAGCCCGCAGTTTGTTAGGCAGATTCCTTAGCAATGCCCTCCTCTGTACAATTATATTACCCATCTTATATTTTACAGCAGTACAGAAACAAAGTTTGTTCTTAGACAGGGCTACATATTAAAAAGACACCAAGGTGTCTCAGCCCAAACAGGCCTTCCTCAGGGTCTTGGAGAGTTTCAAGACCTAACCGCTAGATGTCTCTTGGGATTTCACACAATTCTCAGATTGTCCAGAAAACTTTCACATACCGCCTAAAACCACATGAAATGAAAAAATACAATATCACAAATAATCCCAAAAGACATTACAATGGAAGAAAACAAAAAAAAAAAGTTATACAGAAGTATGTTCCAATTAAACAAATAATCATAAAAATAAACAAAATTACAAAGCACCTACAAACAAATCTGACAATTACAGAAATGTAGAAAAATCAATATCTTCATTAAGACCAGGATAGAGAAATAGAATTCGATTTGTGTATCCAATACGTTTCTTATTTTTTTAACTGTCTAAGGCTGTATCCGAAATCGCCCCCATACCCTCGTTCACTATTCCCTACATTAGTCCACTAGTACAGTCCACTTGAAGGAGTGAAAGAAAACGAGTGAGTGAATTCGGACACTAAGTGCACCAGAAGGACTGCCACTTTTGCATGGTTTTTTTGCTGTGTAATAATAATTTAAAACTGGCAGTTCCAGTAGTAAGATTAAAGTTTTTTTTCTTGAACTCTGTAATGGAAATTATGTATAACCCCTAGTTAAACTAATTTAATAATCAATTTACAAAGAACTTGTACCAGTATTGTACACTGTATTACGCCGTGGACGAGCGCGTTGTGAAATAAATGGATGGATGATTCAGCCTCAGGTGCCATCTTCTGAAGACGCCGTTCAATTGGTGCACAACTCTCACAGTGCATTATGGGTGCATTAGTCCACTCGTACAGTTCACTTGAAGGAGTGAATGAAAACCAGTGAGTGAATTCGGACACTAAGTGCACCGGAAGGACTGCCGCTTTTGCATAGTATTTGTTATACTGTTTAACAATAATTTAAAACATACAGTTCGAGTAGTAAGATTAAAGGATTTATCTTGAACTATGTCAAGGAGTTTACGTATAAACCCTGGTTAAACAATTTAATAATCAGTTTACAATGAATTTGTACCTGTGTTGTACACTGCATTACGCAGTGGACGAGCGCGTTGTAAAATGAACAGATGGATGATTCAGCTGCGGGCGCCATCGTCTGGCGAGACGCGGGAATTCAGTCGGCGCGTGACTCTCACAGTGCATTATGGGTTATCTCTAGCTGTTGAGCGTACATCGGTTGTACACTCGTTTTTTTGGTGCATTGTGGGATTGAATGAGTGCACTCGGGAACGTCCACTATGGTTTCGAACACCACTTAAAATGGCTGTCCCCTCAAATAGTGCCCTATTTGAGGGTATAGGGGACGATTTCGGATACAGCCTGTGTCTATCTCCACCTCTACTTGTCACGGATTGGCCAGGCTCTTCCACCACTCACACACAACGATCACAGTCACCTGACTTTTGATTGCACACACCTGCACCTCATCAACCACGCTAACTATAAAAGCACACACCTCTCATCAGTCTTTGTCTGGGCTCTTTCCTATAAAGTGGACTCATTGTAATTACCTCTATGTTTTCACAAAGTTTACTTACCTGATCTCCCTTCTGTTCAAGTCTGTCCAGTTCATCCGTTCACAGTCAGCGGTGTGTGTGCCGTAAGTCAGTCTGCTATCAACATCTGGTGTGTGCGTCGATGTTCATGTTCATCTCCTGCCGTTTCTGCAAAGGAAACAACCAACATTCAACTCAAGAACTGTGATACTTACCCATTTCTGCACATCAATCTTCATCTGTTGCTCTGCTGTTAAAATAAACTTTATAATATTCACTTACCTTGTTTGTCCGTTTGCTTCCGTAACACTACTATTTTACTGTCACATGTTCAATCCCAATGACCTTCAAATTACTATCACTACCATGCTTGGCCTGTATATAATGTTTTTCCATTAGATAATTCATGTTACTGGTCTGTACTCCATACCTGTGTTCAGGCTCTCTATCATAACCTCCTCTTAGTAAGTCCCACATAAAAACAACTGCACAGACATTCCAACCTATAAATGACATGTAGAGTTGCAGTTAATGAGATCTGTGATCTTAAATCTCCTCCTTTTTCTTTTGTCCTCAAAAGTATTAGTCCGGACCATATTTATGCAACAATTACAGTTACCACAGCTAAAGTTTCCTTTTGGCTGTCTTAGCCATGTTTCCTGTTTTGAAGCTGGAAGAAAACTCCTTACCAATTTGTTCTGTATTGTTGGAGCATGTTTAAAACTAAGGCCAGTTTTTTTTTAATGTCTCTAAGAGACTCATCAACTTGTAAAATATTTTAATTCCTTTGAATAATCCATTTGTTTCGTGTCGCTTCTTTACAATATTGTGTGACAAAACTTGTTATCAGAGCCTACACATTTCTGTTTTTTGTTCAACAATTCATCCCTCTTCAGTGACTCGACTGAAAACGTTCTGTCAAAATAGTAGATTGCACCTCAAAATCCTCGTCTGAATCACATATCTGTCTCAATCTCTGAAACTGGCCAAACAGAATATTCTTAATTAGCTATGGAGGATGAAAACTTTCTCCATGTAGAATGGTGTTTCGATCAGTATGTTATCTATAGACAGAAGTATGAAGATTCTCTTGTGCATCTAAAATTTTCATTACTTGAATTGATATAAGCATAGAGGTCCAGCAACTCTTGCTCGCTGCGAATAAGTCTTCAAACAAAACGACAACATTATTTTCCATAGTCCATTCTGTCAATCACACAATGAAATCAAATCACTGGGAGGAAGAGCGTCTTTTGAGCGATGATTTTAAATAATGTCTCAAAGATTCCAGACCTTCATCATGCACTATATTACTGTAAAGAGATTCTGCACCGGTAACACTGGGTTGTGGCCTACCAGATAGTCATATTCCTTCTGTGAAATCCAATTTTCATTTATTGGTCAATCATTATCTCTCTCTTCATATTATCTAATGGATCAGAAGACAGCAGGGAGTAATAAGAAGTATTGTTCAATTGTTGTTTAGCTTTCATTATATATTTGTCTTTAATCCATACACACACCACACCTCCTTTGTCAGCATCTTTTATTTCCACATCATCTCTGGTGGAGAACCAGTCCAATGCATCTCTTTGACTCTTGTGAGATTGTACTGGTGAGTTCCTTTGGTCTGAGAAATTCTTTGCACCTCAAAAGACACTTTTTTAGTAAATGTATTCAGTGTAGGATTATTGTTAATAGGAACAAAAGTGGACTTTGGATGAAAAGAGCTTGATATTTCAGACTCTTTAACATTGGGAATGACTGCTGAACTTGATTTTTGGTGATACCACACTTTTAAATGTAAACTGCGGTAAAATCTAAAAAGATCTACCATGGTTTGGAACGTTCCTTTAAATAAATTGGAGCTAAAGAAATCCTTTGAACAACACTGATTTGCAGTCATCTTAAAGATTAAGATCCAAAATATTAATCACCGCTGTTATCTCTTCTGGCTGCGAGTACTTGGCCTTTGATAACTTAGTTGCAGATCCCCTCTGTGCTGTTTGTTGAATAAACACTCTGGAAATTAAATGTTTGAACTGGCGTGTAGCCTCTTTACTGGTCAGCACTAAAACATTCAACCACAGTGTAGGCTTCTGACCTGTTACTCTTATGTTTCGTTCAGCACTACTGCCATCTAGAGGACAATAACAGTAATCACTACACCCCCTTTTCTTCAAAACTAAATATAAGCTGTCGTGCATAAACAACAGAGGTAATATTAAATTGTATTATGATAATATTAAAAGGAATTATTAAATTGTCACTAAAGAGGCATTTAAAACAAATAAAATAAATAAAGCATTTGTTTACTGCTTTTTAAATGTAACTACACATAATCATTTACAAATTAAGGCAATCAGGTTTCTTTATGATACGTGATGATCTTCTTAGCATTGGAGAGTCATTGGTTTCTGCAGACTGACCGTTTGTAGGAGCCAAATTTAATTTAAATCCTATTGAACTGAAAGACTCTTAGTTTGTTTGAGAGTTATTAGTTTTGTTGGAGCTTTTATTTTGACATGCTCTTAGGTCACCTGTTCACTTCAAGATGTCGTCTTGCATGTGGTTTAGTCAGTCTTGGTTAGACAACAGGTGCGTTCTACTTCATGTGGCGCCGCCAGAAATTGGCTGCCGCCTTACAAAACAATGCATTCTGGTAAGATCATTTGTCCGACTTTGATCGGCGCTGCAGCCGCCTTTCGATCACGTGTGCCATCAAAGTACCGTGAGAGCAAAACGAGAGCAGTCGCAGAGGTCAGGCGCTGCAGTTGCTCAAAATCGGCTGCGAAAGCCTTGATGACGACACACTTTATTCTCATTGGTCAGATTATGTGATGACAAGCACGACGTGTGCTGCCTGTTTTTTCTTAAAAAGGTTCCTGTATGTAATCAATATTTTTATCGAATATCTGATATTCAAACAAAACATTAATGATGAAAATGAAGATTAGGCGATATGGTAAACATATATTCTTATTGTATAAGAGTTAAAATTAAAGTATACTGCTAAGAAAAATGTTTCAGCACACTACGGAAACCTATAAGTGTCCGACCTGACGGCCGTCTCTTTACTCCTCTCGCCAGCCGGTGGCAGGCTAGTGTAGTGCATCTCGAACGCACCTAATGGAAGATGCTGGACACAAATAGTTTTTTACAGCTTGAAACTTGTATCTTGAAACTTGTAGCTTGAATCTTGACGTTGAACACTTTAACACTTGACCATTTCAAGGCTTCATAGCTTAATTTGAACATTTCATTTAGAATACCCCTTTCCCTTTGGATTATTGCTACACTGAGTGCTATCTGCTTGCCTGCCTGCTGGTAACCTCCTCCTCCTGCCTGCATGTCTGCACGCCTTCCATCTTGCTTGTCTGCTGGACTGCTTGCATGATCTTTACCTGCCATCGAACACAGGTATGAGCAACAGCCGCACGCTGTGTTGAGTAAGCTTGTTACACTCTAAACAGCATCTAAACTGGATTTTGAACATTTTTGACCAAACACCATTATCCAGGGGAATTGAAGATGAGGACGAAGACAGCGTGCTTGGTGGTACTTGTTCTTCAGGTGAGACCAGAATGTCTTCTCCTTTCTTGTCAGCCAGTGTTTTGTTTGTTTCTTGCATCTTCAGGAGACTTCTGCGATTTCTCCTTAGAATTTGTCCATTCTCTGTTTTGACAACATATGATCTTGGATTTACTTCTTCCAACAGCTTTCTTGTCCCAGCAGTTTGCATCCACTCTCACAATGTCATTCTTCATTCACTTTCAGCATTTTTGCTTGTTTATCATAGTTTGTCTTCTGTCTCTTTTGAAGAGCTTTCTGTTTGAGCCTTACAGTTGTACTGCTCATCTTGTTTTGTTTTGTGTTAATTCTTCATTCTTATCTTACGATTCATTAAGGGCTCTGCAGAAGATGCACCAAGCTCAAGAGGTGTTGCCCGATAGCTCAGAAGAGCGAGATATGGATCTGACTTGCCTTCTGATGCTTTTTTTGAGCAATTGCTTCACAATATGCACTTATTTTCTGCTTTCCCGTTAGACTGAGCACGATGGGGACTTGAAGTCACATGTTAAAAATCATAGTGAGCAGCAAAATAGTGAGCTATTTCTGGAAAATTAGAAAAGTAATCCACTACCAGCAAGTATTTTTTTCCATGGAAATGAAACAAATCGGTACCCACTTTCTCAGTCAGATTGAAAATCGCCCCAGCCGGTCTCATAGAGTTATATTGTGAGATTTTTTTTTTCACATTTTGAACCCTACAATGCATTTCAATGGGCACCGGGAGGGCTCGCCCCAACGTGATTTCGTAATACGCACTGATGCGTGCTCGAAGATGTACAGCACGCACGCGTAGCGAGACGTCTGAATGCATTGGCCATGCTTTCAATGGAGAGGGAACTTGTGAGGAACATGCCTGATTTTAATGAGAGGGTAATTGATCACTTTGCCTGCTTAAAAGAGAGGCGAGCAAAATTTCAATAAAAGTGATGTGTGTTATTAAATGGTGCATTGTGTTATCACGGTCGTAGCCAGCTGAGGTCACCGAGGTCCGGACCTCTGTCATTTTTTTATATTCAAAAATAAAATGTCAAGCTCTTTGAATGATTATTTAGCCGTTTAAACCACCTCATATCACATAAGTGTTTGCAATTCATGTTGCTGCGAGAAGCTGCAGTGAACAGGGCTTGAGAACGCGTTGAGTGAGAGCGCGGGTGCAGCAGCCTCCGTTTGTTGCCAGATCCACCTATTATACGTGTTTTTTGACTCGTTTGTCCAATTTAGTGTGACACTTTGGGACTTTTATAAAGTGGAAAGTTGAACGTTACTTTTATGCCAGTGTCATTATTGTAACGTTATTTTTATAACTTGTTATAAAATAAAAATTCCCTCAGCTAAAAGAAAACCGAACTTTCCACGTAAAACATTATACTGAATAAAAAATCTTTCACAATCATCTACATGTCTGTCTATTTTGAAGTTGTATTCTTCAAATGTTGAATTTTAAATAGCTGTATTCATTGCATATTGGCAGCCAAATTTATACTGAATATGTTCTGAAAAGATTTGATTAATTACAGTTTTAATGATGCTTCTTAAAGCAAAGTTCGGGAGGAGCACGTCAGATACTTAGCCTAATTAACACAGCTGGAACTCACTCAAGCCAATCTACATCATGCATAAATACAGCCGACTCACCTCTACCCATTTGACGGATTATCAGCATTCGGTTTGCACCTTTTGCCATGACATCACAGATCTTTCCCAGGATTTACAGGATTCATCGCGGTCTCTGCTTGACCAGCCACGCACGCTCTCACCAAAGCCCTTAAAATGTAATCTCGCCCCCACCGGCGTCACTTCCAAACTTCTTCCCCGGCATCCTCTTGTCATCCGGCCGGGCCAACAATTCCTCCGATCGGAAAGTGGATCGTTTTTAATGCCTGAGGCAAACGCTGATCAATTCCGACGCACCGTCCTCGCGGAGGATAAACAAAGTGAATCCGTACGATCTTAGTTATTCGTTTCCCTTCAATCAGCCAACCTCACTCTTAAATCCACTCCAGCAGGGCAGCCAATATTTCCAGCAAACTCGCAAAGCCCCGTACTCCCCTCGTTCGATACCACCACCGCCCCGCATTAGACCCGGCTCGTGCACTGGGTCTCACCGGCAGGCCTTCAACGAGCCCGGGCCGCGCCCCAGATCTCATCGCACCAAAGCCACTCACTGCCCGCTTTGGCTCAACCATTTAACGTGGCTCTCCCGGCCACAGCATCGAATGCAGCTCTCGTAGCAGACACTATAGCCTGAAGACGTCTCCGCTAGAGACACAGGTCGTGTTGCAAATAAATTTTAGAAACAGTTGCAAAGGTAGGTCATTTTTTGCTAAAGGCTTTTAAACGATGTCGTGACATAAAATGATGTCAATGTAATTTTTGTACCTAGGATTGAAGAAACTCCGTAAAACACAACAAATTACTCAGTTTCTGAATTAATATTATTTTTATTTTTAATTTTAAATTACACATTTCACTCATAATCTGACAAAAGATCGATTTTCGAGAAATAAGTGTTTGCCTAAATGACTATAAATAAATATTAAAATAAAAATAAATAAATAAATAAACAGAGCAAGTGCAACTAAGCACTCGTGATGTGCATATTGCAAGCACCTCTCTCCAAGTCTCTAGCGGATGTGCCACTAGGCTAGCTTTTCAACACTTATTACTTTGCATGGTTAAGAGGAAAATGTCTTTTTAGCATCTTATTTTCAAAGCATGCCTGAAGTTGCTAAATTTTTTACAATGATAGGATATTTCACTAAATATTAGGGCTGGGTATTGTCACCAATTTGGCGATTCGATTCTTATTTTTATGGTTTCGATTCGTTTTGATATCTATTTCATTTAAAATGTTAGTTTTGTAGACATGTGATCCATATTTTGATATAAATGTTGGTAACTGAAACTCTCCTACTTAAGTTTATTACTGAAATACACATCTACATTAATAATAGGGTGCACACAGTTGTTATTTTAAACGACTTTTATTTTAAATGAACACTGTAACAAGAAGTCATAAATATGTGCATCCATTGTACACCATGTAAACAAACTGCAAATGCACATTACTGTTAAAAAAAAAAAAAAAAAAAAATGTAAATGTGCAACAGTGAAATCTATTAAGAACTTCAAACATGTTTAAGAAATAAAACTTTTTTTCTAAATTCAAAACACTCAAAACAGGCCCATCATAAAGCCTTTGTCTGCTTATACAAAACATTCTAACTGTCCATAAAACTAACAGTTCTTAATTACAGCCTAATCATTTTTCTGCAAAAGAAGCAGCTGATCAACATGTTCTGATCTGATCTAAGGCAGCTCCTTTGCACTGTGATTAGATCACCAGCGGTTGAGAAAACTCTCTCAGCAGGAACACTAGTGACACCTTCAGGACGAGAGGTGAATATTCATATCCTCTTACGTGAAGCACGTGCATTAAGAATAGATTCGGGGATTTCCCGAATGGATATAGTTGCATTCAACTGAAGATCGATTAAAATCGGAGAATCAATATTTTTTACCCAGCCCTACTAAATATGTTGCTATGTGCTTTGGAAAAGACGTCGCTAAGGTAATCTGAGAAGTTGCAAAATCTGGTAACAATTTGTCCAATTGGTAACACTACCATACTGCAACATACAATCTACCCGCCCCACCTTCCCACAGCACGCGGTTTTAAATGTGTTTTTATTCTAAGTTCACAAAGCTTGAACTTAAGAATGCAGCAATTTCTCTTGCAAGATCGTGCTTCCAGTCTTATCCATTCACATATGAATGTAAGTCTATGGAATGACGCGGCCTCCAGCTCCTGTAGCAAACACTACCGTGATGCTGCCTCTGCTAGCAATGCAGGCTACACGGGTTCTTCCAGACTCCCATCCCGTGGCCCACAGATCAAGCCAGCGTGAGGCTGCCTCTGCTTGCAACACAGGCCCACAAATCTCAGCCTTTTTCCTGCAACTACTAATAACCCCTTTTTTCTTTTCAGTGGCCTCCAACTCCTGTAGCAGACCGTAGAGCACCAATGAGCTGACGATTGTTTTTACATGTCACCGTGCAATTTCATTTTCGTTTGACTAAATCACATTCAATTGAAATTACCACTTAATCTTTAATATTTGGCCATTTCTTTACAACAGACATGTTGGAATTGCAAATCTTTGGATGCGGACATCAAAGCTGGCACTCTTCCGAATTTATCATTACATTCAGTCATTTCACAAATAACCAGCATTTCCCCCGTAGGTGGCATGAATTAAATGAGGGTTTCACATTAGCCAATCGAAGTGGCTACTAGCATAATTCTTGGGTACGAAATGCCCTCTAGTCTATCTGTCAGCTCCGCATAACTCCCTGTTTCCAAGGATTGTCGCCAAAAAAAAAAAAAAAAAAAAAAAAAAATCCTCTTCACGAATTCTCTCACAATAGTAGGACATTGATCGTGCAACCAATTCGTTAAATCATGGGTCTTCACACTGGCAAAAGTCGACATCACCTCAGCTTTTAAAGCTATGCCATCCATCCAGAACCATGGCACTTATTTAGGGTACGTTAACACAAGAAGCCTATGTCATATACCTAACTTTCAGATGCAAGCAGCACCAAGATTTTCTTTTGGATTTGGCAAACATTTTACGTAAAGTAATCCTCAAAGCATCAACCCCTTTTTAGACAACTCAAATTGAGTATCGAACTCCCTGTCAGATGCTGCTAGAGCGTCCCGGTGGTGCAAATATGTTTCTCTTTCGACTCTCAACTACCGGCGAAACGTACCTGTCTGAAGCCGCGAGTATTAAACTCACGTCAGACCCTGCGAGAGCCTTTCCGCTCGTAAATGTTTTCCTTCAACTACCAAAAAAAAAAAAAAAAAAACCTTTCCATCCCTGACCTTTTCCTCACTTCGGTCGCCGAGGTATTCCCGTCTGATGCCGTGAGCATTGGCCTCCCGTCAGACACCCCAGGAGCCCCCGACCACAACTTACCTTTCCGTCCCACGTCCTGCGGGGCCCACCCGTCCGATGCCGTGAGCATTGGTCTCCCGTCGGACGCGCAGGGGCCCCCAGGTCGGACACCTAACCTTTTCGACACCATAGTCGGCGGGGCCTACCCGTCCGATGCCGTGAGCATTGGTCTCCCGTCGGACGCCGCAGGGGCCCCCGCCCGGTCAACTGCACTTTTCTTCCCTACAGTCGGCGGGGCCTACCCGTCCGATGCCGTGAGCATTGGTCTCCTATCGGACGCTGCGAGAGCCAAACCGACCTTGCCATTTTTCCGTTCTGTCCGACGGTCGGCGAGACTCAACCGTCCGACTCCACAAGTCTCCGCCTCCCGCCGGACACTATCTGAGCCCCTTCAGGCCAACTTCACATCTTTTCCCCCCACCTGGCGAGGCTTACCCATTCGAGGTTCTGAGTCCTGATCTCCCCTCGCATGCTTGGCGAGAGCCCTCCCAGTCGGGTTTTCCTTTCTGCCTCCCCGGCCGGCGAGGCTTACCCGTCCGATGTCGCGAGCCTTGGTCTCCCGTCGGACGTCGGCAAGAGTTCTCCCGGTCGGGTTACTTACTTGGCGCCTGCAAGCGAGACTTATCCATGCGATGCCGTTTGCCTTGGTCTCCCATCGTATGTCGCGAGAGTCGCCCGCACCAGGCGTCCCAAAACCTTTTTACCTGCCAAACCGAGAAGACCCACTCGTCTGACGTTCTGAGTCTTGATCTCCCGTCGGAGGCTTCATGGGTCCTCTCGGTCAGCACCAATAGGGGCCGATCGACCAGTAGAGCCCTCATGCCAACATCGTAAGCTGCTCCGGCCAAGGCAACCCGGGTTCTCCTGATCGGGCCCCAACCACGCTGCTCCTCCTTCGGCCGGTAGGGCTCACCCGTTCCAACGCCGTGTGCATCCCGTTGAGTATCGGTTGAGCTCTCCCGACCGGACGCCCTAAATCCCGTAATCCATACAAAGCAGCCGGTAGAGCCTTTCGACCTGATACAAAAAACCTCTCCCATCAGAGTACGAAAGGCTCACCCGGCCAGCTAACCAAACATCTTCTCCCAAACAACAGCCCCCGCCAGATCTCAGCGCTTGGGGGGGTCCTCTTTCTGGCGGCTGTCCTACACTCCATTGCTTATTGGGGGGTACTCTAGGTTCGGGCCATTCCCGAGCTCGGAGCCCTTCCCCGGACAGCACGCCAAACATGCTTACATACTCCAGCTAATTATATGTAAGTGGGAACTCGTGAAATGATGCTTCTTAAAGCAAAGTTCGGGAGGAGCACGTCAGATACTTAGCCTAATTAACACAGCTGGAACTCACTCAAGCCAATCTACATCATGCATAAATACAGCCGACTCACCTCTACCCATTTGACGGATTATCAGCATCCCTCCACCACCCCATCTCCTCACTCCGAGTTCCTTCTACACATATACATGGGGGGGGGGGGTACTCTAGGTTCGGGCCATTCCCGAGCTCGGAGCCCTTCCCCGGACAGCACGCCAAACATGCTTACATACTCCAGCTAATTATATGTAAGTGGGAACTCGTGAAATATAAGAAATAAAAAGTCTTTAATTGTAAAGCAGTATTGCTTTTTTTTTACTCTTAGAGGGCAAACTAGTTGATGTGTCTCTTGATGGCCATGGTGGAAGTGTTTCAGTGTATTTGAGACCATTGCGATAAATTTAATATAGCTATTCAAAATACAGTACAGTTTGTACAATTCATGCCTGATGTTGCCATCTAGGAACAGGGAAACCAAATCAAACAATGTAATGTAATGTTGTAAAGTTTGCTATCTGAATTTTATCATAATTTTACCCATTAAAGCGGTTATCTTTACCATCATCGGAACAGTTGCCCCCCCCAGAGATATTTGTCAGGAGCCGCCACTGGTTGTCAGTAAAACATTTCTACAATGTTTGAAGATAATATTGGAGGAACATTCTCTCAGTAACATCAGGAGAATGTTATGAGAAGATCATTGAGGCCTTAGTTTGTGTAATGTTTTTAGAAAACGTTCTGGTAATATGACATAATAACAAAACTGGAACATTTGACCTCTAACAATCTGATGATGTTTTGAGGATGTTGTTGATGTAACAGATTCAATAATGTTGTCAGTAAAACATTTCTACAATGTTTCAAGATAATATTAGAGGAACATTCTCTCAGCCACATCAGGAGAATGTTATGAGAAGATCATTGAGGCCTGAGATGGCCTAATGTTTTTTTTTTTTATATATGTTCTTGTAATATGATGCATTAATAAAACTACAACTTTTGACATGCATCATTTGGAGGATGTTCCGAGGATAATGAGGTATCAGTTACATTGTTTTTATGTCCGTTTATCTGTTGAAAGGAAAATAAATAAATAAAACTTATAATTGAAATTACTTAAAAAAATTGTAGATTTCTTGATTTGAAGTATTACAGATGTTTTTATTTTTTCATATGTTATTGCATACAGTCCTAATAGTAAAATTGATATGGTTTGGATTTCTTGAAGAAAAAAAAAGTGTGATAAGAAGCCTTCAACTAAGCCTTTAACTAAACCTTAAAACTATGCACTGCATAGCCAACATTTATATAATTAATATTACAACAACAGTAACAAGTATTAGTTAAATTGAATTAAATGCCCAAATAAATGACAAATACATTAGTAAAAGCATTAATAATATTAATAATGCATTTTATTAATATTATACTGCTTTATTGGTGTTAGCATTATTATTATTATTACTTGTGTACAATTTGAATACAAGAAGTGGAGACGAAGAACAAGCGTAAGTTTAAAATGTATTTGTGTATACATGCGCGAGCATATTCAAGGAAGGTAGCGCATTAATTTCGAACTGTGATTAAATTGCCTGGAACTCTTATGGAAATAACCGTTTGGAAGCACGGAACCTCGCCAATCCGAGTCTAGCGACAGAGATTATTGTTCTTTTCTGCGAAAAGGTAAGTTAATGCTATTTTTTTATGTATTTATCATTTTTCTCAGTGTAACGTTAGAGTTCTATGATGTCACAGACAACAGAAGCATAAAATGGCTTTTTTTAAATATCTTAGAGTATCTGATCGAAATTCAGACTCAACCGACTTTTTAAATTAAAGTATACATTAGCCTACATTAAAAATCACACACATTAGCAAACCGTTTTAAGGATATAATCGGGGTCTTATATACCGGAATGTTTTTATAGCATGTTGTCGTAATGTGGTGTTAACGAAACGATTGCAACTGCAACATTTTGAGGATGTTTTGAGAATGTTGGTCAGGATCAGTTTGGAATTCACGTGGCGATCGACTGTTAAGGTCAATTCGGGTAAAAAAAAAATAGCCCATTCAGAATTTGGTGCCTAAACAAGCATACAACCTTCTGCTTAACCTAATGTTAATGTTACGTGCAAAATCATCAATATTAAAACAATAAAAGGCTTGAACTACTTCAGTTGTTGTGTAATGAATCTAAAATATATGAAAGTCTACACTAAAAAAAAAAATGAAATATGTGTGTTGTTTGATTAAAATAAATAGAGTATATTGAAACAAATAAAATGAATCAGTTTAAGGGATATACACAGTTATTTCAAATCAATCGAAACTAAATCCAGGGGAAATTAAATGAGCTCAATTAATTTTTGCTGAAACTACAAAAAGGAATTGAGCCGAGTCAACTACTTCTTTTGCGCATGCTCAGAAGACAGGAACTTCCGGTGACCGCTTCAGCCAACGCCATTAATGTGGAGTTGTGTGAAATCAGTAAGTCCAAAAATCTCTTACCATCCTTGTCTATATTGTGCTGATAGTTATTAAAAATTGTTCAAAACAGTCCTAGTATTGTATTTAAGCAGATAATTGACTCTTTATTTTTATATTTAAAACGAACTTGGATCACATGTAGGCTATGCAATGAAAAAATAGCTAATTCGTTTAAATGCCTGCATTCATGTGAATATTTAGACATTAACGTGGTATTTGCTAAGATTTGTCTACGCGTTATTTCGGGTCACTAAAGGGACATGGTTTGCTAGCGGTATTCTGTTACAGTACATTATAGTTAGGGCTGCAGGATAATCATTGTACGATGTATAATACGCATCTCGTCAGTAAAGCCGGTTCTGTAATCAGCGGTAAATTCCATCAGGTGCGCGGCTCGTCATTGATCAACGGCTCTGCGTTGTAAATGCGGCTCAATGTGACATATCGCACGATGATTATCCTGCAGCCCTAATTTACAGTACATAATGTTTCACTTTACAATCGGAGTTTGGAGAGAAGCCTGATAGAACGTATGATCACAAATTTTTAAAGTGAAAGTTTCATTTATAATTTAAAGTGACATGAAAAGTGGTTTCAGTAGCAGAACTAAACCATCCGAATCTATTTAAAAATGCATTTCATTCTGATACATTAAAAAAATATCATAACTATCAATTTAAGTAAATATCATTCTAATTCATTTTTGTTTTCTTTTCACAGGTTTTACAAGAGCAGCATAACAAATCATTCTTGGCTTTCAGTTTTTTTCCCCATTGGGTAAGTAGTATTAGGCAAATTAATGTTATTTAATTTTAATTAATTCATGGATATTTTTAAAACACCTTTTATTACTTTCATGAAATAGAGGGAACTTTTTTATTAATGGGTACTTGGACATGCATGTTTTGGAATACAGTATATAAATGTATAATAGTATAATCAAAATCAGATTTTACATACTGATACATTTTGATACCTGTGGTTTTACAATTTCCTAATTGATTGTTGTGCTTGGTTTTCTTCCAGCTATCTGAATGTGGCTTTGTAAGGAGTGTGGAGCATGAGAGTCTAACAGGTACAAATTGATAAAACATTATAAGCTATGCCATGGTCATTATGGCAGAAATCAGCGCTATCCATGTTGTTATGCGAGTTGCCCGTGTGCTTTCCAAACATGGAATAGCCTTAAAAGTCATCTATATATAAGACATACAAATATGTATATTTGAGAATATACAGAGAATAACAGCATAGATGTGTCAGGGGAATGCATCCTCAAAGCATTGTGTGCATACTTGAATTAAGACCATGTATGTATGTTCAAGGAGTATGCTGTAAGCAAATGCTTCTCTTCCGTCTACTTCACTTTCATATATTACCTGTACTGTGTTCTTAAAGATTAGGTGTCATACAAATGCTGCATATTTTGTTGATTTTGCACAGGATTGCAATTGGTTGAGTGCCAAAGAAGTGATGAAGCAGACAGTAATGGGGATCTACATTGTTCGACATGAGGGACATAACCCAGTGGATCAGCCTGTAGATGTTGTTGTCGTGATTGAAGGGACTGAGGTTCTCAGCTCTTTGAGGAATGCAGCTGTAGAAATGGCCATGCTTCGGACTCATTTACGCTGTGAACCTTAACTACCCACGAGAACTCAAATGTACATTCGAGGTAATCCAGAAAGTGTTCTTCAACCTGGATGAACACAGACTTTCACCAAAAGTGCATTCCCTGAAGTACAAGATGTTGGAGTAAGTTGACTTAGATCCATTTTGTTGTAGCTCAACACTGAGCAGAAATTGACTTTTTTTTCTCCTGTTGTCTAGTCATTTAATTTGGTTACATGCAATATCAGTATTGGTAATCCTCTTTTAATTTTTTTGGACAGTGGTTGGTTTCTTAGTTTTATTTCTAGACTTTTGTAGCACAACACCAAGCATAAATTGGTGTTTTTTCCCTTGGGTGCAGTAATTGCCAAATCTGCATTAAAAGTGGTTGATTTTCATTGTATTAAATTGCATACAATAGCAATATTGTTTCTCCTCTATTTCTATTGTGTAGTTTTTCTTTATTTGACTAAAAATATTTGTCAACCTGCCTGAAACCTTAAAACTACTGCTGTAGTTGCTTTAAACTGACTCTGGAAATACTGTATTTTTGTATCTGTATCTGTATCTGTCTTGAAATTGTAGGTTAGTACTGATCGGTAATTGCTGTTTTTTGTTTCACTTTGAACACTGAATAAAGAAAGATTTGAGACATTCACATTAAGTATTTGCTTTGTAAGTAAATTTTGCCAGAAATCTCAGTAATTAAAAGCTGGTTTAAAAGACAAATAGGTCGTTCAGTTAAAATATTTCTGGTTGTTTAAATTTAAGTGGTTTCAATTAATTGGCTCAACAAGACAAAATTGTGTACAAGTTAAATTCAGAAGACAATTAAAACAAAAATAATTTGACCTCATTGGCTGAAGATGATTTTTGCTTATGGGTTCTATTTGCCTTGATTAAGCTGAGATAACATAATTCAAATGCGTGGAAATGTGTCATAATTATATTAAGTTACACCAACGATTTATTATTTTGAGTGTAATGTTTATCAGTACATTACAGAAAATAATGAACTTTATCACAATATGCTAATTATTTGAAAAGGACCTGTATATGTATGAAGTGTTTATTATAAAACGTCAGTATGTGAACTCTGGCACGTTTTTATTACATTGATATAGGTACAGTTGAAGCCAAAGTTTACATACACCTTCCAGAATACGTGTTAGTAATTTTAGGTAAATAAAAGGGATCATGAAAACTGTGTTATTTTTTAATTAATACTGTCCATAAAAAGCTATTTCACACAACAGATGTTTATATATACTTCACAAGACAAAATAGGAACTGAATTTATACAAATGACCCTGTTCAAAAGTTTACATACCTTTGAATGTTAAAACTGTGTGTCGCTTCCTGGATGAGCCACGACTGTTTTCATGTTTTGTGATGGTTTTTCATGAGTCCCTTGTTTGTCCTGAACAGTTCAACTGCCTGCTGTTCTTCAGAAAAATCCTTTAGGTTCCACAAATTCATTGGGTTTTCAGCATTTTTGTGTATTTGAACCCTTTCCAAAAATGACTGTATCATTTTGAGATTTATCTTTTCACACTGAGGACAGTTGAGGGACTCATATGCAACTATTACAGAAGGTTCAAACACTCAGTGATGCTCCAGAAGAAGAAATAATGCATTAAGAGTTGGAGGGTGAAAACTTTTGAACGGAATGGATGTGTAAATTGTTCTTATTTTGCCGATATATTGCCGATGCGATATCTTAGCTGTAGAATAAACTTTAAACACTTATTGTCTTAATAATAATGCATCACTGTATAAAGGTCTGTTTTTATTAGTTTGATACATTGTGTTTTATAAAATAAAAGAAGAAATAGAATGTCACTTTTTGCCATTTGAGTTTCCTTTCTGTAAACAAATTAAGCAAAAATTAACAAACCAAAAAATTATTTTTTGTATGTCTTTTACCCATGATGTGTGTGTGTGTGTACCTTCATATATTTAAAATTTTTAAATGTTATTATTATTATTGTCTATTCAGGGGAATAGTGAAGTACCGTTGGCTGAAAGTCAATCAATGTGTCAGGACCATGCAGGAGCACCAGAGGGGGGTGACCTGATTGAATCGTCTAACTCTGATTAAACACTGAAATACAACTTTTTTTTTCTGCTGTAGTTTTTCAGGAAGCTTTCTTTTATTTTGTAGTTTTTTTAAGGCATTGTGTCTTGTAAAAAAAAAAATGTAAAACTGTTGTGTTCCTTGAGCAGACCAATATATCCATGTTATTCATTTAAAGATGTTAATAAGAATAAATAATGTACTAAATTTCTTCTCTTCTCTTTTTCTTCGTCTTTTTTGACTGTGTGGTGTCTTTATAATATTGTTAGTGCATGGTATTCCAAAAATATAACTAAAACATTTTGTTAACTTAATAATGTTAAAATATAATGTCCTAACATATTATTAATAAACATTTAGAAGATCATCACAAGATCTTTTCAAGGTTTTTTATTTACAGAAAATGTTATCGTAACAATCTGAAGAACATTGTAAGAACTAAAAGTAAACATCCAGAAAAAAAAAATAGTAGAATATATATAAATGAAAAAAGTAACTTTTTTTTCACTGATTTTTACAAAAATGCATTTAGAAAATGTTGTAATGTCTTTAATGAGAACATTCTAAGAATAAAAATAGAACTACCCATTAAAAACATTAAAAGAGCATTAGGGAATAGGGAATGATCTAATAATGTTATCTCTGAACATTTTAAGAATGTGTTTTGACAATGTTTTCATATCATTCAAGAGAATGTTGTGGGAACAAAAATAAAACTACCTGCTAAAAACTTTGTAAGAATGTTAGGGAATGATGTTCTAACAATGTTACCACTGAACATTTTAAGAATGTTTTTAGAGAATGTTATCCTATCATTTGAGAGAATGTTCTGGGAACAAAAATAAAACTACCTGCTAAAAACTTTGTAAGAATGTTAGGGAATGATGTTCTAACAATGTTACCACTGAACATTTTAAGAATGTTTTTAGAGAATGTTATCCTATCATTTGAGAGAATGTTCTGGGAACAAAAATAAAACTACCCGCTAAAAACATTGCTAGAACATAGCTTGGTAATGTTCTTAAAACATTTTTAGAACCAAAAATTTCTAGCTGGGACGGATGTTAGCTGTGCGACGGTTGCCCATTTTGCTGCCTTTGATGTTGAGGATGCTAATCTCGCAAGCAACTGCTGGACGTCAAGTGTGCATACTGGCTCCCCCCGTCATCGGCCACAACAGCAAGGCGACCCTCTTTGATGATGTACATCTCTTTTCCAATGTCTCCTTTTCGGCAGATGTAGTCTCCGGGACTGAAGACCTGTGGCCGCAACTTAAGCACCAGTTCAACCAAAAGCCCAGCTTCACAATCCTGGAAGATACGGACCTTCTTCAGTGTATCCAGATGCACATTGATAGCAATCTCAGCCCGCATTTTGTTGGGCAGATTCTTTAGGGCATCCTGCTCATCAATTGCTTTTTTATTGGTCCACAGGTAGTCAAACCATTTGATGACTCTAGCTTCCAGCTCTTTGCTGACCTTTCTGAACTGAATGTAATGTTTGATTGCATCTATGTGAGCCTGAAACTCAGCCCGTGTGGGTTCATGTTTGAGATCAAGGCTCCTACATTACCAACAATGGTGGTGAAAATGAGTATGCCAACAAGAACATCAAAAACAACAAAAAGATAATCTGGAGCCGGCATTTCCCCAATGGTTGTCAGTGTGAGGGTTGACCAGTAGAGGCAGTAGATGTATCCTCGAGTAAGTGTCCCAAACTCAGGGTCAGAGATGTTTGGGTAGACCCATTGGTCGGATCCAAATCCCAGAGACTTGGAGATGGCAAAGTAGATGCAGGCGTTCCAGTGAATGATGACTAGGATATAGAGCACCAAGCTGCAAATGCAGAACATGTTTTTTTTTTTTTTTTTTTGTGCGAGTCTTTTCTTTGTTAAAAATGAACATCTAGTATTATCGGTTCTTCAAAACTGATAAATATCATAAAACAAAAGCTATGGGTTACCTTCAGTGATAATACAGCTAGCTGACAGCTCCTCAAATTAAGTTCACTGAATGGCCTACTCTCTACAATTACAGCATCCATCTTATATTTTATATTTAAAAAAAAAATCAGCATTACAGAAACTATGCATTATAGCATTAAACAGTGAGCAGGTCTTTCCCTTTACTGAAAAGAAGAAACAAAAACATAAAAATAACACTTAATTTGAACATTTACTCTTCTTATCCAGTCCCTGTGCTGGAAAATGAAAATCCACTATCAGGATTAACACGATCATTTTTAGTTACAATTAAATTTTTAAAGAAATTCAACTGACACAGATATTTGAGTTTAAATTACACACAATATTAAGTTAATGTATTGTTTAACACTATTATGTCAACTGAACTTAAAATAATGAAATGAAAAGTGGATCTGGTTGCAAAATACATTTTCATTTATCTCATTACAAATTCTCTTCATATTATCCAATGGATTAGAATACAGCAGGGAGTAATAAGCATTGCTCAATTGTTGCTTAGCTTTCGTTACAAATAATTATAAATAAATATAAATAGTTATAAATAATTTGTCTTTACTCCATACACACCCCGCACCTCCTTTGTCAGCATCTTTTATTACCACATCATCTCTGGTGGAGAACCAGTCCAATGCATCTTCTTGACTCTTGTGAGATTGTTCTGTTGAGTTCCTTTGGCCTGAAACATTCTTTCCACCTCAAAGACACTATTTTAGTAAATGTATTCAGTGTAGGATTATTGTTGATAGGAACAAAAGTGAACTTTGGATGAAAAGATCTTGACTCTTTAACATCGGGAATGACTGGTGAACTTGATTATTGGTGATACCACACTTTTAAATGTAAACTGCAGTAAAATCTTAAAAGATCTACCTTGGTTTGAAACGTTTCCCGAGCAAATTGGAGTAAAAGAACGTCGTTTGGACAACACTGATTTGCAGTCATCTGAAAGATTAAGATCCAAAATATTAACCACTGCTGTTATCTCTTCTGGCTGTGAGTACTTGGCCTTTGATAACTTAGTTGCAGATCCTTGCCCCTTCACATCTTCCTCTTTTGGGATTATTTGTGATACTGTATTTTTCCATTTTATTGTCTTATTTGGTATGCGAAAATGTATTGAAAATGTAAGGCCACAGGTGTATCTGTTCAGTCATTTGTTACTCTCCATTGTCAACACCCTGACGAAGGCATCTTTGGTCTGATACGCTTTGGTGTCTTTTTAATATGTAGCCCTGTCTAGGAATAAAGGCTTTTTACTGTGGCTTACTATGTGAGTGCCTGGGTGTGGATTTTTTTTTTTTTTTTTTTTGTATTTGAAATGGGATTCACTTTTTTAAAATATTTTAAAAATATATTTTTAATATTTTGTTCCCTCTCTGGAGCACCCATAGTTTTGTCTGAGATTACCTGATGTCCCCTGGTCAAGACTTTTTCTTTGAACGCTAGAGTAATTACATAGTTTTTTTTAACATGCATTATAGCATTAAACAGTGAATGTATTTCCCTTTACTGAAAAGAAGAAACAAAAATATATATATATTTTTTAAATTGCAGTCATGTTTATTGTACATGTGGTAACATGTCCACTATTTTTTTTTTTTTTTTTGAGTGCTTGTTTAATTATTATGTTGCTATATACACAGAAATGCATTCTGTCACGGATTAGGCAGGAACACACGAACAACGACGTAATAAAAAGACGTATTTAATAAATCCAACGGAATACAGGTAGACACGGGAACACCAGGGGAAAACATCCATTTAACATCAAAGACCGACAAGAGTACAAGGGAAAACACACACCTTATAGACAGACTAATTACAACCACAGGTGCAAACAATGACGGCGAAACCAAAAACACTCAGAACAGCGGGGGAGAATGGGAGAAACCAACAAGAAAGTCCGGGGGTGTGACATTACCTCCCCCTCCCGGAAGGCACGTCCTCGTGCCGACAAACAGACAAAAGGAAACAGTACAAAGTCTTAGGAGGGGGCTTAGGTGGAGGACAGACTCCCAGGAGGAGGGCACAAGATGGAGTCCAGGGTGGTGACGGAGGGAGGAGCCAAGGAGGTGACAGGAAGGGGCTGGAGCAGGAGGAGCCAGGTGGGACCCAGAACTCAGCCATGATGTAATCCCACGGTGGAGCCGATGGAGGGAGGACCCATGGTGGAGGAGAGGCTGACGACTCCATGGGTCCGACCGACGGAGGCGGAGCAGGTGGTGGGAGAGCCCGAGGCGGAGACGGAAAGCCGAAGATCTTGGGTGACACCGCGGATCCGGAGGGCCAAGGCGGAGTCCAGGACTCTGAGGCTGGAGGCGATGGTGAGGGATCCTCCAGCCATGACACCGATGGAGATTGGCAGACCCGCGGCGAACCCAACGCACAGATGGTGGGCTGAGGGTGAGCAAGGAGACAGACAGCAGACAACGGGGATTCATGAAGGCTGGGCGGAACCAGCGGTGACTCTGGACGGCTGGGCGGAACCAGTGGAGGTTCAGGCTTAGGCAGAGGAGGGAGGGTGGGAGGGAAATCCAGGCAGATGGGTATTTCCGTGAGACAGTCAATTAAGTCCCCAGAGTTGTGCTCTTGCTCACCCCCAGTGGCGGTGCAGTGGACGGGGCTCTCTACAGCCCTCTCTTGCTCCACGAAGCACTCCACCGTCGCGGATGTAATGGCCGGCTCACGCACCTGATCAGCAGTTTTGACCCCGTCGGCACTCCATACTGCTGTCGCTCCGGGCTCGGGCTTTCCGTCTATAAAGGGCTCATAATCCGCGAGTCGGGGTGGCTGGCTGGGCTCTGGGTCCGCTCGAGGGCCATCCTCGGACGACGGCGCTCTGCACAACGCATTGAGGCTAGCATCATAGAACGTACAGAGCGCGTCGTCCGGGTAGCTGGTGGTGTTAGCTACGAGCTGGAACATCAACGTGTATCCCTCGAGCGGTAAATCCCCCTGCTTCAGCCGGAGGAGGATGAGTTCAGGACAGAGGAAGGAATCTATGGGGGAAAACACTACGGAAACAAAAAGACTGAAAAACTGAACGATAAACAAAACGGGGTGGAATATAGTGATGTGACGTTTGACACCGAAGCTTCGAAGCTTGTATCAAAAAACCGAAACATCTCACAGTGAAGCACTGTATCGGAGCTTGATTCGTTTTGCCATAACCACGTGACCTGTGACGTCCGAAGCTTCGTTTTCGCACACAACCACGTGACTGCTTCATATTCTGAACCCCTTGTGCAAGTATCAAGTGTCATTCACTTTTTGTTAAGAATAAATCATAATACGAATAAATATTTACATGTGTAGTTTTGTGCATATCCATTTTGTAGTTATCCTTGCTTCACAAGCACTTCTAATTAATACTAATAGTAGTCAAAATTATTCTTAATTTACTTTGAACATATATGCCTACATGAACCATGCTTATACTTGTATCATTTTATTAAAACGTTTATTTACAGATCAATTCGAGTAAAATTACTGTTTTTCTGACATAGCACAAATAGATCTGTTTAATGAAACTGTCCAAAATCGCTTTAAGATCTGGGACGCGAAAGCAACTTTTCCCACCTTTGTCCACAAGATGTCATTAGTGTGCAACATGTTGAAAAGCTTCGAGTAACGAACCTTTTTACGATACAGTTGAGGGGAAAGCCTCGGTGCTTCGAAAAGCTTCATTTTCCCATCACTAGTGGAATACGCAAAAAAAAAAAAAACTGTTTCGGTCGGTCTTTCTGTCACGGATTAGGCAGGAACACACGAACAACGACGTAATAAAAAGACGTATTTAATAAATCCAACGGAATACAGGTAGACACGGGAACACCAGGGGAAAACATCCATTTAACATCAAAGACCGACAAGAGTACAAGGGAAAACGTACTCGGTTACTAACGTAACCTCGGTTCTCTCTAGAGAGGGAACGAGTACTGCGTAAGAAGTATCTTACGCTAGGGGAAAATCCTTTTCTGCGAGATATTGAAGCCAAAAATTATCCTTAATTTTGAAATAATGTAAAGCGCGTTGCAGCAGCATACAGACATAGGCGAAACAGCTTGCGCGCCTATTGGCTGCTCTGCGGCAACTGCAGCAGCCTATTAGAGCGAGGCCTGACGCGACGCCAGATCCAATGGGGGCATTTCGCGCCCTTTGCGTCGCTTCGCGCCCTTTTCGTAGCTTCCCGCCTAAAAGGGCGTGGTCTAGACCTATAAATATCGCTCATAGGCAGCTATTATCTGGTTTTTCATCATCAAAGCAACCAGAGCGTGCGCATGCACGGCAAGATACGCAGTACTCGTTCCCTCTCTAGAGAGAACCGAGGTTACGTTAGTAACCGAGTACGTTCTCTTACAAGAGGGAACGAGTACTGCGTAAGAAGTATCTTACGCTAGGGGACCCAGTGTAAAACGCCGTGCATGCTGAGATCTGACACCAAAGACCCAAGGGCGAAAGCCCGGGGTTCATACAGTTCATAATCACCTATGGAACTCACAGGGAGTCCGGGGAAGAGGGAGGGGCAATGCCGCACTCTTCCACATAGTGCAGCGTCACTCAGACGCTAAGTAAACGTACATACAGGGCGGGGTTACGGCCTGAGCTGACGTAAGAATAAGGGTCTTCACACAGTTTGCTCAGACACATCTTGTGCTATCACTTTCACTGTCGACCCTAGAGCTGTGCTCAGTAGACGCAGCATTCCGAGCTGATAACATCAGGTCAGACAACACTGAACATCTAGACTGACAGCAATCTGGCCTGTAAGGCGGGAACCTCCAGGTTGTAAAACCTTATAAATGTAGACGGAGAGGCCCAGCCCGCCGCCGTACAAATATCTTGCAAGGCAATCCCACTCGACCACGCCCACGATGAGGCCACGCCCCTCGTGGAATGTGCTCTGACACCTAGCGGGCACTGCATGCCCTTGGAAGCAAGCATATGCCAACGCAATAGCATCAACTATCCATCTGGATAAGCTCTGTTTCGACGCGGCCAGTCCCTTGGGACGCCCGTAAAACGAAACAAAAAGCTGCTCTGTCTGTCTAAAAGCAGACGAGCGAGACACGTAAGCTCGTAATGCCCTGACTGGGCATAGGAGGCTCGCGTCCGTTTCCTCATCATTGACCGGTAGGGCTGACAGCGCGATGACCTGTGCCCTAAACGGTGTGTTGAGGGATTTTGGAACGTAACCATGTTTGTGTTTGAGTATGACTTTAGAGTCATTAGGTCCAAATTCCATGCACGTCGCGCTCACAGAGAGTGCGTGCAAATCCCCTATGCGCTTCACTGAAGCGAGAGCCAGCAGAAACACGGTCTTAAGAGACAGGTATTTCAAATCAATAGTCTGCAGAGGCTCGAATGGTCCACCTTTCATGGCCTCTAGTACCACAGAAAGGTCCCATACGGGGACTGTGGGAGGTCTGGGGGGATTTAGTCTTCTAGCTCCCTTCAGGAAGCGAATAACTAAATCGTTCCTTCCTATTGACTGACCTAGCGTTGTGCTCGAGAACGCTGTTATGGCCGCCACATAGACTTTGAGCGTGGACGGGGTTCTGCCCTTGTCCAGCAGCTCTTGTAGAAAGGAAAGCACCTCCATCACACCACAGTTAGTGGGTGACGAGCCGCGAGCTGCGCACCAGCCCGAAAACACTGACCATTTTGAGGAATAGAGCCGTCTCGTAGACGGGGCTCTAGCCTGCGTGATCGTGTTTAATAGTCCTTTAGGGAGTTCATCATATATTCGCTGGTGGCCCAGACATGAAGGGACCACAGCTCTGGGTGAGGATGCCAAATCGAGCCGCTGGCCTGAGAGAGAAGGACTCTCCTCACTGGTATCGGCCACGGGACAGTGCTCGTCAGCTGCATCAGCGCTGGGAACCAGGGCTGGTTTTCCCAAAACGGCGTTATCAGCAGTATTGAACATCCTTTTTCGCTGACCCTCTCTATCACCTGAGGTAGGAGAGAGACGGGGGGAAAAGCATAGAGATGACGGCGGGGCCATTCGTGGGCCAGCGCGTCTCTGCTTTTTGAGTAAAATTCCAGACAGTGAGCGTTGTTCGGAGACGCAAACAGGTCTACTTCCGCTCTGCCGAATTTCTTCCACAGTAGTTGTACTGTCTGTGGGTGTAGAGACCATTCGCCTGCTGGAACATTGTTCCTGGACAGTCTGTCTGGCCCTATGTTTAGAAGCCCCGGCACATGCGCTGCTTTCAGCGAGCGCAGGTTGCGCTGAGCCCATACCAGGAGGCGTTCTGCAGTCTGTATAGGTTTTTGGACCTGAGACCGCCCTGGCGATTTATATAGGAAACCACTGACATGTTGTCCGAGCGGACTAATACATGGTTTCCTTTTATTTGGGGACAGAAGCGCATCAGCGCGTTCTGTACTGCCAACATTTCGAGGCAGTTGATATGCAGGAGCTTTTCCCGTTCTGACCACTGGCCAAAAGACGGTCTGCCCTCGAGCAGAGCCCCCCATCCCGAGGTGGACGCGTCCGTAGACACCACTTTTATTCTCGAGGAAGTCCCCAGGCTTACTCCTAACTGGTACCAGTCGATTGCTCTCCACGGATTCAGGGCTGTGACACATTACTGATTGACCGTGATACGAAGCCGACCGGGCGCCCACGCTTGACGCGGGACGCGCGCTTTCTGCCAGAACTGCAGTGGGCGCATACATAGCAGACCCAGCTGCAGAACTGATGACGCTGAGGCCATGAGACCCAGCATTTTCTGAAATTTTTTGAGCGGGACAGACGCGCCGCAGCGGAACGAGCCCGCTGTGCGCTGAATGTCTGCTGCGCGCTGTGGTGACAGCCGCGCTATCATTGACAGCGAGTCCAATTCTGTGCCCAGGAAGGAAGTTTTCTGACTGGGGGATAGTGAGCTCTTCGCCCAATTGACTCTGAGACCCAAATTCTCGAGGTGATCGAGTAACATGGTCGTATGCTGTACAAGCACTGAGCGAGACTGCGCTAGAATCAGCCAATCGTCCAAATAGTTCAGTATGCGCACGCCTTTCAGTCTGAGAGGAACGAGCGCTGAGTCCATGCACTTCGTAATGTACGGGGTGCCTGGGACAAACCGAACGGCAGGACTGTGTACTGATATGCCTGGCCCTCGAAGGCGAGTCTCAAAAATCGCCTGTGACGTGACGCTATCTGTATTTGAAAATACGCGTCTTTCAGATCCATTGACACGAACCAGTCTCCTTGGCGAACTTGCGCGAGGATTTTTCTGGTCGTGAGCATCCTGAACCGACGCTTCACCAACGCTTTGTTCAGTTGCCTTAGATCTAATATGGGTCTGTGACCCCCGTCTTTTTTCGGTACCAGGAAATATCTGCTGTACAGCCTCCCTTCGCTTTGAGCTTGAGAAAGGGGCTCTATGACCCCTTTGCTCAATAGTTTCGCCACTTCGGCTCGAAGCAGGTGTGCTGCTTCTGTCTGCATTGTGGTCTCGACGCGCGCTGTATAGCGGCGCGGACGTCGGTGAAACTGTAGCGAATAGCCTCCTTTTATAATGTCCAGCACCCATTTCGAGACCCCTGGAAGCTTTTCCAATGCGTTTGCATGAATAGCTAGAGGCTGAATACGAAGCGCGCTCCGTTCTTTCATTAACGGAGTGGTTTCGGTATGCTGTGGCACCAGAGACGTGCTCGTGACATTCGGGGCGTGGGGCACGCTGATAGCGGGAACTATTATGTCTGTGTGTGTATGTGGATGTGTGGCAACAGGCACATTTAACACACTGCAAACACCGTTCGCCTGCATACACGTTAGTTTCGTTTGTACAGAAACCTTTTGACGTGCATAATGTGATGTCTGTGAGCACTGTTAAGTGGACACGTTTACCACATGTGAAGCGCAATCGATCTGAGCCGATTTTATGTTCGCAGGGTCTGTATGACAGGTTGTGCTTGTGTGTAGAAATGAGCACTGGAGGAGTGGGCATTTTTGACTACACGTGAAACACCATCGGCCGTGGCCGGGACTCCAGAAAATACACTCTATTGGGGGTTTATCTGGGTAGCCGTGAAAACAACCTTTGTGTGCAGGCAAGCGGGCGACAGAACCGGCTTGTTGGCTGCAGCAAACACTGGAACAGTCACATTTAACACACTCCAAACATCGTTCGCTTGCATGGAGCGAATGCACGCTGATTTCATGCAAAACGTGCTCGTGATATTTGAGGCATGGGGCACGCTGATAGCGGGAACTATTATGTCTGTGTGTGGATGTGGCTGTGGGGCAGCGGGCACATTTAACACACTCCAAACAACGTTCGCCTGCGTAGAGCGAATGCACTTTTGGTTTCGTTTTCACAGAAACCGTTTGACGTGCATAATGTGGTGTCTGTGGCCACTGTGAAGCGGGCATATTTACCACGTGTGAAGCGCAATCGATCTGAGTCGATTTTATGTGCGCTGTGCTTGTATGTAGAGATGAGCACTGCTAGTGGGCATTCTTACACGTGAAACACCATCGGCCGTGGCCGGTTGTGAAGCGCAATCGATCTGTGTCGATTTTAAGTGCGCTGTGCTTGTGTGTAGAGATGAGCACTGCAGTGGGCATTCTTACACGTGAAACACCATCGGCCGTGGCCGGTTGTGAAGCGCAATCGATCTGTGTCGATTTTAAGTGCGCTGTGCTTGTGTGTAGAGATGAGCACTGCAGTGGGCATTCTTACACGTGAAACACCATCGGCCGTGGCCGGTTGTGAAGCGCAATCGATCTGTGTCGATTTTATGTGCGCTGTGCTTGTGTGTAACGTTAGAGATGAGCACTGGTTAGTGGGCATTCTTACGACACATGAAACACCATCGGCCGTGGCCGGGACACCAGACAATACACTTTATTCGGGGTTTATCTGTGTAGCCGTGGGAACGACTTTTGTGTGCAGGCAAACGGGCGACGGAGCCGGTTTGTTGGCTGCAGAAAACACTGGAACAGTCACATTTCCTGGAACTGGACGAGCGAATAACTTTGGTGGGGGTCCGGCAACAGCGGGACTCGTACACCGTCGTTTTCCCAGTTGTGCTAGGACGATTTCGGAGGCTCAGGTTTCAACTCAATCCTGGGCCGCGGGCCGCGTCTGGCGGGGCGGCGGCCAGACGAGAAAAACGTCAGAAAGCGTTAACCACGGGTGCCTCTCAGCAACGGTGAGAGACCATGTTACGCAGCGCTGACGCGGCTAGGCGGCGGCGAAGCAGGTTTGACGTCTGACGGCAAGCTTTAGAGGGGAGGGCCGACTTAGCACGCCGTCCAGCGGAGGGCAGACATAAGTGGGCTGCTATCGCCTCTTCTGAGCAGCATGCGCGTTCCTGCTTTGGCGGGAAACGGAAATCAGAATCAGAAACCTCTTCCTCCTTCATGGCCCCCCTCGTCAGCGGCGTCGATGGAAGCGGTGGCAGACAGCGGCCGCTTTACGTCCGGAACAGAGACTGACGAGGTCGATGAAGCAGGCGGGCGAACCGGCGAGCTTTGTCGGCTGGGGGAAGTGTCCGGGGCCCGCTGGGCACGGCGCTTTTTACGGCGCTACACCGCGGCGGGCGGGGGAGCAGTCTCAGTGAAGAAGGCAAGGCAAGTCCTCAGAGTCACCATTGGCATCTGCACGAGCCGTATGAAGGCATCTTTAAAAAGACGCTTTGCTCTTTTTAGAGAAACAGTGTGTATCGCAGCGGCGACACACACTGTAGATTATAAAGGATATAGGCGCCGGAAAGCGCAGCAGGAATGCACGGAAGGCGGCGTGGCCAGCAGCTTCAGTGGCTCGTCCCGCTGAGATGCTTGCAGTCAAACGGCGGCTTCTTATCCGGCTCCAGCGATGAGTGTGCTTCGCTTGAAGGATGAAAAATCAGATAATAGCTGCCTATGAGCGATATTTATAGGTCTAGACCACGCCCTTTTAGGCGGGAAGCTACGAAAAGGGCGCGAAGCGACGCAAAGGGCGCGAAATGCCCCCATTGGATCTGGCGTCGCGTCAGGCCTCGCTCTAATAGGCTGCTGCAGTTGCCGCAGAGCAGCCAATAGGCGCGCAAGCTGTTTCGCCTATGTCTGTATGCTGCTGCAACGCGCTTTACATTATTTCAAAATTAAGGATAATTTTTGGCTTCAATATCTCGCAGAAAAGGATTTTCCCCTAGCGTAAGATACTTCTTACGCAGTACTCGTTCCCTCTTGTAAGAGAACACACACCTTATAGACAGACTAATTACAACCACAGGTGCAGACAATGACGGCGAAACCAAAAACACTCAGAACAGCGGGGGAGAATGGGAGAAACCAACAAGAAAGTCCGGGGGTGTGACACATTCACAGTCTCACTTTAAATAAATAAATATTTTATTAAAAGTATTATGATTTAATTCTCTTATGACTAACATGTTTTCTGTATAATGTCTTGAGTTTGATTCATTTTCAGTTCATTGAGTCAAAGTTCATTGAGCACAAATAGATTCAGTTCATCAGAAACTCCACCCTCACAACCTTTACCCGACCAGGAAGTGTCTAGTCTTATGATTTATCCTTTACATATCATACTGAAAGCTAAAAAGAGTGTTGTGAAGATCAGAGAGGACATTATAAATGAGGATTTTGGATAAATGTACTGAACAGAAAAGATTTTAATTGTAATTGTAATGGTTATTTACTTTTCAAAGTAAGGTTCAGAAAGTGAAAGTAAACTGTAGATCGTAGCAGCTTTTACAAGAAGAGGAAATGGATTCAAAATCTGCGGAAGATCTTTCTTGTCCCGTGTGCTGTGAAATCTTCAAGGATCCTGTTCTTCTGTCCTGTAGTCACAGTTTTTGTAAAGAGTGTCTTCAACAGTTCTGGAAGACCAAGAAAACTCAGGAGTGTCCTGTCTGCAGGAGAAGATCCTCAAAAGAGCGGCCTCCACGTAATCTAGCGTTAAAAAACTTATGTGAATCATTGATAAAGGAGCGAAATGAGAGGCGTTCATCAGGATCAGAGGAGATCTGCAGTTTACACAGTGAGAAACTCAAACTCTTCTGTCTGGAGGACAAACAGCCTGTGTGTGTCGTGTGCAGAGACTCAGAGAAACACATCAATCACACATTCAGACCCATCAGAGAAGTGCTTTCATTTCACAAGGTAAGACACATTTATTTGATTTCATATGCTAATCACAGGGCTTTGCTAGTAATATTTGTGTACAGAAGAATGTTCATCCTTGACAAGTTATATATTTAAAAATACATATGACCTGCAGATTTTAGGCACAAAGGGGACTATTTCTTTAGAATGACCATACAGCATACAATTCACTGATTCTTGAGAAGTGGGACAAAACAGGGTGCAAAATTGAAAAATAAATAAATTAAAAAATAAACCCTTGTACTCAGACAAATGAAACTACATTAATGTATCTTATATGTACTAAGCTACTGAGATATGCATTGATGCAACCTCCCAACTTTTCTCTCTTTTTATCAAGATGTTTTTAACATTTCAAAACGCATTCTTGTGTTAGCAGACAGATTACACTTTCACATGTGACCAACAATTCCACAACAAATATAAAATATCATAATGAAATATTTTCAATATATTCATCTAACAGAGTTGACACATCAGACAGTAGCGGTGAAAACCAAATCAAATACATTGAATCAATCAATAACTTTATTAAAACAAACACAACAAACAGTATGTTATTGTTTATAAAGCTTTTATTCAAGAGTCACAAAGTATTTTGATATATCATTGGAACACAAATTATCTATTTTCTCTCATCTCAGAACATTATGTCTGCTGTGCATCTGCTTTGGTAACAAGGTAACTTTTAAAAACAAATAAAACAATTAGTTATTACTGTACTTCTATCCATTGACCAGGATCTTAATATTCACATTTAAACATCTTAACTACTGATTCAAAATTGATCAGAATACAAATGAACTGTATTATGTTTAGATGTTTTATCCAGTGTTATGTGTTCTCTCAGACTTATGTTCCCTGAAAATTATGTTCCCTCAACCCTAACTCTGCTAGAAGTGACGACTATCAATCCACAAAAGTAATATATGCTGTATATTTAGTAATTATATGTTATTAGAAAAATTAAACACTATTTTATATTTAATAAAAATTTGTTTTTAACAAAAAACAACAAAAAATATGACTTCACGTTGAATGTCAACTCTGTCATTGACTCGTCACCATCAGACATGAAATCTGACAGTGTTGACAAATGTGTAATTTCTTTTAGAAAACAAATGGAGTTCATGTAGTAGCCCTTTTGTATTCTTTGTTGATGCTAGATGGTAATAGAGAATTAAATGATCTAAACATTTCAAATAATTGGAAGATAGTGTTGATATACCATGGTTGTGAAACAGGAAACATTAACATTAGGTTGTAAAATATTCTTAAACCATAAAACTTACCAGAGTCTGTCTGACATTGATGTACTCTGCAGAGGTGGATTGTGGCGACGGGGTCCGTTACAGTGACAGCTGCCTCTGATATTCCCTGATTTTATTACATTTTAATGAATGTCTGACAGTGTTGACAAAAAGTTTGGACACAACTTTGAAACTTTATGAAACATGCATGTGTCACTGAGAAACAACCTTGCTTTGATAAGAGATATTATTAAGTTCTGCTTTTGATAAAACAAGCTCTTTTTCATTATTATATTTTATAACACTTGAATGATGGAACCCTCTGTGGACAAACTGTTTTAGATGTAATGAGAAGACAATAAGTGTCATAGATTTGATAAAATAAGGATAAAATTAAACTGAAGGGGATAATTGTGTTAAATACATTCTGTTATTAATCCCCATAACATTTACAATTGAAAACAACCTAATAGCAGTTACAATTGATGGACATGTTTTGTCTCATGTCTCAAGAATCAGTGAATTAACAATAACTATAAAAACTAAACCTCTTACCTCAAGTTTTACAGCTTTTCATCTTAACTTATAGGAGGAACTAAATACAGCACTGACATCCTTACAAAACAAGCTCAAACATGCAGAAGAATTGAAAGCAAAGTGTGATAAAACAGTTGAACACATCAAGGTGAGGATATCGAGTAAAGAGTCAAACATTGACAGAGTTTCTGATGGACATTAGTGGAGTGAGTGTTAATGCAGAGCTGACTGAAGTGAATGTGATGTGGTTTCAGTCTCAAGCTGAGCACACAGAGCGGCAGATTAAAGAGGAGTTTGAGAAACTTCATCAGTTTCTCAGAGATGAAGAAGAAGCTACAATCACTGCACTGAGAGAGGAAGAGGAGCAGAAGAAGCAGATGATGAAGGAGAAGCTGGAGGAGATGAACAGACACATCTCAGCTCTTTCACACACAATCAAAGACAGAGGAGATGATGAAAGCCAATGACGTCTGCTTTCTGAAGGTGACAACTGAATTTCATTCACACAATTACCCAACCAATGATATTAATTTGTATTGGGAAAAAGCATTATGAGTGTTTTATGAGATACTAAATGATTTTTTCAAACTCAATATTTTCCAGAACTTTAACGTCACGATGGAAAGGTAAGTTGAGCTGCTTGTGTTTCTTCTCTCAATGAATCTGAACTCAAATCCACTGCAGTTCTGACTCCTGAATGTTCTTCCAGAGTCCAGATCTCACAGCCGGATCCACAGATGAGTTCTGGAGCTTTGATTCATGTGCCACATTACTTGGGTAACCTGCCGTTCAGAGTCTGGAAGAAGATGCAGGAAACTGTCCAACACAGTGAGTCTCCAGCAGATTGACATCAGAACAAAAGATTAAATACTTCAGATATGAACAAAGACAGACAGACTAACATTTTATAGAAATACATGTAATAATCACCTGAACTTCTATGAAGTTTAAATTAATCTGTATTTCATGAGATCATAATAACTACAAAACCCAGTCTATTCCTCATGGTGTGTTTATGTATTAGGTTTATATTTCTAATACCATCATATTTCATCCTATAATCTGATTTCATTCTCTTTGCAGCTCCATTGACTCTAGATCCAAACACATCACATCGTCGGCTCACACTCTCTACTGATCTGACCAGTGTGTCGTACAGTGATGAACGTCAAGATTTTCTTCATAATCCAGAGAGGTTTGACTGGTATCTGTGTGTTCTGGGTTCTGAGGGCTTTAACTCAGGAACACACTGCTGGGATGTGGAGGTTAGAGACAATACACACTGGATTGTTGGAATAACCACAGCATCAAACCAAAGGAAGGGAGATGTTTTCTTTGACACTAATGTCTGGTTTGTGCGGTACATAGAGAGCAAATACTACTCAAAATCTCCAAACCAACCCTTGACTCTCTTGACAGTTAAAGAGAATCTGCAGCGTGTGAGAGTTCATCTGGACTATGACAGTGGAAAGGTGTCATTCTCTGATCCTCTAACTAACATCTGTCTGTGTACATTCACAACAACCTTCACTGAAACTGTCTTTCCATTCTTATATAATCGCTGCACAACTTCCCCTCTGAGGATCTTACCAGTTAAACTGATTGTAACAACAGAAAATCACAGTTAAATCTCATTCTGCTTTCAGATAAAGTTTTTATTCTTCAATAACACTGTAATCAAAAGAAAATGTGTTTCATTAATCAATCACACTGCATTAATTCTAAACACAACATAAAATTAGAATCAACTAAAAAAGTATTTTTAATAGCATTATAATAAATTCACTAATTAATATTAACTTTTTTTTACAATAATGACATTTTTAAATAAACATTTGTAATGATATGTAATAAAAAAAAAGTGTTTACAGTAAACTTTTAGTAATCTTCTTGGCTGTTTTAGTAATCCTGGTCCTATAGGGACTCTGTTCTCCACATTTTGTGTGTCTCCTTTATCTGACACACTCAGTTCAGTTCATCAGGCTGGCAATTCTTGGCAATTAAATCCTCACTGTGGAGCATATCTATGTTCTCAGGGTCTTAAGAGGACCCTGTTATTCTAATCCTAGCTCTGGGAATTTATGAATGCATTGTTACAGTAGTGATGCAGAAAGTAGTTTGACAATAAAATGAGATCAGCTACTCTCAAACTGTTGTTCAACTGTTGTACACTCAAACATTTTCACATTTATTGTGCATGTTCTGTATTAGGATAACTAATGGATAATAAACAAATAAATATGTGGTATATGTTGATTAGATTTTGAGATGTTATTTACCTCTCAAAAATAAATGTGAGCTTGCAGTAGATTGAGAGGATGGCGTTTCATCATCCTGCAAAAGTCCTGCTTACGTCACCAGATTTATGTTATGAAATTGTAAAAAAAAATAATAACACATGGATTCACACTGATTATAAGCAAAATACTTTGACTTCTTGGAATTTTTATTAAATATTTTACTTTTATATGCATTGGCAACAATGATCTTACTGTCACGTTAGATGTACTGAGAGATGAGGTCTGGGTCCAATTGCAGGGAAGAATGATTTAATTAACAAGAAACACAAATAAACAAACGAGCAGACAAAAACCAAACAAAAGGCCAAACACGGCACAACAAAACACGAGCAAGGCAAGAACATGAACTTGGAAAATACAAAGAATACCGAAAAACAAACCACACAGAAGACAATGCAGCCAGAATGAGCAGTGAGACATGAGCAGCTTTAAAGTCCGTATAATTGTGAACAGGTGTGAGTTGAGACGAGTGTAACGATCACAAGACAGGTGTATACAATCAAGGAAGTGCAGTGCAAGGGAAAGGGAAACAGCGACCTCAGGTGGCTGAGGGAAACCCCACAGCCCAGATCATGACACTTACGTAAATTTATTTTTCTAGAAATTAAAGTAAAAATTCTATTAGTTTAGTAACTTTTTAGGAGAAAATATGTCAACACAGCAACAGAAACTGGGCTCATCAAGCTATTTGACAGAGTTCATTGAGTTCCTGTAATACTTTTTCTTCTTTCTCCACTTTAACTGTACCTGACAGTAGACAGTAAAAAGAGAAATCAGTCACTGCACTAGACTCTGACAACAGCAAATATAGAATCAATGTGAGCGGCTCATGTCTGATTAGAAAACTAGTTCTGACTTGACAGTTAGTCCCTGGTTAGGATGACACACTTCTCACGTCAAGTGTCAACTGTAAGATTTTCTCTGCAGTATAGCCCTGAATAGATAGAAAACTGATTAGGACCTTGATATAAGATGAACAGTGTAGTGCAACAGTGTTGAATATTAACAGTGTTGTTGTTGAACTCATGATTCAACACAAAACTATTCTTGATGAACTCATCACATCTGTCTGTAATTTGCAAGTAAACCTGAACAATTTTGACTATTATAATTGTTTAATTGTTTAATCTCTGCACTAGACCCTCAGGATCAGAGCTAGCTAACTCAGTCAAACATACTCTGCCTGTGTTACTGACTTCCTCAAGTGGAGAGACTCATGTTGCACACTCTTGAAAGTAAAGGTACTTTACTGGCATCGATGGGTCCAAGAACCTTTAATATCCATGGAACCTTATGCACAGAAGGTTGTTTATAGTCGGGAAATGTTGTTTAATCTGAGAAAAAATGTTCAGAACTGTTGACTGAAAGTTTCTTTGGGGAAACCTTTATTTTAATAGTGTAGTGGAGGATGGCAGGAAGTCCTGTTTACATCACCAAAGAGATGTCTGACATTTTCACTAGAGTTATGAAAATGTTTAAAAAATGAAACACATGGATTCACGCTAAAATAGAAGCAAAAGACATCACTTGACTCTTTGGAGACTCCTAAATAATTAATTCTAGAAATTAAATGGAAATGGAAAAAGAGGGAAAAAATCTATTAGTTTATTAACTTTTCTTTAGAAGAAAATATGTCAACACAGCAGCAGAAACTGTTCTCAGTTCATGAGTTCATTGAGTTCCTGTAATATTTTTTTCTTCTTCTTTCTCCACTATTACTGTACCTGATCTAATGATTGTAATATCTCATGGTATCCTGTGCATTTAATTCTGTGACAGTTCAGGTAAAAATAAATTAATAAATAACTAAATAAAGATGGCATCTGATGAAATTGTCGTTGGTGGTCAGTTTGTGTATAAATGTACGTTTTAGAGATTTTTAAATTATTATTTCATTTCTATTGGGAAATTAGTATTGTGTTATTTAAATATTTTATTGTAGATCAACCTTTGTGGAAAAAGAAGTGCTTAAATCCAGCAAATGGACTTGACCGCCAGTGATTGCTTTGTATTTTTATGTGGAAAACAGCAAAGTTGACTTTTTAATAACATTTTAAAATAATTAACTGAAACACCTTTACACCCAATATACTTTTTCCAGAGGGACCCATTGCAGATTCAGTGCAGAGGGCCCAGAATTCCTAGCGACGACCCTGTCTGTGACACTGTATTTATGTCATATATATATGTATGTTTATGTATTATTAATTTTTTTTTTGTGTGTGTGTTGAGTGATCTGTGGAGAAACCAATGTTTTGTGAAGTAAAAAGATAAAAATAGATCCTTAGGTAGATGCCCCCAGAACTGGCTCAGAAATGCCCCAAGTGGCATATTTTTTCTACTGATTTTACTTTTAAATGTAATACTTTTATAATGAATGGGGTTTTTATTTAACACTTCCTTGAATTTCAGACATCTTTGGTTTCATTAAAACCTCCAAAAAAAAAAAATAATAATAATAATTACATTTGCATTCATATTGTTGCTATTATGCCATATCTTCAGTTAAAATATGGACAATTAAATATGTAAATATTCATATGCCCATATAAGTCATAATAATACATTTCTGCCATTCAATTAAATTGTCAAAATACATTTTTTAAATTGACTTTGTGATTCACTTGAATGAAATATATAAATATCAATAAGAATATAGCAGAAGTTATTTATATATTCTGTAAAAGTTCATCCAGGGGGCCTTAAGATGAGGTGGCCTCATTTAATATTTTATATATCAACTAAATTACTGTTTGATATTTTGCTATTTGCAATAGTTAATATTGTATTAAAAATTATATGGTAAGTTTGATTCTTAGATATCACTTTAATTATCAATTATGATGTTAATACAGTTCCTTGCGAAATTACCCATTCATTTTTTTTCACATTTTGTTATGTTGTCTGTTATGTAATCTGCCTTATGTTAAACTACTTTAAATTACTTCTTTTCCCACATCAATCTACACTCCCTACTCCATAATGGCAAAGAAAAAATTAGGTTTTTAACATTTGTGCAAATTTATTAAAAATAAAAAAACTGAAAAGATCCCGTTGCATAAGTATTCATACCCTTTTCTGGGACACTCGAAATTTATTTCAGGAGCATTCATATTGCTTCTAGATGTTCCTACACTTGGAGTGGAGTTAAAGGAACTGTATGTAAGAAATTTATTTCAGTTAATCATAAAATGGCCCTGACATGTCACTAGACATTAAGAAATCATGTTAATTTCAAATACTTATATCACTGTCAACAGTGGTCCGGCCAGGATATTGTCATTTAAAAGTGAAAGTTGCAGCCCTCAACTGATGTTGATGTTTTCATGTTGTGTTTTGGTCTGAGGCTCCACCCTCCAGCTATCGACTAATCTCAAAGTCAGTAGAGTTTCGTCATCCGGGTGGCCAGCTCAGCTGCAGCTACAAACCAGTGTTGCCAGATTGGGTGGGTTTCCGCCCAATTGGAGAAGGGTCTGGCTGCAGACCGTGGATGCGAGTGGAGCTCCACTCAAGAACGGAAATATATCACCTCCACTTCCGACGTATGTTACACCATATTGGTCCGGGCATGACGCGGTCGCCTTGATGGTCCGGGCAAAATTTTAAGACATTGCACTGTCCACACTTTGCTTTCCCCTGGTGGATCCGTAAGCCTCTAAACGTGGTCACTTTCTCCCATCCACATGCACACTTTCGGAGGATCTTCTCCTCATTTTCTGGCGTTCTTGTGTTCTCGTTGTCCATGTTCATTGCCGTCGTCACCGTGTGGTCTGTCCTGTTGGGCCCATCTTTCATCCCACCTCTCGGAGTGCCCGCGGGTTGTTTCTCATTATGTTTCTTTGTAGTTAGATTTGGGTGTCTCTCTCGCGAGAGACTAGTGGGTTAGGTAACTAGCCAGCCACTCCCAATGCGGTCTTTCCCTGCTGCCATCCAGTCTTTCCTGGCTGTCCTCCAGTCTTCCCTGGACTCCAACTGCTCTATTCACAGTAGTCACTGGGTTCGCCAGAACTTCAGTAATTGCACAGGAAGATGTTATCACCTGCTGGGCATTGCTGCCTGTCACACCTCCTCCAGTGCCCATGGGTCAGCTGCAGGGTCATCAGCCAGAAACCACCATTCACCAACGTTTTGCTCCTTTAATTCTGGAACGTCTCCTGGTGGCGGAGCAGTGACAGGGACGTCTCCCTGTCACCCCCTGCAGCTGATAGCTGTAATCCCTGCAACTGTTGTTTGGGGTTAGGTGTTCTTCCTCCAATACCTATCTTTCCTCCTCAGCCAGAGCCAAAAGCTACCTTTCTCTGCCTCCTCTGCCAGA
Organism: Garra rufa; assembly: GCF_049309525.1. Lineage (NCBI taxonomy): Eukaryota > Metazoa > Chordata > Actinopteri > Cypriniformes > Cyprinidae > Garra > Garra rufa. The sequence continues at coordinate 3,616,933 of NC_133376.1, forward strand.
TCCTTTGTTGCCCTCCTTAGCCTCCCTACGGTCACTCCTGCTTCCCTCAAGAGGCGTATGGTTGACAACCCCAGGAAGCCTCGGCATCCGACCTCCACTGGGTTGGTGGTAGTCTTCCAGCCAGCCTCCCGGCACTCAACAGCGAGCTCTGAGTACTTGGCCTTCTTCCGTTCAAAGGCGGCCTCAATCCCCTCCTCCAGTGGTACAGTGAGCTCAATGAGGTGCACCGATCTTACCTTGGTTGACACACCACTATGTCTGGCCGGAGAGATGTGGTGGTTATCTCTGTGGGGAACCGGAGCTGCCTGTCCAGGTCAACCCTCATGTTCCACTCCTGGTTAGAGGAGAAGAGCCTTGCTGTTTCTCTTGACCTAGTGCTTCTCCTTACCCCTCCTTCCGACACAAAGATGGTGGGGTCCTCTGCTGATGGTGGTTGTTTGCTACCCTGTCGACACTCCTCCAGTACTTCGCCTAGCTTTCTCAGGACCTGGTCGTGGCGCCAGCGGTAGCGTCCCTGTGAGAGAGCGATCTTGCAGCCTGCCAAGATGTGCTGGAGACTTGCGTTGGGGGCATTGCAGAGTGCACAGGATTCTTCATTCCCGAACCACTGGTGGAGGTTCCGAGGGCAGGGGAGCGTGTCGTAGGTTGAACGAATAAGGAAGCTAATTCTTGCCTGTGGGATCTTCCACACGTCTGACCAACTGATGTTTCGGTTCATGATTCCCTCCCAGGTTGTCCAGCTTCCTTGTCGACCCTGCGACACAGCCTTGATTTTGTAGCGGTCCTCCTCCATCCTCGTCACCTCTGCTACCACCATCTCCTTCCTTTGCTTGCGACTGGCCTTGGACCAAAAGCGTGGCATCTCTCCCCATCCTAGCCCCGCTCTTCCTGCCTGAACTCTACCCATGATCTCCTGGTGTTGTAGCCGACTGACAGCTTGATTGACCTCGGTTTGGGCATTCCACTTACGGCCAGTAGGAACCTTGGCATTTGTGTTCCTTACTGACTCATCTGGGGACTCCCTCAGCTCGAGAACCAACCTGGTCTTTTCTTGCATGTAGCCCAGCTGTATGGACTGCAGTGGCAGCTGCAGCATGTTTTTTCCAAAGAGACCAGTTTCGGATAGGCACCGTGGCAGCCCCAACCACTTTCGGATGAACGAGTTGGCTTTTCCATCCATCTTACTTACGGTTGATGAGGGAATCTCACTCATTTTCAGGGGCCACATTACCCTCCTGTAGAGTGTGAACTGGTAGCACCAGACCTTAAACTTCCCAGGAAGTTGGCTTTGGTCGATCCTTGTCAGTCCGTCAGAGAGCTGCTTCATGACGATTTTCCCCATCTGTTTGTCAGATAGATCTGCAGTGTACTGCCTCCCCAGGCTTTTGATGGGTTGCTCTGATAGGAGTGGGATTTTTTCTCCTCCAACGACAAAGATGGTATTGTCATTTCTGACTCCTCTCCTGAGGGACAAGCTCCGAGACTTGGAGGGCTTGATCTTCATTCTTGCCCATGACATCAATTCGTCCATTCTATTCAGCAGTCTTGATGTACATGCTGCTGTCTGAAGGAGGCTGGTGACATCATCCATGTAACTCCTCAGTGGAGGGAGCCTTTTACCAGTTGGGAGTTTGATCCCCCCAACCATTTGCCTTGCCCCGATGAGGATTATCTCAAAGGCTGCTACGAACAGTATTGGAGAGATGGTACACCCCATCGCGATTCCTACTTCGAGCCGCTGCCACCCGGTGGTGAAATCCTGGAGAGAAAAACACATCTGCAGGTTGCTAAAGTACTGTGCTACTAGGTTCTTGACGCAGGTGGGCATGTGGAAAAATTCCATGGCGTAGGTGACCAGCTGATGTGGTACTGATCCGTATGCATTGGCAAGGTCAAGCCAGATGACATGCAGGTCGGTCTTCTCCCGCTTGGCCTTCTGGATCTGGTCCCAGATCATAGTGGAGTGCTCTACACATCCTGGGAAACCTGGAACTCCTGCCTTCTGGCAGCTGGTGTCAACATAGCCGTTCTCGAGCAGGTAGTTGGTCATCCTCCTGGCTAGCACTGAGAAGAAGATCTTTCCTTCTACATTCAGTAGAGCAATGTTTCGGAACTTTGGAGTTCATTTCCTTGGGGATGAAGACTGCTACCGCTCTTTGCCACTCAGATGGAATGATTTGCTTTTTCCAAGCAGTTCTCATCAGATACCATAGCAGCTCTAGTACCTTGGGGCAGTTCTTATAGAGCTTGTAGGGGACCCCATTGGGCCCAGGTGCAGAAGAGGACCTTGCCTTCTCCACGACTTGCCTGACTTCGCTGAGCTTGGGGGGCATGATGTTAAATTCAGCTGTTGGCTTTGCCGGCTGGGGTACGTATCCTGGAGTTCCTAAGGGGACGCTCCTTTGGGGATCACTGTACTGGTCTCTGACATGATGTTCCAATTTCTCCCTGGTGATTTCAAGCTTGCCACTCTTCTTTTCCTCCAGTAGCTGTCTGGCATACTTAAAGGGATCCTTGAAGAAATTGGCTCGCTCTTTCTGCTTCCGCTGGCTGCGCTTGCGGATGCGTTCAGCTCTGCGAAGCCCGGCTAGCCTTTTCCGGACCTCCTCCCACAGAACTTTCAGACCCTCTCTCTCTGCTTGAGTTGCCTTCCTCCAGTTCTTGCGGAGTTGCCGACACCTTTGCACAAGTTGGAGGATTTCCCTTTCCCTCCTTCCCTTCTCTCTCCTGGCGGTCTTCTGTTTGGGGACAATTTCGCCAAACCTGTCTTTACAGGTCTGGTATATTATGTCTCCGATCAGGTTAAGCTTAGTCTCGGCCCCTCCACGCAGTGATCCCTCTAGGGTCTTGATCAAGTCCAAGTCCAAATTGCGCCATGCCTCTGCTTCGTTTGATTTCGGCCACTTCAGTTGGCTCCTTCTGGCTGGTTCTTTGGTCTCTGTATTTGGCTCTGTTCTGTCTGACGTGGTGGGGACTAGGCCTTCATGCTCACGTGGAGGCTCAGCCTCCACCAGGGGACCTTCCTCTGTGACTCTTATGCCTTCAGCAACGTTAGGTCCTTCGGCTCTGTGGTTTTTTCCCTGGCTTTTGGTCCTTCTTGTCTCACCTGCTGACACAGTGCAAGACTGCTGTTGGCCTTTCTGTCCACACTTTGCTTTCCCCTGGTGGATCCGTAAGCCTCTAAACGTGGTCACTTTCTCCCATCCACATGCACACTTTCGGAGGATCTTCTCCTCATTTTCTGGCGTTCTTGTGTTCTCGTTGTCCATGTTCATTGCCGTTGTCACCGTGTGGTCTGTCCTGTTGGGCCCATCTTTCATCCCACCTCTCGGAGTGCCCGCGGGTTGTTTCTCATTATGTTTCTTTGTAGTTAGATTTGGGTGTCTCTCTCGCGAGAGACTAGTGGGTTAGGTGACTAGTGGGTTAGGTAACTAGCCAGCCACTCCCAATGCGGTATAATATGTAAATTATAATACCATAATTTATCTTTTTTAAATGAACATAATTTTGTATCCATTTAATTTTAGAAATAGTGTTAGATATTTCAAAATCAAGTACATTTAGCCCACCTTGATTAAGTGGATTACAAAGTATTTTTTAATTCAAATAATGATGTGTATTTTTCCAAATAAAATTATATATACATTTATTTATATCATTAATAATTACCATTGCGGTGTAACAAACAAAGGACAGCATCACATACAGTTATGAGCTTCACAGAACAACAATATATTACACATATTGAAGAAAAAAAGACACCTCAAAGATGTACAACTGACCCAAGAATTTTAAAAGTTTTAAAAGCTTTCGAGTTCAATGGTTTGGACACATTCTTAAAAGAGGCAAAAAAGACTTTAAATCAGTAAAAACAGTAAATAAAACAGTAGATCTATAATATCACTGGACATTAAATGAGAAGTTATTTTATTAAACATCTTAATCACAATTTGTATTTTAAACAAAATAACAACATGTACATATCACAGTAAAATAATGTTTCCCACAATGTTTTCCATCCATTGAAATTTTACAAGTAGTTTGGTTATGATATGATAACCTCGTTGTAACTCGCTATTGTAGTGATGCTAAATTAATATGCTACAATAAAAAATAAAATAAACTTTTTTTTTTTTTTTCAAATCGATGTATCAACACTAGCAATATGTGTTATGTTTTGAAATGTGCCGTTAACGTTTGTATTTGAATTGTATAAATTGATTAAAAATAAAAAATTAAAATTAGTGGAGGTGACGTATTTCCTTTTTGAGGGTGGAGGTGACGTATTTCCGGTGGAGCTCCACTCGCCTTATGTCTGCAGCCAGGTCCTCTTGCCCAATTGGGCTTCTTCTGATCGGCTTGGACTGGAGAATAACGCATTGGGCGGGTAGACAAAATTTGGGCTGCTTTAAAAAATTAAAAGCCGCCCAATCAGCTGTTTTTTTCTTCGCTTTTATCATTAGTCATGTTATTTTAGTACGTTCGAGCTCAAAGTATCACAGTAATATAATGTGTAGTGCATCAACTAATTTTTGCTTAACGTAACCCTTACTGGTTTAGTTTAACAGAGACCTGTCAATCAGTTTACGTCTTTTATGTTAGTGAGATGTGATGACTTGTGAGTGACGGGTTTTTACATTTGTTTCTCATCACTTTATTGTGCACTTTTTGCACAGAAATTAGCATATTTTTTACTGCAGACATTGAAAATGATGCATGAGTTTTTCCAAGGGTTAAAGTCATCGGTTAATTTCCACTTTGAAAAGATTTCTGGACATTTTACGCATATTTTCGGACTGTTTTGATCCATATTCCTGTGAAATTGATTTATCTTTATTTTATTTTGTCATTATTCTTTTTTTAAAGAGATAAAAATGGTCCTTATCAACCTTGACATGCCAATAAAATTCTCATTATTTTGGCAGTTAAAGGTCCCATATTGTCACATTTCTGGAGGTTTATTTTAGTTGTTGATGTCCTTGAGAATATATATTTGCGGTATAAGTGCCAAAATCCATCTCAATATATTTTTACAGCGCCTTTTCTAGGAGCTCTGTCAAAAACAGGTCGATTTTGGCCCATCTAATTAATATTCATGAGCCTCTCTTCTGATTGGCCTGTTGTTTTCTGAGTGACGCACAGCCAGGCCAATCACAGGTAACTATGGCCATGTATCGTTGTAGCCGAACCCAGAGCCATAGAGAGAGCCTAGACTGCTGATACTCAACAGGATATTTCAGAATGATCATTAATGTTTTTTCTTTTTCAAACATCGAATGCAGTTACATAACTGTTGCTTTAGTAAAGTCCCTTTCACAAAGCGCGCTGATTCCGGAAAATTACGGGAACGAGCGCTGTGTGAACAAAAGCCAGAACCATAAAGGCAGTGTTGAAGTGATGATGCACGTTATCATGCGACTCTTCACGACAAAAAAATATGTGCAAAGTGGAATGAAGCGGCGATCGGGCAGAGCCAGCTCCTCACTATCAGCGCTGAAGCACAGTTTGTTCAGGTTAGTTTCAGTTTAGTGAATCGTACGCGTCGCATTACATCTCACATCCAAACGTCACATGTCTTTATGGGTTGTGTGTAAAGCACGCACAGATTCCGGAAAAAAAACTGTGAATGAACCAAATTAAACAATTCCGGAACAAATCATGGGACACATTATGCGTGTATTTTCCGGAATCGCTGAGTGAAAGAGGCTGAAGTTGACGTGCCACTGGTCTCTTATATTCACGTTGTTCTGAAGCCTGTGCAATGATGTAGTTTCGACATCTATCACTGAACAGGGTTTTCTAGATTAGTTTCCGTGTTGTTGTTGCTTAGCAATGTTATGGACGTGATGTTGTCTGGGTTTGACAAAAGGAGGGTGGGATGGTGGTTGGTGCTGGGGTGGTGACTGAAGGCGGTGACTGAGTAGATCGGATGTCACATCTGTACGGAAGTCACAGCGGCTCGTGAAAATGATCAGCTACTTTAAGCAGGCTGTGTGCAGTTTACTGTGGATTGACTGTTTTGAAACTCATATGGTAGTTACATAGCCCCTAGACCTCAGTTATCATTAAAAAAGGCCAGGAAATTTTGATTTTGACAATATGGGACCTTTAAAATTTGGGCTGGTTTTTGTTGAAGTGGGCGGGTTTTGGTGAGCTTTTGGGATGGAAATCGTCAACCTGATCTGGCAACACTGTCCTCAACGTGTCGGATAAAACATGTATAAAGTTAGGAAACCTAAAAGCCTCGTTATGAATCCGAAATACGTCGTGACAAAGTCCGAAATAACACAAGGATTTGTATAGGAGATGCCTTTGAAAGATGGAGACGGCTGAAAACGGAGAAGAATTTGAAGACAGACGCCATCGTTGCTGATTTTCTCCTGGACAGGTAAATGGGGGCTTGGATGGGGGCTGGCAGAAATTTTCTAGAGTCCTAGTTGTTCCAATCTTATGTTATGGATCATGGAGGCGACATGCTTCTGTGAACCTTCAATGCAGCAGATTTTTTTTTTTTAACTCTTCCTTTCATTGCCTTAACACAAGTCTGTCATTGAGCTCTACAGGCAGTTATCTTGACCTCAGGACTTGGATTTTGCTCTGATATGCATTTTCAGCTGCTAGACCTTTTCTGAGAGGTGTGTGCCTTTCTAAATCAGACTCATTCAAGTGAATTTGCCACAGTTTAACTCCACTCCAAGTGTAGTAACATCTAGAAGCAATATGAATGCTCCTAAGCTAAATTTCGAGTGTCCCAGAAAAGGGTATGAATACTTATGCAACAGGATCTTTTCAGTTTTTTATTTTTAATAAATTTGCACCAATGTTAATAACCTAATTTTTGCTTTGCCATTATGGAGTAGGGAGTGTAGATTGATGTGGAAAAAAAGTAATTTAAATTAGTTTAACATAAGGCAGCAACATAACAAAATGTGAAAAAAAATGAAGGGGTATGAATAATTTCGCAAGGCACTGTAAGATGGCAATTCCATCACAAAATATTTTATAAAGAAATGAATATATTTGTAAATCGGTTCAGCAATAGATCCATTCCCAATGATAATTGGTCTTCCTTGTAGGTTAACCAAATCTTTTTTATATAGACCACCGGTAACACTGGGTTGTGGACTACCACCCTGCTGAAAAAAACAGCATATGCTGGTTAGGTAGGTTTTTTCAATTCAATTCAATTCAATTTATTTATTTGCACAATTAAAAAGAAATACAACACCAAAGACATACTGATGCAGATTCAGTGCCGGAGAAGGCAAAAAGCCAGTATGGCTTATTTAAAGCCTCCACCAAAGAAAAATAAAAGAATAGCCAAAGAATACAAAACACAATATAATACAAAAAATGTCCTGGTAATACTGGTGATAAAACAACATGCATTTCTCAATAAAATGAAAATACACTGAAAAATATAGAATCAACTAATTGCACAAACTAGTTCATCAACAGACCTCTTAAAACTCTTTTAAAGCTCTCATTTGAGGTGCATTGTCTCGCCATATGAGAAAATCTATTCCATATCTGTGTTCCTTTAAATCTTATTGAAAATTGGCCTCTACAAGTGGTGCAGTTTGGAGGATGGAGATCCATTACCTGCCTAGTATTATGGGCATGAACAGCTGAGTTAGCTTTAAAGTATAACGTGAAATGACCAGGAATCTTTCCTTCTGATAAAAATAATTTATACATAAAAACACATATTTGGAAGATGTTAATGTCAAAAATTGATAAAATCTGCAATTTGTTAAATAGCGAAGCTGAAGATGTATATGCACCTGAACGAGCCGCTATCCTGACAAACCGTCTCTGGAGTATTAGAATTCTATGTAGCTTTGTTGCATATGTGCTCCCCCACACCATGTTAGAATATGACAAATACGGATAAATTAAGCTGTAATTTAGAGTACGGATACATTTTGTAGACACAAGATGGCTAATTCTCCTTATTATACCAATTGACTTATTAATTTTGCCACAAACATAGTCTATGTGTCCTCTCCAACTCAAACCTTCATCAATAATAACTCCTAAAAATGTTGTTGTTGTTAAATGTAGTACATAGTTACATAGTTACATTTCTTAATATTTAAAGATAATTTATTTAACTTGAACCAAGCAGTGTAGGCAACTAGGCCAATATTTGCATTGTTCATTAACGTACTAAAATGTGAATGTGAAAGAACAAGGGTTGTATCATCCGCAAATATGATGGGGGAAAGCACATCCGAAACACTAAACATATCATTTATATAAATGAGAAACAACAGTGGTCCAAGAATAGACCCCTGTGGGACCCCACACTGTAGTCTAGTTTTATTGGAAAAATAACCCTTAAAAGAAACAAACTGTACTCTATTTAAAATATAACTTGATAACCATTTATAGGTGATATCTTGGAAACCATATTTGTATAATTTAGCAAGGAGAATATTGTGATTTATTGTCTCAAATGCTTTTGAAAAATCCAAAAATATACTGCAAGTGAACTCATTATTTTCAATTGCAGATATAACCTTATCAATAAGATGAAGTAGAGCCATATAGGTTGAATGATTTTCTCGACAGCCATACTGGTGGTATAAAGAATCATATTGGAATCTAAATGAGAAATTATCCTTTTATGTATGATTTTTTCTAATATTTTAGAGAAACATGGCAAAATAGAAATGGGTCTATAATTAGTAAAACAACAAGGATCATCAGCTTTAAACAAGGGAATGACTTTAGCAACTTTGAAATCATCTGGCACAACTCCTGTTTCCATAGACAAAGACATAATATAAGTCAGTGGTTGCAGAATTGATTGCTTCACCTTTTTGACAAGGTATGCTGAAATATTGTCATGGCCCGCTGCTGTTGGTTTTAACTGATCAATGATGTCACTTACTTCATGGCCATCAATAGGTTTGAATGAAGACATAACAGGAAATGACCGTTGGATAAAATCCAAAGGATTTCCATCACTATCGGGAATTAAATTGGCTAATTTTGGACCAATACTGACAAAAAAATTATTAAAATGTTCAGCTATTTCTTTTGGATTACTTAAATAGTCGTCACCATTCTGAAAAACAGAGGGTAAAACATTGGTAGCCTTTTCTTTTTGAAGCAATTGATTCACTACTTTTTTTTTTCGCAGACCTAATTGAACTTGTATATCTATTTCTTGCTGCTTTATAAAAAGCATAAATAAGTGGAGTACGATTTGAAACATACTTTAGGTACAATATATTCTTTTTCTTTAACAGTTTCCTTAGTTCAACTGTGAACCAAGGCCTATTTAGAGCTGTGTTCTGTTTTTTGGACAATTTACCCATAGGGAAACATTCATTAAAATTAATGGAAATAATATTCAAACTTTTGATATGCTAAATTTGCGTTTCTCTCCTTATATAGGTCATCCCATGAAGTATTGTCAAGCCTATCCTTGAACTTACAAATATTTGCATCGCTCATATTTCTTTTAAACAATACTTGGTTTATATTCTTGTATCCATTTGCCTTAATCACAGATAACTGAAATAAAGGGAGATGGTCAGACGGATCAGAATACAGAATACCAGATTTCATTTCTTTACCTAAAGAATTACATAAAATGTTATCTATCAAAGTTGCAGATTTTTCTTTAACTCGAGTAGCTTTATGGATGAGTGGAAAAAAATAACTAGAATAAAGAACATTTAGAAAGTCCCCAGTGTCTGTATCATAGTTAAGGAGATTCAAGTTAAAATGCCCCAATATATAACAAGGCTTTTTCTCATTGTTAACACGTTCAAGTGAACAAAGCAATGTTTCATTGAAATCTTTGATAGTAGAATGAGGTGGCCAATAGACAACCCCAACAATAATATTTTTCCCATGAAAAGCACTAATAAGCTCCAAAAAAAGCGACTCTACATCATCCTGATCTGTTTTTAGAGTGAGGTCTTCATAATTTTCCTCAAAAAACAAAGATACCCCTCCCCCAGATCTGTTTACTCTAACACGATGAACTGATTTATACTTTGGTATTTTAAACATTTCTTTAGAGTCCTCCGTGAGCCAGGTTTCAGATAATGCTATAACAGAAAATTTATGCCCAAGTGATGATAAATAATGGATAAAATTATCATAATTACTCAGAAGACTTGTAATATTCAAATGAAAAGTAGAAATATCACCAGACATAGAAGCACATAAATCATTAAACTGGGTTTCATTATAACGAAGACAGAGGCTGGAAACATCAAATGAAGAAAATAAATTTTGATCAGGATCAATATCACCATTGTAAGGATCAAAGACAGAGGAATAAAAGGGCTTGAAGATCTGGCTGTCCAAATTAGAACTATCAACTGGACAAGAGTTCAAACATTGTACACCAGCGCAATAGACCAAAGTTTCAGGAGTTTGACCTGGACGTATGACTGATTAATAAAAAAATCTAGCAAAACATTCCAAAATAAAAGAAATAGTACAAATAAAAAAAATAACAGCCTGTTGTTAGCACATTTCCAATCCTGGTTTTAATAATGAGCTTGTCATACCTTAAACTGGGTATTTCTCCTCTACTACGTGCAGCCTTTAGCTCGGGGAGGAGTTCTCTCCGCTTTATCTGTACCGCTTCTGAAAAGTCTACATTTATGAAAATGTTGGTGCCTTTTAATTTCTTTGCACATGAAAGAATAGTCTGTTTGTCTATAAAGCGCAGAAGTTTAACCATTACCTGTCTAGGCCTACCTCCTTCTTGGAAGTGGCCAACTCTATGGGCTCGCTCAAATTCAATGTTCTTGGCATCTAGACCCATGTTAGTTTCCATGATGGTGCTGACTTTTCTTTCATATACAATCCAATTTTCTCCCTTTTCATCTGGAATCCCATCCACTAAGATGTTATTTCTTCTGTGCTGGTTATCAATGTAATCCATGAAGACAGTTTGGTAGGCATTTTCTTACCACGATGTACTAGATGTAGCAAGCTTTAATATCAGTGTTGCCAGATCTAGAGATCTGAGATAAATAAGCAACCAGGCCTGTGAAAACAAGCCCAAAACAAGCGACTTTTTCTACGGAGCCCCCCTAGGTTCAGGGAAGAGAAAAATAAATAAACTGTGTGCAGTTTTACAATCCGTGGGGACGGATTTTAAACTGTGGATACAGATTGTCAATACAGTAGTTTATTTATTTTTCTCCCCCATAACCTTCAGGACAATGACCACAAGAGGGAGTTAAACCACCTTTTAACATTATTTAACATTAGAAAACTTCATTAGAAAACATTTGAAAAACATTAGAAAAATGTGCACACACAAATAAATATCATACTGAATTCACAAATTCTTTATTTATTTATTTATTATTGCAGGGACTGCAGAAGATCCCATTTTTAAATAACTATAACCTTACGTACTCTGCACATTGCTTTTGAGTCATCCCCCGCGACGGGTTGAATCCATTCTTTTACTCCTTTCTCTTTCTCCCAGTCTTTGTTATATCTCTTGCCGTAATTCTCCCACTTTGTCCCGGGCATTTGTTCCTCCAAAAAAACAATCCTACAATCCAGTCAGTCACCATCAGTCGCAACTTGCGCGCATTCATTTAAACGTCACTCACTCACTGACGTTCTCCTAACCAGAAAAAAACAGATTGCCCTGCCCTGCCTATGATTGGCTAGTACTCGTTTCCATCTGGGTCAGAGCCAATTAGAAGCAGGATGTGGGTGGGAAAAAACTACTGTCTCCTGTGTGTATGGGGAAAGGGGAGGGACAGAGGGAACAGTCTAGACAAACTCCTACGTTTAAATCGTTTATATCTGTCTATGGTTTAAATAACATATAGAAAATATCTGCTTGACAACTTATTATGGAGCTGGGATCAAGCCCAAATAAGCAACTACACTTTAGAAACAAGCCCAAAAAAACGCGACCCGCGACTATCAATATTTGTAAGCGACTTTACAAAAAAAACAAGCCCAAAGTCGCTTATAATAAGTGGACTTGGCAACACTGTTTAATATACAAAGATGTACCCACAATATGGCACGTGTGCACAGCTGATGATGCCTCGTTTGAGGCCTTCAGGTCCAGATAATCCACAAGGTTTAGAGATTTAGGACAGCTTCAAAAGTCACAATTTTGGTAATTGATGCTCCTTGTAAACTTATTATTTGCAATTTCCCAAAACTTTTGACATTAGAAGGAGGATTACCAAGATATTTGCTGGATGAAACAGAGCAAAATTTTCAGGCAAGGGAGACGGTGGCCATCTTGAAAAAAAAAATTTGATGCTGGTTTTAGCTGGTTTATGCTGGTCCTTTGCTGGTTTATGCTGGTCCTTGACCAGCAACATGACCAGCATAAACCAGCTAAAACCAGCATCCCAGCACCAAAACCTGCCTAACCAGCATATGCTGTTTTTTTTTTTTTTTCAGATAGACATATTTCTTCTGTGAAATCTAATTTTCATTTCTTGGTCAATCATTATCTCATTACAAATTCTCTTCATATTATTCAATGGATTAGACGCCAGCAGGGAGTAAAAAGATGTATTGTTCAATTGTCGCTTAGCTTCCATTAACCATTATATAACTAATCTAACTTGCTGGCAACATGCTGTTTCGTTGCTTTTTAGTTATATTTTTTTATTGTGAATTTAACTCTAGCTTACGGCAAGAAATACATCGAACACTTGGATCTTACTATATTAAAACACTTTCCAGCTGAACTATGGTATGAAGAATCTGGACTTTCTTTGTCTGAGTGAAACGTGGCATCAGCCGAATGACTATTTGAATCTTAATATGTGTGTCTTACCAGGCTACACTTATCTTGATCAACCACCAACTACCGGTAAAGGTCTTGCTGTGTTTTATAGATCTGATGTCTCTCTCACTGAAGTTACACTACCATGGTTTTCTTCATTTGAATGTTTGGCGTTCAAATTGAAAAGTGATTCAGCAATTATTGTTTTAAATGTTTACTGTCCTCCAAAACGTAATCCTGCATTTCTTTGGGAATTTACTGAGCTTTTGACAGTTGTCAGTGCAATTTGTTCCGCTATTGTCTAAACTGGTGATTTTAACATTCATGTGGACAATCAAAATTGCAACAACACTGTTTGTTTTATGGAAACATTAGATTGTTTTAATCTCAATATGTCAATTTTCCAACACATAAGTATGGTCATATATTAGACTTGGTTTGTACTACATGTGTGAATATTGATCAGCTTGAGTGTACTGATGTATCATGTATAAGTGATCATAAGCTTATTACCTTTAGTGTGTTTCCATCTTCTCTGCAGACAACCAAGGAGCATGAAATTTGCTTTAGAAAAATCTGTGATATCGACCTAGACACTTTTACACACACTATCGGCTACCAGTTGTAACCTCCATTGATCAATACAATGCTGCCTTTACATCTATTTTGGATGAGTTTTCCTCTTTGAAGAAACATGTTGTTTCTTTTAAGAGGTCTTTACCATGGTATACGCCTGAGCTTTGTGAGCTTAAGGCAGCTGGCAGCCTTGATGATCTAACATCAAGACTAGATTATTGCAATTCACTATTTGCAGGGCTACCTGCAAATTTGATCAAGATGCTGCAATATGTGCAAAATTGAGCTGCTTGTGTTTTAACGTACACACCATCTCGCAGTCATATCACTCAGCCTTTCTCAATTACACTGGCTTCCAGTTCAGTTATGTATTGATTTTAAAGTTCTTACTTTAACTTATAAAGCAGTACATGGGCTGGCCACACAGTATATTTGTTATTTGGTGACAGTGTCTGCGCCATCTCGCTCTCTCCGTTCTGCTGGCTGTCTTACTCTATATCAACCTCGCTGTAAACTCAAAACTATGGGTGGGAGATCATTTTCTTGTATCGCTCCCAGGTTGTGGGATTCTCTACCTCCTGCTATTAGGAATGCTCCATCTTTTGCCTGTTTCAAGAAATTACTCAAAACACATATTTTTAGTGGAGCTTTTTAAGTTCTCTATAATCTTACAGTTGTTGTCGTTGTTATTGTGATTTTTATTATGGGGTAGTGTGCTCTTTCATTGATGTTTTATACTGTTGTAGCACCTTGAGTGTAAGAAAGGCGCATTACAAATACAATTTATTATTATTATAAAAGAGCTTGATATTTCAGACTCTTTAACCTTGGGAATGACTGCTAATCTTTGAATTTTGGTGATACCACACTATTAAATGTAAACTGTTGTAAAATAAAACAAAGATCTAACTTGGTTTGAAATGTACCCCAAATAAATTGTAGCAAAAGAAAGTCCTTTGGACAACACTGATTTGCAGTCATCTAAAAGACTAAGATCCAAAATATTAACCACTGCTGTTATCTCTTCTGGCTGTGAGTACTTGGCCTTTGATAACTTAGTTGTAGATCCTTGCCCCTTTGCATCTTCCTCTTTTGGGATTATTTGTGATATTGTATTTTTTCATTTCATTGTTTCAGGTGGTATGTGAAAGTTTTTTGGACAATCTGAAACATCTAGTGGTTAGGTCTTGAAAATAAGTATAGTCACAGGTGTATCTGTTTAGTCATTTGTTACTCTCCATTGTCTAACACCCTGATGAAGGCTTTTTAATAGCCCTGTCTTAGAATAAAAGCTTTTTACTTTGCTTACTATGTGAGTGCCTGGATGTTGATTTTTCTGGTCAAGATTTTTTCTTTGAACTCAAAACAATGTTTGCAAATGAAAAAGTTTATTTAAAATGATTAAATTAGAATTTTTTTAATTGCAATCATGTTTATTTAAGATGTGCTAACACTGATTTTATTTATTTGTGTGTTGTTTAATTATTATGTTGCTATATGCACAGAAATGCACTCACAGTCTCACTCTAAATATTTTATTAAAAGTATTACGATTTAATTATCTTAAAATGACTAACATGTTTTCTGCATAATGCCTTTAGTTTGATTCTTTTTTCAGTTCATTGAGTCCATAAAATGAAAGCACAAATAGATTCAGTTCATCAGAAACTCCACCCTCTCACAACCTTTACCCAACCTGGAAGTGTCTAGTCTTATGATTTCTCCTTTACATATCATACTGAAAGCTAAAAAGAGTGTTGTGGAGATCAGAGAAGACAATATAAATGAGGATTTTGGAGAAGTGTACTAAACAGAATAGATTTTGATTGTAATTGTAATGGTTATTTACTTTTCAAAGTAAGGTTCAGAAAGTGAAAGTAAATTGTAGATCGTTGCAGCTTTTACAAGAAGAGGAAATGGATTCAAAATCTGCTGAAGATCTTTCTTGTCCCGTGTGCTGTGAAATATTCAAGGATCCTGTTATTCTGTCCTGTAGTCACAGTTTTTGTAAAGAGTGTCTTCAACAGTTCTGGAAGACCAAGAAAACTCAGGAGTGTCCTGTCTGCAGAAGAAGATCCTCAAAAGGACAGCCTCCACACAATCTAGCATTAAAAAACTTATGTGAATTATTTTTGAAGGAGCGAAATGAGAGGCGTTCATCAGGATCTGAGGAGATCTGCAGTTTACACAGTGAGAAACTCAAACTCTTCTGTCTGGAGGACAAACAGCCTGTGTGTTTAGTGTGCAGAGACTCAGAGAAACACATCAATCACACATTCAGACCCATCAGAGAAGTGCTTTCATCTCATAAGGTAAGACACATTTCTCTCATTTCATACACCAAGCACAGGGCTTTGCTAGTAATATTTGTGTACAGAAGAATGTTCATCCAAGACAAGTTGTATATTTAAAAATACATATGACCTGCAGATTTCAGGCACAAATGGAACTATTTCCTCAGAATGATCATAAACATGCAATTCACTGATTCTTGAGAAGTACAAAACAAGGTGCAAAATTTTAAAATAAATAAATAAACCCTTGTACTCAGACAAATGAAACTACATTAATGTATCTTATATGTACTAAGCTACTGAGATATGCATTGATGCAACCTCCCAACTTTTCTCTCTTTTTATCAAGATGTTTTATTTGCCTTATCAAGATGTTTTTTAACATTTCAAAACACATTCTTGTGTTAGCAGACAGATTACACTTTCACATGTGACCAATAAGAGGCGTAAACCAAATCAAATACATTGAATCAATCAATAACTTTATTAAAACAAACACAACAAACAGTATGTTATTGTTTAGAAAGGATTTATTCGAGAGTCATCAAGTATTTTGATATATCATTGAAACACAAATTATCTATTTTCTCTCATCTCAGAACATTATGTCTGCTGTGCATCTGCTTTGGTAACAAGATAACTTTTAAAAACAAATAAAACAATTAGTTATTACTGTACTTCTATCCATTGACCAGGATCTTAATATTCACATTTAAACATCTTAACTACTGATTCAAAATTGATCAGAATACAAATGAACTCTATTATGTTTAGATGTTTTATCCAGTGTTATGTGTTCTCTCAGACTTATGTTCCCTGAAAATTATGTTCCCTCAACCCTAACTCTACAATAAGTGACATAGATTTGATCAAATAAGGATCAAATTAAACTGAAGGGGATAATACAAAAAATACATTCTGTTATTAATCCCCATAACATTTACAATTGAAAACAACCTAATAGCAGTTACAATTGCTGGACATGTTTTGACTCATGTCTCAAGAATCAGTGAATTAACAATAACTATAAAAACTAAACCTCTTACCTCAAGTTTTACAGCTTTTCATCTTAACTTATAGGAGGAACTGAATACAGCAATGACATCTTTACAAAACAAGCTCAAACATGCAGAAGAAATGAAAGCAAAGTGTAATAAAACAGTTGAACACATCAAGGTGAGGATATCGAGTAGAGTCAAACATTGCCACAGAGTTTCTGATGGACATTAGTGGAGTGAGTGTTAATGCAGAGCTGACTGAAGTGAATGTGATGTGGTTTCAGTCTCAAGCTGAGCACACAGAGCGGCAGATTAAAGAGGAGTTTGAGAAACTTCATCAGTTTCTCAGAGATGAAGAAGAAGCTACAATCACTGCACTGAGAGAGGAAGAGGAGCAGAAGAAGCAGATGATGAAGGAGAAGCTGGAGGAGATGAACAGACACATCTCAGCTCTTTCACACACAATCAAAGACACAGAGGAGATGATGAAAGCCAATGACGTCTGCTTTCTAAAGGTGACAACTGAATTTAGCTTCATTGTTTGTGAACAAAACAACCTGACAATTACACAAACAATGATATTATTTTGTATTGGAAGAAAGTATAATGAGTGTTAAATAAGATATTAATTAATTTTTTTCAAACTCTGTATTTTCCAGGACTTTAACGTCACGATGGAAAGGTAAGTTGAGCTGCTCGTGTTTCTTCTCTCAATGAATCTGAACTCAAATCCACTGCAGTTCTGACTCCTGAATGTTCTTCCAGAGTCCAGATCTCACAGCCGGATCCACAGATGAGTTCTGGAGCTTTGATTCATGTGCCACATTACTTGGGTAACCTGCCGTTCAGAGTCTGGAAGAAGTTGCAGGAAACTGTCCAACACAGTGAGTCTCCAGCAGATTGACATCAGAACAAAAGATTAAATACTTCAGATATAAACAAACACAGAAAGATTAACATTTGATAGAAATACATGTAATAATCACCTGAACTTCTATGAAGTTTAAATTAATCTGTATTTCATGAGATCATAATAACTACAAAACACAGTCTACTCCTCATGGTGTGTTTATGTATTAGGTTTATATTTCTAATAGCATCATATTTCATCCTCTAATCTGATTTTATTCTCTTTGCAGCTCCATTGACTCTAGATCCAAACACAGCACATCCTAAGATCACACTCTCTACTGATCTGACCAGTGTGTCGTACAGTGATGTAGCTCAAACGTTTCTTCATAATCCAGAGAGGTTTGATGGGTATCCATGTGTTCTGGGTTCTGAGGGCTTTAACTCAGGAACACACTGCTGGGATGTGGAGGTTAAAGACAATACACTCTGGCTTCTTGGAATAACCACAGCATCAAACCAAAGGAAGGGAAATGTTTTCTTCAACACTAATGTCTGGTGTGTGCGGTACATGGACAGCAAATACTGCTCAAAATCTCCAAACCAACCCTACACTCTCTTGACAGTTAAAGAGAAGCCTAAGCGTGTGAGAGTTCATCTGGACTATGACAGAGGAAAGGTGTCATTCTCTGATCCTCTGACTAACATCTGTTTGTGTACATTCACAACAACCTTCACTGAAACTGTCTTTCCATTCTTATATAATCGCTGCACAACTTCCCCTCTGAGGATCTTACCAGTTAAACTGATTGTAGCAGCAGAAAATCACAGTTAAATCTCATTCTGCTTTTAGATAATGTTTTCATTCTTCGATAACACTGTAATCAAAAGAAAATGTGTTTCATTAATCAATCACAATGCATTAATTCTAAACACAACATAAAATTAGAACCAACTAAAAAAGTATTTTTAATAGCATTATAATAAATTCACTAATTAATATGATTTTTTTTTTTTTTACAATAATGACATTTTTAAATAAACATTTGTAATGATATGTAATTAAAAAAAAATGTTTACAGTAAACTTTTAGTAATCTTCTTGGCTGTTTTAGTAATCCTGGTCCTATAGGATATAGGAACGTCTCCTTTATCTGACACACTCAGTTCAGTTCATCAGGCTGGCAATTTTTGGCAATTAAATCCTCACTGTGGAGCATATCTATGTTTTCAGGGTTTTAAGATGACACTGTTATTCTAACCCTAGCCCTGGGAACTTAGGAATGCTTTGTTACAGTAGTGATGCAGAAAGTAATTTGACAATAAAATGAGATCAGCTACTCTCAAACTGTTGTTCAACTGTTGTACACTCAAACATTTTTCACATTTATTGTGGATGTTCTGTATTAGGATAACTAATGGATAATAAACAAATAAATATGTGGTATATGTTGATTAGATTTTGAGATGTTATTTACCTCTCAAAAATAAATGTGAGCTTGCAGTAGATTGTAAGGGATGGTGTTTTATCATCCTGCAAAAGTCCTGCTTACGTCACCAGATTTATGTTATGAAATTGTAAAAAAAAAAAAAATAATAATAAAAAAAATTAACCCATGGATTCACACTGATTATAAGCAAAATACTTTGACTTCTTGGAATTTTAATTAAATATTTTACTTTTATATGCATTGGCAACAATGATCTTACGTAAATTTATTTTTCTAGAAATTAAAGAAAAAATTCTATTAGTTTAGTAACTTTTTAGGAGAAAATATGTCAACAAAGCAACAGAAACTGGGCTCATCAAGCTATTTGACAAAGTTCATTGAGTCCTTTTAATATTTTTTCTTCTTTCTCCACTTTGACTGTACCTGACAGTAGACAGTAAAAAGAGAAATCAGTCACTGCACTAGACTCTGACAACAGCAAATATAGAATCAATGTGAGCGGCTCATGTCTGATTAGAAAACGTCTAGGTTACGTATGTAACCCCTGTTCCCTGAGGACAGGGAACGAGACGCTGCGTCCTGGTGGACACTATGGGAACTGCCTTCAGCATGACTGGTTCTGAAACAAGCTATAGAACAACGACAGTGAACTTCACACTGGCCGGCGCCAGCCTGTGACGTCATCAATGGGCGCCTGCTAGTATAAAAGCAGGTGCCTGAGAGCACAACACCATCTTTTTGTCGGATGGAGGTATGTGCAGGGCCCGAGGCATGGCCCCGAGACGCAGTGTCTCGTTCCCTGTCCTCAGGGAACAGGGGTTACATTCGTAACCTAGACGTTCCCTTCCGGAGGGAACTCTATGCTGCGTCCTGGTGGACACTATGGGAACGTTTATACCAACGCTGCTATGCCGAGGGATAAGTGATCAAACTGACTGAACGCGGAGTCAAGAAGGAACATCACCCCTGCTTCAGCTAGAGTCGCTGGGGCCCAGTGACCTGCCACGGTTAGCTCGGCTACCTGTGCACGTAACTCTCAAGCGTGGAGGCCTAGAGGGAGCCTACTACACTTAGCTCCCTAAGTGATGGAGCTCATAAACGCCCTGTCATAATGGGCGGAGTTTTAGGGAATGGAGGTCTCAGCAGAGCGAATGTCTGCTCTAGGGACCTGACAACATTCGGTGCTATAGGTGCTATACTCGACACTGGGGGTATTCAGTGAGGCTGAATAGCCTGTGCAACAAAACTACCCGAGTGGAGCTTCTGCTCAGAGGGAATCTTCAGAGTGGAGGTCTCATGACCTAACTACACTTGACACTGACGATGGTCTGTGAGGCTGAATAGCCCGTGCAGCAGACCTGTCTAAGTGGAGATTTTCTGAGGAGTGGAGGCTTCAACAAAAGGAAGCCTGGCAACACTCTGCGCCTTCCAGAGAGCAACTCTAAGAATGGAGGTGCCGTGACACCTCTACACTCAAAACCTGGAGGTAGTCAGTGAGGCTGAATAGCCTGTGCAGCAGAACTACCTGAGTGGAGTTTTTGCAAAGTGGCGGCTTTGGTAAGAAGAAGCCTGGTACCACTCTGCACCCAGCAGAGGACAACTCTAAGGATGGAGGTCTGTGACCTATCTACACCCAATACTAGAGGTAGTCCGCGAGGCTGAATAGCCTGTGCAGTCGGACTGCCTACTTCTAGTGAAATCTCTGGAGGCAACGAAGGACTCTTAGAGTGGAGATCTCATGACCTAACTACACTTCAACACTAACGGTAATCAGCGAGGCTGAGTAGCCTATGCGACAGTACCTGAGTGGAGTCTAGAGAGTGGAGGCTTCTGAGAAGAAGCCTAACAACACTTCATAGAAGAAAGACTCTAGGAGTGGAGGTCTGATGACCTAACTACACTTCAACACTGATGGTAATCAGCGAGGCTGAGTAGCCTATGCGACAGGACCTAAGTGGAGTCTGGTGGCGATATTCTGTGGGCAAAATAGGACTCTAAGAGTGGAGGTCCCATGACCTACTACACTTCAACACACTTGAACAAGGTGTTCATCGAGGCTGAATAGCCTATGCGACAGTACTACCTGAGTGGAGTCTGGAGAGTGGAGGCTTTCAAGAGAGGAAGCCTGACACACTTCCGTGCTTAGCAAAGAAGAACTCTGAGAGTGGAGGTCTCATGACCTATCTACACTCTAACCCTGAAGGTAATCCACGAGGCTGAATAGCCTGTACGACAGAATTACCTTCGTGGAGCTCTTCTGGAGAGTGGAGGCCAGAAGAGGCGTCAACAATCAATCCTGCTAGCAGTGCTATCTGGATTGGAGTTGGAAAAACTAAAAGGTTTTTGTAAAAAAACAACTCAGAAGATGGGAACGGAGGTTTACCTGCGTGGCCCACACCGTAAAGGATTTAGAAAAGGACCCGCCAGTCGGGGGAGACCTTTACCACCAATGTGGATTTGAGAAAAATGCATAAACGCATTTACCACTCATGTGGATTTTAAGGAGTGCTCAAGGACTTGCGTGAGTAAACACCACAGATGTGGTTTTAAATAGGTGCCCAGAGCATAGCGAGAGTATCACCAGATTGCAGTCTCTAGGCGATAGCAAAGCCTGAAAGCGGAGCTTCTGGAGAGGGGAGGCTTCAGCAGAAAGACTCTCTAAAGCGAGAGGAGGCCTACGACGCTCTCCTTAGGGAAACTCTTCAGAGTGGAGGCCTCAAAGTGAACGCTCTAAGCGAGGGGAGGCCTGACTACACTCGACGCTCAAAGAAATGGCAAATACTCACAGTAGAGCTAACAATGCAAAATAGCATTTATCTCATAGCTCTGTGTAGTGGAGGCTCCGAGACTGCATCTCTAGAGAGAGAAGCCTGCAACACTAGTTTTTTGGTGAGTGGAAGACAGCACTCCCCCAAAAAATAGTCAGCGAGGCACCCATGGGCCTGCCAGCTGCTATAACTGTGAGAGTGAAGGTCTCAGTACTGTGGCTGTAGACAGAGAGGAGACCTATTACACTGTGCTTATCAATGGAGTTGAAAAAACTTAAGGGTTTTGGAACCAACTCGAAGATGGGCACGGAGGATTCCCCTGCGTGGTCCACACCGTATAGGATTTCAGAAAAGGACCCTGCCTTTACGGGAGGGAACTTTACCATAAGTATGGATTTAATGAAGTGCCTAAGTAGTGCACTTACCACTCAAGGAATGCTCAAAACGACTTGCGTGAGTAATCACCACTAACGTGGATTTGAGGAGGTGCTCTAAGCGTAGCGAGGAAGACACCAATATTATTCCCGGGCGATAGCAAACCCGGAAGCGGAGCTTTCAGCGAGGGGAGGCTTTCAGACTCTCTCGAGCGCAACAAAGCCTGACGACGCTCAGCTGAGGAAGCTCTACCGAGTGGAGGCCTTGGTATGAACACCCTCTTGAGGAAGGGAGGCCTAACTACACTCAACGCTTGAAGTGACAGGTCCACGAAAGGGCTCATATACTAAAAAGTAGAGCTGCATTATTGTGTTTCGGCCTGTATTTCTGGAGAGTGGAGGCTTAAACAGAAATACCTCAAACAGAGGGAGCCTGGCGACACTCAAACCAGTAAAAGCTCTTATGAATGGAGGTCTAAACGAATGACCTGGCTACATTCAACGCTAAGAAGTATTATCTTTATACGAGTCCACACGTCAGTAGGACTTCATAGAGAGGAGGCTTTTTAAAACATCCTTTTTAGGGAAAAAAGCCTGCTACACTCAATTCTGGCAGATTGGGCTTTTTTTAGCACAATACCAGAAAATAATTTAGCGAGGCCCAGAATGGGGCCTAACAGCCAAATATGTAAGATTTCTACTTAAAAGCGGGGCTTTTTAAAGAGAGGGGAGGCTTCAGTAAAACATCTCTCTCTCAGAGAGGGAGCCTGACGACGCTCTGTTCACCCTAACACACAAACTCCTAGGAGTGGAGGTCTCACATGTGTGTATATGAATATACACAGGGAAGGGACCTGACTACACTCATGCAAAAAGAGTATTACTCTTAGCAGGGTTTGAGCGAGCGGAGGCTTCAGCAGAGCGATTTTTTTTTTCTCGCTTGAAGCAGCTTAACAACGCTCAAGAGGGTTTTTATTGCATATTCCCATGTGTATATGTATGTTGGATCATGTCTATACCACGCTTACTCTAGCGGAGGTTTTAAACCTGACAACGCTCAATCCAGGAAGGGATACTACGAGTGGAGGTCTCTACACACTGTTTTCTTTTATAAAACGAGGGGAGACCTGGCTACACTCGGCACTTGGTGGCAGTAGAACTCAAGAGGAGCTCGAAAACTGCAATAACAGTCACCCAAGCAAACAAAGAAAACATGCACATACACATTTGAATATTTTATTAAAGTGTCTTTACTGTTCACATACCGGGCCATCAGATTGAGTATCAATCTCATCATGGCGAGTCTTGGCGAGGGGGAAAAAGGAGGGGCAGGTAGCCAAAAGGACGTGAGGGGAACCGGAGAGGGGACTCTAGGTACCCGATCCAGGCCTGCCGCCACGCCGGCGCTGGATCGTCTCCCTTAGATCCCCTCTCCTATGCCGCGCATCATGCCTCCTCTGGGACCCGAGTGGCCACACTGGCAACCTGGCCTCGTCTCTGGCCCTTGGACCAGGACGGGCCTGGTTTTCCCCGGTGTTCAGGTGGGGGCGTGGACCGGCGAGGGATGCATGATTTAAAACCCGCCGAGCGCGCCTTCACCTCTCTGAACTTCTCGACGGATGTGCCGAACAATTCAGATGGCGAAACCGGCGCATCGAGGAGAAAGCGTTTCTCTTTCTCCCCGATGTCCGCCAGGTTCACCCACAGATGTCTCTCCGTGGTGTGGCGCCGCTCAGCCACCTCCTCCGAGGGAAAGCCCCAGACCTCGGTCCAGATCTTTCAGTAGATCAGCCTGGTACGCCTGCAACACTGCCACCGTGTGCAGAGCAGCACCAGCCTGACCCACTGCCGCATATGCCCTGCCTTTCAACCGAGATGTTTCTCTCAAAGGCTTGGATGGCAGGGTCGGAGCCTTCAGGGTCGATGTCCCTCCCGCTGAGAGATCGTTCGCAAACGTCTGCTCAATGAGAGGCATCGACGCATATCCGCGCCCATGCATTCCCTCGACATCAGCATAATTCACATGCTGATGCCTGTGAATGCGGGCTGAATATGGCCTGTCCCATGCCTTCTCGATCTCTTATGCAGATCAGGAAGGAATGGGAGGCTCACGGGAGTTGGCTTGTTATGGCCGGGAAGAAACCGCTCGACTAGTCTACCTAGGGTGGCCTCTTCCCCGGCGGGCTTCCACTGAAGGGGTAGCCGCGCGGTCGATAACAGACATCAAGTCTTCATATGCGGGGCAGGCAGGCTGCATGGGCTCAGAGAGCTCATCTTGTTCCATTTCAGCCTCCTGCTCGCCCTGGCTTGAAGCCAAAAGAGCACTCGCTGCAGGATCGGAAGATGTGAGAGACAGCACATCTTCCGCTAGCAGCGCGTCCTCGTCTCCGGCTGACGTGCGCGAGAGATTAAACCCTCTCTCAAACTCGTCAGCCAGCTCCACCTGTGATCCCCGCGATCTCAGCCGCCGGGCAGCCTCAGCCGCCGCGGGACCCGAGACGCGTGGGGCGGATGGATGTCCCAATTTCCTCGAGAAAAGAGACAAACGAGAACGGAGTTTCTTCAAGGTGAAACTCTCACAATGAACGTGCTCCGCTTCTTCTAGAGCAGAGCGCGTGTGCTCTACACCTAAACACACCACACAGAGGTCGTGTGCGTCATCAGATTTCTCTTCCTAAACAGTTTCTTTCTAGGCATCGCTGTACTCACTCGCTTAGAACAGAGGACTCTGAAGACAAAAAGATGGTGTTGTCCTCTCAGGCACCTGCTTTTATACTAGCAGGCGCCCGTTGATGACGTCACAGGCTGGCGCCGGCCAGTGTCAAGTTCACTGATATAAGATGAACAGTGTAGTGCAACAGTGTTGAATATTAACAGTGTTGTTGTTGAACTCATGATTCAACACAAAACTATTCTTGATGAACTCATCACATCTGTCTGTAATTTGCAAGTAAACCTGAACATTTTCGACTTTTATAATTGTTTAATTGTTTAATCTCTGCACTAGACCCCCAGGATCAGAGTTGGCTAACTCAGTCAAACATACTCTGTCTGTGTTACTGACTTCCTCAAGTGGAGAGACTCATGTTGCACACTCTTGAAAGTAAAGGTACTTTACTGGCATCGATGGGTCCATGAACCTTTAATATCCATGGAACCTTTCCATTGCACAGAAGGTTGTTTATAGTCGGGAAAATGTTGTTTACTCTGAGAAAAAATGTTCAGAACTGTTGACTGAAAGTTTCTTTGGGGAATTCAAATTATCCTCAAAACATTCTTTTACAGCATTGCTACAAATAAACCCTTTTGAAACCTTTATTTTAATAGTGTAGTGGAGGATGGCAGGAAGTCCTGTTTACCTCACCAAAGAGATGTCTGACATTTTCACTAGAGTTACGCTAAAAGTAGATGCAAAAGACATCACTTGACTCCTTGGAGACTCCTAAATAATTTTTTCTATAAATTAAATGGAAATGGAAAAAGATGGAAAAAATCTATTAGTTTATTAACTTTTTAGGAGAAAATATGTCAACACAGCAACAGAAACTGTGCTCAGTTCATGAGTTCATTGAGTTCCTGTAATATATTTTTTTCTTCTTTCTCCACTATTACTGTACCTGATCTAATGATTGTAATATCTCATGGTATCCTGTGCATTTAATTCTGTGACAGTTCAAGTAAAAATAAATTCATAAATAACTAAATAAAGATGGCATCTGATGAAATTGTGGTTGGTGGTCGGTTTGTGTATAAATGTACGTTTTAGAGATTTTTAAATTATTATTTCATTTCTATTGGGAAATTAGTATTGTGGTAATTATAATTTATGACATTAATATATGATATAAACAATAAAAAAAATATAAATATAAATATATATATATATATATAAAATATTTTGTCCCCATTTTTTAATTTTTAGATAATCACATGTGAGATTTCAGTAATATTTTAGACCACTGAACTAGGGAATATCCCTGGTTTTCATTTCCGAAATCTGGTCACCTTAGTGTATTTTTTATTTTTATTTTTATTATTATTATTTTTTATCAAACTCATCATTTAACACATTTTCTTGATGAGTTCAGTGCTAAATATGAGTATTCATCAGGGGTAGCCAATCCTGCTCCTGGAAAGCTTATCTTTCAGTAGAGTTCAGCTAAAACTCTGCTCCAACACACCTGTCTGTAATGTTCCAGTAAACCTGCATGTCTAGGTTAGATGTGTTTAATTAACAGAGATAAACTCTGTGCTAGACATCCAGGAATAGAGCTGGTTACAGAAGCATAGACAACGACACTCTCTGTGGGTTACAAACTCTCTCTGGTGGACAAACTTATGTAATGCACAATAAGGCTCTTTATTAGCATCAATGATTCCATGAAAAACTTTTAAATCAGGAGTGTTAAACTCAGTTCCTGGAGGACTGCAGCCCTGGCTCCCTCCCTCCCTCCCGTGGTCAGCCGTTGAGCCGCCTATGCTCTTCGGCCACCGCGGTAGGGCGCGGGGGGGACAATCAAATTACAATAGAAAGCGTTCCGCCGGCTCAAAAAGCCCTGCGGACTTCTCTATCTCAGCGTGGTCCCGTTGAGTCTCCGCAGCAGTACGCTTCCCCGCTTGGCCGGCTGAGCGTCTCCTTCGGTGCTCCTGCAGAGGATGAGATGTCTGTCACAGCATCAGAGGGAGAGTCAGACGGTAACACATCTCTCCCGCGGCGCGGCGCCCACCTGTGGTCGCTGCCCCTCCGGATGTTGATGTCGAACTGGCGGCTATGCTTCTCCGGGCGGCCGGGGGGGATCGGTTTGGAGGTTCCTCAGTGGCCTCCGGCCGATCCTTCTAGGTTGGACGACTGGTTCCGGGGGGGGGGGGCACCGGCGGTAGCGCCCTGTCTTCCCTAGGCTGCCCCACCACGGTCACGTCGGTCAACGTTCCCTTGATACCACTACACTGGTTGATACGGACGGTACGGCCCGGCCCAGGCGTCCGCCCAGACTCAGAGGTACCCCTTACATTCTTTATTCGGCAGGCGTGCCTCTCTTCTGCTTGCGGAGGTCGCGTTCCTACTGGCAAAGGACGCGGTCTAGCCTGTCCCTCCAGCCGGGACGAGGTCAGAATTTGATAAGAGTCCCAGCTTCACGTGTCCGGTTAGAGTGGTGGGTTAACATCCACCCTGGATGGAGCTCTGTTCTGGTCCCTTCTTAGGCTGTCGGCACACATGCTCACGACGACGCACATACAAGTATGTTTCCGTCTCCAGGGCTGGGTTGCAGCCATCTGCCTGAAGGGCACCAGCTGTCGCGTCTCGATCCCCCGACGCACACCCCTTCGGTGGTCTGCCCCGGGGGTCGAGTACTTCAGCGCGAGGTGCTTCCGTTTGGCGGGTCCCTGTCTTCCTGCCTTCTTTAGGTCATGGGAGTTCCCCTGTCCCCTCTTCGGCAGACAGGTATTCGCGTTTTCAATCGTCTCTTCGACTAGTGCTTTACCAGCCCACTCGTGAGTTCCATTGTGCGAATACAGGGACCTGGTGCTTCGGCACCCCGCCATCCGGTCCTTCAGGCCAACCGAGGGAATCCTTTCCTCGGTCGGGAGCCCGACTCGGTCCACAAGACGGCCCGCCTTGCTAAAATACCAAGAGCGCGCAGTCAGTGCTGTAGTCCCTGAGTTAATCAGGCACAATTCAGCGGTCCTCTCAAAATTAGAGGCTCCTGGGGCACATGACAGCTCTAGCCGCTTGCCGCTAAGCTTGTTCATGTGAGACTGCTCAGCACGATCGAGTCCCATGATGGACATGGCATCTCGGCTCACTCCGGACTGGCGTTTTCCCGCAGTATTGCCGACAAGTCAGCCCGTGGCTTACCACGGGTTGGGTTGCCATGTACAACAGAGGCTTACAGCTCCTCCCCATCTGCTCCCATGGAGTACAACGTGGCAGATTTTGCTACTTGCCATTCATTTGAAGCAGGGAAATTCAACCGTGCAGCCGGCCGGCTCCCACGGCAGTCCACCCACCTGCAGAATGGCGACTCCACCCCGTGACGCAGCTTGTTGGAGTTATATCGACAGGCCCAGCCCCATCCGCTCGCCCTTCCGATTCCTCCCATTGCCAGAGTAACACTGGCACACAGCTGACCTCCGGGGCCCAAGTACGCCCTTCCCCAGTGAGCCTCCTTGCACAGATTCTGTGCGAGTCCAGGGAGGACGAGGAGTAAGTCTGTAGGTTGCGCTACAAGGATGGCCCACCCGGACTTAGGTCTTAGTAACCATCCCCTCGCGGCAGTCCCTCCCTGAAAGGGCACGGCTTGACACCGTAAACCTCTCCGGCCTTTCCAGGCCGTGATACAAACTATCACTCGGTTCTGAGCTCCCTTGACAAAGGCAGGCTTACGCACTGAGATGAGGTCTATTTGCTGGCATTCCTCTCGCTGAGAGGCACAGAGATACATGATTGCAGTAGTGCTTCCTTTCCTGCAGGAGAGTTGGAGCGCAGGCTGTCCCCTCAACTCTCAGAATATATGCCGCCGCTTAGCCGCATATCACATGCAGTAGATGAAGCAAAGTAGGTAAGCACCCACTGGTCGTGAGGTCCCTCAGAGGTGCCCAGACCGCACCTCATAATCTCTTGGGACCCCCCCCCCCGTCGCCCTTCAGGGCCGCGGGGCGCTCCATTTGAGCCACTGGCCTCAGTCGAGCTAGAATTCCTGTTATTTAGACAGCGCTCCTGAATGCCCTGGCTTCCATCAAGAGGGTAGGAGACCTACAAGCTTTCTCTGTAGGGAAGCTTCCCCGCCGCCTTTTCAGGCCGCGGGGCGCTCCTTTGGAGCCTCGGGCCTCAGTCGAGCGAGTAAAATGCTCCTGACTGCCCTGGCTTCCACTAAGCAAACTAAGGTTCCCCAGAGGTGCTCAGTCCGCATCTCATATCTCTCGGATCTCCCCGTCACCATTTCAGGCCGCCGGTCGCTCCGTTGGAGCCTTGGGCCTCAGTCGAGTCCTGTCATTTAGACGGCGGTCCTGACTGCCCTGGCTCCTATTAAGAGGGTTGGAGACCTACAAGCTTTCCTTGCCAGCAAAGCGTGTCGAGAAATTCGGGCCCGGCGACTCTCACGTTACTACCTGAGACCCCGGCCCGGCTATTGTGCCCAAGGTTCCCCGCCACGCCTTTCCGCGATCAGGTGGTGAACCTGCAAGCTCTGCCCTGGAGGAGGCAGACCCAGCCTTGCGACGTTGTGTCTATGTGAAAATGAAATCACTCTGCACTTCAGCCGCACCGAGCAGCTTATCTGCTTGGGGTTCAGCAGAAAGGGAATGCTGTCCCCAAACTGAGGTGGCTCATTGGGTGGTAGATGCCATCTCCCTCTCTTATCTATATCAGGGAGAGCCATACCCCTTAGGTTTCATGCCCACTCCACTAAGAGTGCTGCTTCATCCTATGCGTTGGCTCATGGCGCCTCACTAGCAGATATCTGTAGAGCTGCGGGCTGGGCGACACCTAATACCTTCGCTAGGTTCTACAACCTCCGCGCAGAGGCCGTATCCTTCCGTGTCTTAACATAAGACTTCAGGCGAGCGGGAGGATGGCTGGTGTCGGCTTGCTGCGCCATTCCCACGTGGATCCGTGCGCTATCTCCCAGAATGTTCCCTCCGGTGAACCCTGGGTCCTCCATGCCCCGCAGTCAGGGCTAGATGCGGAGTAGTCCTTGGCTGTGATCCTGCCTGGGTCTCCTTCGCCCCGCAGGTTGTGGCTATACTTTCAATATTTCCAGCGGAGGAGACCGCTGTTTCCCTCGTGTATCCCTAAGAAGCCTTATGGATATATTGAATTATTCTCATTTCCACATGCACAAAATCCATGTGCTCCGCCCCCCCAACCCATGCTTCAGTACAACTGGCATCCCTGCAGGCCCCCCTTATAAAAAGGGGCCTCGGGCGTTGGGAAGGTGACGTTTCAATGACCGCCTGCGGACACGTCTGGGAAGACCTGCCGGCACGTGGCGTTGTGCGTAACGCGGCGTCAGGGTCGTGGCCTTTTCCATGGGTCTAAGTTCCCAATGTAACGTCGAAGTGATTCGACTGAAGGGGTAACGTCTAGGTTACGAAGGTAACCCTCGTTCCCCGAAGGAGGGAACGGAGACGTTACATTCCCCTGCCACGCCCCTGGCGTCGCGCTGACGCCGGGCTCTCCCGGCTCTTCAGCAAAAGCCTGACTGAGTGGTGCGCGCAGCCGTCTTATATACCCGTATGTACGGGGGCGTGGCCGACGTGCACGTCCACTCGCCAATTTTCAATTGGCCTTTTTAATAAGGCTCAGAGGTGATCGGTCTCTCAAGCGAGATCCCAATGTAACGTCTCCGTTCCCTCCTTCGGGGAACGAGGGTTACCTTCGTAACCTAGACGTTTTACAGGCTGACCATAATTTTGTTAAATAAAGAAAAAACACATTGCTGGACTCAGTTAGACTTGTCGGTCTTTGCGTCTAAATCAACGCACAGAGGTTTATTAACTAGATTACAAGCAATCATTAAAGTACAACCATTTGAATACACTTTTTAAGACCTAAGACAACCAACAGAAACTACTGCAGGACACTCCTGCCCCACAAACACAATAATAAGTTAATTCACTGAAAGATTAGCCAAACTGAATCATTAAATGAAGCTGCTTAAATTACTCATTGGCATTGTGTGTTTGTTTCTCTGAGTACAAGAAGTGTGCAGTGCTTTATCTCTTCAAATTCAGACTGCAAAATTACATTCACATTTTAGGTCAACGTGATTTGTATGTGGTGCTAGAGATTCAGCTGCACAGCTAACATTGACACAATCATGACAGAAAATGTCATCAAAAATGTACAATACTGCCAACCTATAATTAACATCAGCATAAGTAAACTGCACATAACATGGCTTGTCACGTGGCACGACGTGTTCCTGGGTCAACAAGGTAAAAAATTTTCAACCAATCAGAGGAATCGCGTGACGTCATCCTGTGTAAGCGTCCGTTTTTGAATTTCAGCCTTCAATCCAATTTTCATAGACAGACTCTTCTTTATTGGAATCTCATATACAAACACAATTTTTCTCCCCATAGACAGATAATATGGAATAATAAATATATTAAATATAAGAACAAAACGATTTTCTATAATAATTGGATTGAAAATGGTATTCTGTTGGTTTCACAGCTGATTAATAATGAAGGATATCTTCTTACATATAGTGAATTTTTAAAGAAATTTGGTATTCCAATTCCTCCTCGTGAATATAGCATTGTAATTGATGCAATACCAGTGGGATTTGTGAGACTTTTACAAGGTTGTAATGAATCCATGCAATCAACTTTCAAAAAAGAGATTTTACTAAATGGTATTAATATTAAAGATAAAAAAAGCAACAATACTCTTTTTAGATATTTGATTCATTGTCCTGCAACATTTTGATGTAAGTACTTTTGGAATAACCATTTTGAGAATATCAATTGGAAATTGATTTGGACCTATAATAACAAATTTTGCGTCACCAACAAAGTCAATGAAACTCATTTTAAAATTATACACATGATTTATCCAACTAACGTGTTTCTCAAGAGATACAAAAATGATTTAGATGAATTTTTTTTTTTTTTTTTGTGGAATAATTGCTGAGTCTATTTTGCATCTTTTTTTGAATGTATGTATGTGAAATACTTCTGGATTGACATTGAATGTTTACTTGTAATGTTGAGTGGTTCTAAAATTAATATAAGTAAAAGAGATGTTATTTTCTTTTGTGATAAAAAAGACATGGATAACAGTCACAATTTTATGTTAAATCTTCTTATATTGTTAGGCAAGTTTTACATACACAAATGTAAATGGTCTGGAATTAAGCCCAGCATTTCTCATTTCAAAATTGACTTAAGAAATTATTTTGAAACTCTTCAAGGACTGTCAAACCGTAAAGCTATCAGAACTTTAACCATTTTAAAAAAACTGAACTCTTCCTCCTTGTTATGATTATTTTGTATATCCCCTTGTTTTTCTTAGTATTGTTAATTTTATTCACATTTATGTGTTTATTTTTTAATTTTATTTTTTTAAATGAATAATTGTTTATGAATGTAATGCATCGTGAATTGAATGTTAATTGTTCAAGTAATGAAAAAAAAAAAAAAAAAAAAAGAATTTCAGCCTTCAAGTCACATCAAGAGCCATCTCCAATTTTTCGTCTGAGGTAGGGTCCTTTCTTAAAAATGTTGCATGTAAGATACGTCCCTGCTCAGCATATTGTGTTAATCTCAATTCCATCATGAAATGATTGCATACGCTAAATCGCCTTCCTACCACAAAATGAAAGCTTCCGATCCGAGCCGGGGAGATGTTTTCCCCGAGGACGCGTCGCACATCAATTTACAGTTTTTCTCAGTGCATTTCTCACATCACTTTTTAAATTTGCACAACAGTTAATGCATTTCTCAAAACAATTAGTACAAACTGCAAAACCTAGTTGATAACCTGCAAAAGCGTGTCACTTGCTCAAAATGGATAGCTCATTCCTCAAAAGCAAGTATTCATGTCAATGAAACTGTCAGTGTCATCAAGATGAAAAGTCCTGACACCATTGTTTATGAACAAGATAGTCAAATGGCTTTGTCATGTTTTCATTATGATAGTTTACTCTGTAAATTTTTTCCAATGCAAAAAAGTCAGATTTTGATCAATTATGACTTTATCTCATACATATATTTTACATTATTCAGCACTATGGAAGCCCAAAATATATGTATGAGATAAAAGAAAAAAATATGTAGAGAAAAAAATTATTGACATGAATAGTAAAAATTATGATGGTCATAAGTATGATATAAAAATACATAACTGCTAAAGAAAAATAAATAAATAAATACAAATTGACAATTGTTGACATTTTTTGTAGCAATTAAGACTTTTTAACTCATAATTATGGCGTATCATATTTTTGACTTTTTCAGTTATTTTTTTCTAATATTGTGTAAATGCGCTAATGTGCGTAAATTGTCAAATAAATATAAAATGAACAAAAATGCGGAAAGTCATAATTGACATATAGAAGTCACATTTATGACAAAAAGTTTAAATTATGTCATATTTTGTTATAATTATAAGCTTTTTAGTTGTAGCAATTATGCATTTTTTAAGTATTTTGACTTTATCTCATTATTATGACTGTCATAATTTTGACTTTTCCTGTCAGTTATTTTTTTCTTATGTAGTGTAAATGGGCTTCCATAGTAGCCTGGCAAGCCAGACCCACATAAATGTAGGGTCTGGGCACTCTCCATAGACAGGGCTCAACCGGAGGGGTGGGATAAACGGTTGTCTTTCAAACTCCCTCTCCACGCAATAGGATAGCGCTACAACCAATCAGAGACTTAGTCTGTCAGGTGACGTAGTCAGAGCGACGGAGATTTTTAACGAAAATCAGTGCACTGTGCAGTCTGTCAGCCAAATAATAGACATAGATGGGCACTAAACCTTTAAAAGTAAACAAAAACATGCACAGACAAATCCAAATTACACCCTGCTCTGATGTAGTATACGCAAACACCGGAAGGGGAAATCGGTGAAAAAGTCCTGGATGAGTTTGTGCAAGCAAACGTAATCTTTTAGCTTTAAATGGGTTTGAACAACCAGGATAAGCGCAAGTAATTACCATTTTGAATAGCCGCTATATCCACAATCTCTGTGCACTGTGTGAACAATGAGTGTCCTATACATGCCACAGATCGCTTCCGGTGTTTGCGTATTCTACACCACAGCGCGTTCACATGTAACGAGCTCCTGCTCAGGACAGATGGACGTGGCTGTGTATCCAAAGTAAAAAATTATATAAATACTGTTCAGTTTTCCACGCGTAATTCACAGAACCAGGAATTCATGTCTGACGGAACTTATGGTCGCCGGTCAGTCGTCATCATGTTAAGCCCACCCACCGACTCGTGATTGGCCCGGTACATCTTGGATTTTTCGGAATTTTAAGTGAATTGAGAGTAACTAGACTGACCTTGGAAGCAAATGTAATTTGCTGCCGCTAGGGGCGCGTCTAGATTCTAGGCTACTTCCATAGTGCTAAATTATACTAGTTATAATTGACATACACTAGTCATAACTGTGAGATAAAGTCACAATTATCACATTTTTTTTTTAATTATAAGTAATTTGTGTCATATTATGAGTTTATTTTATAATTTCAGCCATTTTGAGGCCGTGATTGACAACATGATCCACAATTGTAGCCCTGATTTCATTGGGAATCTGCCTATGTACTTGGCCTCTTCTTCCTCTTCCCCTGTTTTGTCCCCTTCCCCTTCCTCCCCGCACCCTCACCCCTCTTCCACGAGGCTGACCTTCCATTTCTGTGTCACAGTATTGTAGAAATGGTACACACACATGTCCTGCTTGGTTCATATATGCTTGTGAAGTGGGGGTTTATGGGATTCTGTTCTGAGTGATTGTAGAGAAGTGGCTTATCATTGGTTGCAACTAATGCTTCACACACCCCTTCTCATCAGTGAAAATTAAATGTTTGATTTAGAAAACATTTTCAGGAAAAAATAAATTTAAACATTTTTATAAAATTTGCTTGACAGATTTTGACAACTAGTTCAACATTTTTGTATGTAATGACTCAAGCAATGAAATGAGGACAATTAGTTTTATATGGAATGACTATTCAGCATTAACAAGTTTAGTTAATTTTGACTGACATGACATAATCAAATGATAATATTATAAAACAGCAGAGAGTTGTATGAAAGCAATTGATGCATATCCAAAAGCATTTGCAGTTTGTTGGAAGGAATGAGAAACTGCTACTATGATGTGCACAAATAACTAAATGTTGTGGAGGTTGAAGTAAATGTTGTGCAAATGTAAATAGTGTTGTGAGAAATGCACCAAAGCGACTGAGAAAAACTGTTTATTACTTTATTATTGATTCATTTAGCAAACGTTTTAATACAAATCCATTTCAAAAGAGAGAAACCAAACACTTTCGCGGATGAACTGGGTCCAAAACAGCCCGGGATTTGGCCTTCAGCAACAGTAATATATGATATTTCTTGTATTGACATCGGGGACATCATTCCTTATAGCTCATAAATATGAGCAATTCATTATAGATAGATAGATAGATAGATAGATAGATAGATAGATAGATAGATAGATAGATAGATAGATAGATAGATAGATAGATAGATAGATAGATAGATAGATAGATAGATAGATAGATAGATAGATAGATAGATAGATAGATAGATAGATAGATTTTGTTCATAATAATATCAAATTATTATTAATAATAATCATGAAATATAAGACAAAAAGGAATCAATCACTGTATAATAATAATTATAAAATTACTATTACTAATAATAATAATAATAATAATAATAATATGGAGTATGTTGTGTTATAATAATATAAAATTGGTTGTTGACCCAGGGACATCATTCCTTATATCTCATGTAATATAAGACAAACAGTAATCAATCACTGTATAATAATATTAATATTAATAATAATATGAATAGTAAAATGAAATATTTTGTGTTAATAATAATAATATAAAATTGGTTGTTGACCCAGGGACATCATTCCTTATATCTCATGAAATATAAGACAAACAGTAATCAATCACTGTATAATAATAATAATAATAATCATAATAATAATAATAAAACTACTACTATTAATAATAAAATTATATTATGAATAGTAAAATGAAATATTTTGTGTTAATAATAATATAAATTTGTTGTTGACCCAGGGACATCATTCTCTATATATTGTGCAAATATAAGACAAACAGTAATCAATCACTGTAAATTCAATACTTATGAAACTAATAATAATATGTAATATAAAGTATTAATGTATGTATTTCTCTACAGAATGTGAACAAAAATGGAGGATTGTATTAGGAAAACAGTGTTGCTGGAGGAAAGTCAAAGAGGAAAAAAAAATATTGCAGTTGATGTGCACTGTTTCCGTCCGGGAACCCTTGTGATGCCAGTTACAAGACCTCAGGATGTATGGCTTACACATCATTTAAAGTTAAAGATGATTGGCTGAGCCACAAAGTTATTGTAAAATGCACCTGCGAAGATCACAATGGACACAATGCAACTTGTAAAAAAAAAGGACACTTTCAAACAGTGTGTCATTATGCAAGACATTATAATAGAATGTAAAATGTTATTTGAAATTAACTTATATGAGCATATGAGAAATTAAGTGAAAACAACAGTTTTTTTTTGTATGTTGTTGTTTAGTGTATTATAAGTTTATACATTGTTAAAAAAAAAAAAAAAGGAAATCTGCAGTATTTTAATGCCATCTTTATTGTAATTAAGAAATGTGACTCAGATAGATAGATGCAGATAGATGTCTGACATCTTCACCAGAGTCATGAAAATGTTTTAGAAATGAAACACATGGATTCACACAAAAAATATAAGCAAAAGACATCACTTGACATCTTGAAATTTTAATGTAATTTTTTGTTTTACTCTTATATGAGTTGGCAACAATGATCTTACATAAATGATTTTTTTTTTCTAAAAAATTAAAGGAAACATTCTATTAGTTTATTAACTTTTTATTTTTTAAGGAGAAAAGATGTCAACACAGCAACAGAAACTGTGCTCATCAAGCTGTTTGACAGAGTTCATTAAGTTCCTGTAATTGTTTTCTTCTTCTTTCTCCACTATTACTTTACCTGATCTAATGATTGTAATATCTCATGGTATCCTGTGTATTTAATTCTGTGACAGTTCAGGTAAAAATAAACAAATAAATAACTAAATAAAGATGGCATCTGAAAAATTGGTTTGTGTAAAATTTGTCTTATTATTATTATTTAATTTCTATTGGGAAATTAGTTTTGTGGTTATTAAATATTTTCTTAGTTATTGATAAAGCTTGCTCTATTTTGTTGTAGATCAACTTTTGTGGAAAAAAAAAGTGTTAAAATTCCTGCAAGTGAACTGCAAATGAACTCAACTGCCAGTGATTGCTCTGCATTTTTTAGGGGAAAACAGCAAAGTTGACTTTTTGGTGACATTTTAAAATAATTAACTGAAACATCTTTACACCCAATTATATTTTTTTCCAGAGGGACCCATTGCAGATTCAGTGCACAGGGGCCAGAATTCCTAGCGACGACCCTGTCTGTGACACTGTGCTATGTTTACGTATTATTATTATTATTTATGTGTATTGAGTGATCTGTGGAGAAATCAATGTTTTGTGAAGTGAAAAAAATCAAATTAGACCCTTAGATAAGATGCCCTCCCAGAACTGGCTCTGAATGCCTCAAGTGTCATTTTGTTTCTTCTGATTTTACTTTTTGTAATGAATGGGGTTTTTATTTAATATTTCCTTGAATTAGATATATATTTCAGACATCTTTGGTTTCATTAAAACCTATAGATTAATTGAGCGAAATTATTACATTTGCATTCATAGTGTTGCTATTATGACAGATCTTCAATTACAATATGGACAATTAAATATGTAAATATTAATTTGCCCATATATAAGTCATAAAATAATACATTTCAGATTAATCACTTTTACTAAACGTCATTGGGGCAGCTCTCTCACCTTGTATGGTGAGGAGAGCTGGTACTTAGTGCTTGCCCTTAAATTTAGCCTGCACTCCTCTTTTCTAGACAGAAGTATGAAGATTCTCTTGTGCATCCTTTCTGATGGTTAAATAAAAATAAATAAATAAATGAATCTCAAATTTTTCATTACTTAAATTGATATAAGCATGGAAGCCCAACAACTCTTGCTCGCTGTGAACAACAAACAAACAAAAAAATAATTATTTAAAAGTCTGCCAATCACACAATAAAATCACTGGAAGGGAGAGAGTCTTTTGATCGATGATTTTAAATATTGTCTCAAAGATTCCAGACCTTCATCATGGACTATATTGCTGTAAAGATATTCCACATTCATTAATAGTTGCTATTTTCTTTAAAACTTGTGTGGTGTCTTGCATGTAGGATGGCAATTCCATCACAAAAGATTTGATAAAGAAATCACTATATTTTGGAAATCGGTTCAGCAATAGATTCATTCCCACTGATAATTGGTCTTTCTGGTGGGTTAACCAAATCACAATATAGAACACCGGTAACACTGGGTTTTGGACTACCAGATATAACCTGTCATATTCCTTCTGTGAAATCTAATTTTCATTTCTTGGTCAATCATTATCTCATTACAAATTCTCTTCATATTATTCAATGGATTAGAAGACAGCAGGGAGTAATAAGAATTATTGTTCAATTCACGAGTTCGCTTTTGCATATAATAAACAGCGTAAAAGTTAAGCGTGTTTGGCATGCTGTCCGGGAGAGGGCTCCGAGCTCGGTAGTCATTCCCGAGCCCGGGGCACTCCCCCTTCCCAGGGAGAGGGGTCCGAGCTCGGCATTTGGCCCGAACCCAATAGCGCTCCCCCAAAGTGCAAAATAACTGCAGGACAGCAGCCAGATAACCCCCCAAAAAGCTTAACATGGCTGAAGGGATGCTGGACGTTTGGAAGTAGACAGAGTGTGGGAGGAGCTTCTGCGGGCATTGCTGGGGTAGATAGAGAAGAAAGCGTTTTGCGGGAGTGAAACTTGAGGCAGGTGGAAATTATGAATGGTGCTTTTGAGGGAGCGGGCATTGCTGTTGCGTGGGGAAAAAGCGGTGGCTGCAGCGGGGCTTTGCATTGCTGCGCGTATAGGAAATAAGCGGGGGCTTCAACAAGAGCCATGCGTTGCAGGGCGTGAGAGAAAAAGCGGGGCGAGCACTGCTATGCATAAGGGGAATAAGCTGGGGGCTGCGGCGGGGCTTTGCATTGCTGCGCGTATGGGGGATAAGCGGGGGCTTCAACAGGAGCCATGCGTTTGCTGAGCGTGAAAGGAAAAGCGGGGTGAGCACTGCTGTGCGTAAGGGGGGGCTCCAGCGGGGCGCGCTTTACTGCGCGTAGGGAAATAAGCAGGGGCTTCAACAGGAGCCATGCATTTGCTGAGCGTGATAGGAAAAGTGGGGCGAGCACTGCTGTGCGTAAGGGGGGGCTCCAGCGGGGCGCGCGTGCATGCGCGTAGGGAAATAAGCGGGGGCTTCAACAGGAGCCATGCATTTGCTGAGCGTGATAGGAAAAGCGGGGCGAGCACTGCTGTGCGTAAGGGGGGGGGGGGCTCCAGCGGGGCGCGCGTGCATGCACGTAGGAAAATAAGCGGGGGCTTCAACAGGAGCCATGCGTTTGCTGAGCGTGATAGGAAAAGCGGGGCGAGCACTGCTGTGCGTAAGGGGGGGCTCCAGCGGGGCGCGCATGCATGCGCGTAGGGAAATAAGCGGGGGCTTCAACAGGAGCCATGCGTTTGCTGAGCGTGATAGGAAAAGCGGGGCGAGCACTGCTGTGCGTAAGGGGGGGGGGCTCCAGCGGGGCGCGCGTGCATGCACGTAGGGAAATAAGCGGGGGCTTCAACAGGAGCCATGCGTTTGCTGAGCGTGAAAGGAAAAGCGGGGCGAGCACTGCTGTGCGTAAGGGGGGCTCCAGCGGGGCGCGCGTGCATGCGCGTAGGGAAATAAGCGGGGGCTTCAACAGGAGCCATGCGTTTGCTGAGCGTGATAGGAAAAGCGGGGCGAGCACTGCTGTGCGTAGGGGGGGGGGCTCCAGCGGGGCGCGCGTGCATGCACGTAGGGAAATAAGCGGGGGCTTCAACAGGAGCCATGCGTTTGCTGAGCGTGAGAGAAAAAGCGAGGCGAGCTCTGCCGTGTGTAAGGGGGGCTCCAGCGGGGGCGAGCTGCGCGTAAGAAAATAAGCGGGGGCTTCAACAGGAGTCATTGTTGCGGCACATATGGGGAATAAGCTGAGGCTTCAATGAAAGCAAGATGTCCCATGGAAATGGGACGCAGAGGGGATGGTTGAAGCAGGCTAGAGATGGCGTGGACATGGGTGGGTTGGCGCTAGAACGGGTTGGCCGATTAGGGTTTGATGAGTTTCTTTGATGAAAGCGCGATCTGATCGGATGTAGCTTTTGAAAGCTTCCGATGACCACCGGCCGAGCGTTTGGATCTGCTGTTGGGAGAGGCCTTTTTGAGCGGCTGTGGTTGCTGCGCCTATGCGGAATGAATGGCTGGTGAAATTGTCAGCTGGGGTGCCAGAGAGAAGTAAGATGGATTTAAGGTGCTTTTGGAACCAGAAGCGTGTGACGGGGCGGTTGGAGTCATCTATAAAGAGAGGGTCGGAGGGGAGTCTGGATTGGGATTTCCTGAGCTGAAGGAAAGCGAGGAGGGTTTGGAAAGGTTGGAGGGGTGATTGAAGGTTAAAGATATATATATATAATGGCCTTTCTTAGTTTGGTCTGTCTTACTTTGCTTTATGAAGTAAGAGATTGTCTCGCCGTCTAGAACTGCTAGATCGGAGATGGTAGGGTGGATGGCTGGGTTGAAGCCCGATGTAATGGCGAGCTCAGAGCATCTGAGGAAACCGAAAAAAGCCAAGATAAACATTGCGTCTAATGTGCGGGCGGTATGAATATAATGGTAACCTTTACGGAGCGTGGAGATGCATTTGGTCAGGATCTTCAGGGTGATGGGTTGTCTGGGGTCTGGGTGGCTAGGCTGGGTTTTTTGTATACCTTTGATGAGGAGGGATGTCTGAGAATTGGAAATATGGGGTGAAGGCGAGCCAAATAACAGTTTGTGGAAAAACTGGACTCCGCTTAGGTATCCTTTAATGGAACTGGCTTGGAGGTTTTTATTGGAGTTGAGATGGGAGATAAATGAGGTGACAGTGAGCAAGGAAAAATCGGGGAAAGGTAAACTGTAGGCGGCGTGGAAAGTTTTAAAGCATTTCCATGCTGTAAGATAGGATTGGAGAGTCCTAGAGGAGACAGCTTGGAGAATGGAATTGAGGGATGCTTTGTGGAGGGGTCTCAGGGGGTGGTCTATGGGAATATCAGTTTTGAATAGGGAGGAACTGGGGTTGGCAGTGGGTCCGCCTCTGGAGCCAGCGATCTGAATTTCTGAAAAGCAAAGCGAGAGAGAGAGTCAGCGATTTGATTCTTTGACCCGGGGTCACAAGCTGAAATCCAAATCAAGCGTCTGAGCAAAGGCATAAGTGCGGGGGAGTGGGAACGGCCTTTGTTAATGCAGTGCACTGTAGCTTCGTTGTCACAGTGGACGACGATGCTGGTGGCGGACCACTCTTTGCCCCATAGGAAAGCTGCGGCCACTAACGGGTAAAGCTCAAACAGCGCTGAGGATGATAGCTGCTGAGGCAAATCTGCCAACTCGGGGGGCCAGGTAGAAGCGAACCAGCGGCCCCGGAGAAAACCTCCAAAACCAACGGAGGGGGCGGCGTCGGTATATAATTCGATATCGATTGGGGAAGAAACCAAATTGCTGTAAAAGAACGATAAGCCGTTCCACTGTTTAAGGAAGGAAATCCATAAACTGAGCTCGTTGCGGCACGAATCAGTTATGGAAATGCGGTCCTTGAGTGCGTGGGCGGAGGAGGAGAGGGAGAGAAGGTGGGAGATAAAGGGGCGGCCTTGAGGGATGATGCGCATCGTGAAATTTAGATGACCGAAAATGGATAACAGCTCGCGTTTTGTACAGCTAGAGTTTGTTAACAGAGTGGAGGCTATTAGAATCGTTCTGTCAATCTTTTCTTTGGGCAGGGAAGCCAGGAATTTTTGGGAATCTAAATTGATGCCCAAAAATTCAATGGAAGTGCTAGGACCCTCGGTTTTGTCTTGGGCGAGGGGAATCCCGAGCTCTGAGAAAAGCTTTTGGGTTGTCAAGAGGTGTGCGGCTGGGACGGAATCTGGGGGTGAGATGATTAAGAAATCGTCTAACAGATGAATCAGATAGGGTAAATTGTAATTGTTGGAGAGGATCCAGCAAATTGCCTCTGACAGCGTGTCGAAGATTTTTGGACTGCTTTTGCAACCAAATGTGAGGCGGACAGCGAAATAGAATTCGTTTTTCCAGCGAATGCAAAATAAGTGCCAGAAATCTGGGTGTATGGGCATAACTTTGAAAGCAGAAGGAATATCGACTTTGGCCAACCAAGCGCCGCGACCTGCTTTTTTAATCAAGGTAGTGGCTTGGTCGACGTCATGATAGTGGAGAGAAAACTCTTCGAGCAGAATGAGGCTGTTAATGCTGGGGAATGGGGAATTATGTGGAGATGAAAGATCAATTATGAGGCGTTTTTTCCCTGAGAATTTTCTGGTGGCAACGCCGATGGGGCTGACTCGATAGATACTAAAGGGAGGGACAGAAAAGGGGCCTATCATGAAATTTGAGTCTATTTCTTTTTTGATTAGGCCGTCCACTATTTCGGGTTCGGTGAGAGCGGAGTGGAGATTTGGGCAGATGAGGTTTTGGGAGGGGAGGCTCAGGACGCCGGGGTGGAATCCATGTGTGAGACCTGAAAGAACATAATGTGTGAAATGGGGGTCAGGGTGATGAAGCAATTCAGCAGATAAGCGGGAAACATTTACAGGAGTCGATAAATATCTTTTTTGATTTTTATTTGCAGCTTTATGGACAGGACAAACCAGACGTGCATGGGCGCCGCCACAAAAAATGCACACATGCATATAACGACAGCGCTGTCTGGTGCACCTGCCGCTGTTAAAGTCTGTGCAGACTTGGTTGCCAGAGGAAGAAGGGTGGCGGCGAAGTGAGGGAGTAGGGGTAACTGGGGTCTCCATGAGACGCGGGACGTAGCTCGTGGATTTGGGTTGGGATGGTTCGGGGCTGGGAGGAATGGATGGGTTGATGAAGGTGCAGCTGGAGGTGGGGTGGGAAAAAGAACGGCAAATTGCGCAGGAGATGTTACGGCAGCCCAGGAAGACTCTGTTATGGAGCTCGGTGTCCAGAGCTCCCCAGTAAAGACACTGGTTCCACTGGGCTACTCGGATGGCACATTTGGCGGCGAACATCTTATGATATGTATAAAAGTAGGAACCTCCGAATGACAGCGCGAGTTCAGCGACTATTGCGAGATAGTCGCTGAGCTCGCGCCTCCTGTGGGGGAAAGTGGTGCAGATGACTTCTGCGTAGCGGGTGAAAGCCATTGTAAACTCGGCAAAAGACAGAATGCGTGACTGTGTGGGTGCGGAA
Organism: Garra rufa; assembly: GCF_049309525.1. NCBI lineage: Eukaryota > Metazoa > Chordata > Actinopteri > Cypriniformes > Cyprinidae > Garra > Garra rufa. Next base: position 3,660,138 of record NC_133376.1, read on the forward strand.
TTTTTTTAAGTGACAGAAAAATCGCCTACGTTGATTTGGCGATTGGCGGGTGAGGGTAAGATTGGTGACAAGAGGGTGAAAAGATCAACATCCGCACCTGCTAGAATCTGGGTCCTGATGGAGGTGGGGACTGGGGGAGGTTCCAGCGCTAGAGCGTTTGGCGGGGCTGGAAGGGGTGTGGCTGAGGCCAATGAGAAGGGAGGACGGGCCTGAGGAGGAAGGAAAGTGGCTGCGGGGACTGATAGAGGCTGTAAGCGTGAGCTGGGGGGGGAAGAGAGGGGGAATGAGAGGCACCGGTGCTTGTGGCATGAGTGGGGGAATGCTCGTGCTATGAATGGAAAGCGGGCTCCCGCTTCGAAGGTCGAGCAGGGTGGCCATGGCTGGAGACTGCAGTGTCCGGGGCGTGGCCCAAACTCGGTGACGGCCTTCTGCTGCGTCCTGACGTGGAGTAGGGGGCGCTGCGGCTTGAGCGCGCTCTGCCTGAAGCCCTGGTGGGAGGGGTAGATGTAGGTTTTTCCTGCTGTTGGAGAGATGAGTAGAGAGCGAGGAGTTCCGCTTTAGAGGAACGGCGAGTAAAGGTGACGCCGGCGCTGGTGAGCGCCTTGCGAAGCTCGGCTACGGTCCATTTTTCCTTGGCTGGGGTGCAGGAGAAGGCTGAACCGTAGGAGGACGCTGGGGAAGATGCCCGGCGTCTAGAAGGTGGTGGAGACGGCGTGAGCTGGCGTCTCGGAGTGCGAGCAGCGGCGGTGCGTGAGGGCCTGCGGCCCCGTGATGCAGCCGCGGGCTCGATTGGTGGATCCTGCTGGGCGCTGGTGGCCTGAACGGTGACCTGGATGGAGGCTGGAGGAGCTGCAGCATGCTCGGCGTCTGAGGAATAATCCTCGGAGGAGTGAATCTCGGACATGTTTACTGCAATGATGCAGGTAGGACTGCTTGGTTATTTAAAGGGACTGTAGTAATTGGATAGGGAGAGTGATTGGATAGGGAGTGATTGCTGATGATGAATTGGCCGTGTTAATTATCTGCGCGAGCTCCTCCTGAAATTTGTTAATGAAACATCACTTGTCGCTTAAAGGTTGTATCAGCGATTTCTAGCCTGAAACATAAAGTGTCAAATTCAGCTGACCTTTCATCACGATCCGCTCGCTGCCTGCCCCATAAATTGTCTGTGAAAAAAACGCGTCTCTCTGGTCAGCCTAGGGTCCGAGATATGCCAAAAAAACAATCGGCACTACCAACCTTTCCACAGAAAAACAAACAGTGTTCCAACCAACCAGCGTCAGGGGTTTGGTGTTGTGGACTTTCGCTCCGCCTCCCTCACATCCCTGCACCAGTAGGAAAGTACACAACACCAACCCCCTGACGGTGATTGGTTGGAACACTGTTTGTTTTTCTGTGGAAAGGTTGGTAGTGCCGATTGTTTTTTTGGCATATCTCGGATCCTAGGCTGACCAGAGAGACGCGTTTTTTTCACAGACAATTTATGGGGCAGGCAGCGAGCGGATCGTGATGAAAGGTCAGCTGAATTTGACACTTTATGTTTTAGGCTAGAAATCACTGATACAACCTTTAACTTCCATTATATATTTGTCCTTACTCCATACACACACCGCACCTCCTTTGTCAGCATCTTTTATTACCACATCATCTCTGGTGGAGAACCAGTCCAATGCATCTTCTTGACTCTTGTGAGATTGTACTGGTGAGTTCCTTTGGCCTGAAACATATTCTTTCCACCTCAAAGACACTATTTTAGTAAATGTATTCAGTGTAGGATTATTGTTGATAGGAACAAAAGTGGACTTTGGTAACACTTCCGGTGTGAGAAGACGCTGGTGCGATCTGGCTGCCGCTTCTCCACCAGAAAATTGAAACAGAAAGCAGTGATTTTGTTGGAATATTGCGATTACACGATTAGGTGTTTGTTTGTTTTTTTTTTACTTGAGCTGCAATATTTGGTGACTTTGATCAACTGAACATCACACGATTGCGCAATCAGCTGTGTTTTGGATTCCTAATTCACTGGGAAATAACTTGCTGGCAACATGCTGTTTCGTTGCTTTTTAGTTATATTTTTTATTGTGATTTTAACTGGAGCTTACGGCAAGAAATACATCGAACACTGGGATCTTACCGTGGAAAAATACTTTCCAGCTGAACTGATAAACTTACACCACTGCCTACCTCCTCCTACCTGTGTTTTGCAAACGCTGCGATCGTTGCATCTTCTCCGTCGACCCAGGTATGAAGAATCTGGATTTTCTTTGTCTGTGTGAAACGTGGCATCAGCCAAATGACTATTTGAATCTTAATGTGTGTCAAGGCTACACTTATTGATCAACCACCAACTACCGGTAAAGGTGGTGGTCTTGCTGTGTTTTATAGATCTGATGTCACTGGGGCGGACTCGGATAACCAGCCGCCCCTGCCTTGAACACCACCGCGAGGAGCCGACACCACAGGTCCGCAACAGATGGACAAAACAGACAGAAAGGAATTTTCAAAGGAATAACAATCTTTATTGAACACAATCTATCAATGAGCAGAGGCGTAATGAGCTCCAGTGTCTTCCAGGTCTTCTTCCAATACAGGTAGAAACATTCGTTGGTGCACAATAGTGAGAAAGTGGTTTAAAAGCTTACTTCATCAGCGATGCTGCATACTTCCAGACTCAGACGGTAAGTAGGAAGGTAAGGATTCTTCTCAGTACAGGATACTTTCGTCAGTGCACAGTAATGGGACAGTGATTCGACGCTTACTTAATCAGCGATGCTGCATACTTCCAGACTCAGGCGGTGAGTAGAAAGATAAGGATTCTTCTCAGTACAGGATACTTTCGTTGGTGCACAGTAATGGGACAGTGATTCGAAGTTTACTTCACCAGCGATGCTGCATACTTCAGGGCTCAGACGGTAAGCAGAAAGGTAAGGATTCTTCTCAGTACAGGATACGTTCGTCAGTGCACAGTAATGGGACAGTGATTCGAAGTTTACTTCACCAGCGATGCTGCATACTTCAGGGCTCAGACGGTAAGCAGAAAGGTAAGGATTCTTCTCAGTACAGGATACTTTCGTTGGTGCACAATGATGAGACAGTGATTTAAAAGCTTACTTCACCTGCGATGCGGCATACTTCCAGACTCAGACGGTAAGTAGGAAGGTAATGACTTTTTCCACAGCAATACGTTCCTTCAGGACTCAGTATTTCACCAGTATTGCTGTATACTCACAGGGTTCAGGCAGAGAAGAGGTTAATAATATTTCACAAACGTGTAAGCCGGGGTTGGGGCCGCTTCTCAGCAAAGACACACTGCACTCGTGTTCACTTCAAATCCACAGCATGAATCAATGTATATCAATAAGGCAAAAGCACTGCAATTCACTCACACGATAGGGCTGATCAGAAGCCTCAATCCATCCGTTTCACTCCCGTCAGGGATATTCAATTCTCAATTCCTCTTCAGCACAATCCGAAACACATAGCTTCCCCACCAGTCAGATTTACATTCACTGCATCCTCTTCAAGCTTTCTAAATGTTTAAAAGATTAAATCAATTCACTTAACTTTCTCTCTCACTTCCCAGCACAGATCCAATCGATAAATCAGTCCAGCAGACTTCAATGGGCGGCTTCCACTCCCAACGAACTTCCACGAACAAGCTTATGCCTTAAACTGCCCTGACAAGACCAACTGTCCGAGGGAACCAACCAGCAGCAAACCAACTCGACTCCCAGAAAACCAACGCCAGGAAGCTTCCCTGAATGGCCCTTATATGTGTCCTTGTGAAGCAGGAAGCCTGTGTGAAATCCGCTACTCTCTCTCCCGCACCTGCAGTGCGCTAATCAGGCCGGGCAATGTTTCTGCCAAACCGGAACCGGAACTGGAACCAAATGTGTCGCACCCAAATGGTTCCCTCGGGAAACTCGTGCCTCGACAAGAGGGTTCCGCTCGCTGAGCGTTTTTGTCACCCGTGACACTGATGTCTCTGTCACTGAAGTTATTCACTCACTACCGTGCTTTTCTTCATTCGTTTGGCGTTCAAATTGAATAGTGATTCACCAATTATTGTTTTAAATGTCTACCGTCCTCCAAAACGTAATCCTTAATTTTTTTTTTTTTTTTTTGTAATTTACTGAGCTTTTGACACTTGCCAGTGTAATTTATTCCGCTATTGTCTAAACTGGTGATTTCACGTGGACAATCAAAATTGCAATAACACTGTTTGTTTTATGGAAACATTGAATTGTTTAAATCTTACTTAATATGTCAATTTTCCAACACATAAGTATGGTCATATATTAGACTTGGTTTGTACTACAGGTGTGAATATTGATCAGCTTGAGTGTACTGATGTATCATGTATAAGTGATCATAAGCTTATTACCTTTAGTGTGTTTCCATCTTCTCTGCAGACAACCAAGGAGCATGAAATTTGCTTTAGAAAAATCTGAGATATCGACCTAGACACTTTTACATACTATCGGCGAACTACTAGTTGTAACCTCCATTGATCAATACAATGCTGCCTTTGCAAGGCAGCTGGCAGACGGTTGGAGCGACGATATAGGAAATCTGGCCTGACAGTTCACAAACTTATGTATGAACAGCATCAGATTGAGTACCATAATTAGCTGAAAATGGCAAAAACAGCATATTCAACGATTGTTAGTAGTGGGGTTTCCAATCCACAAGTTTTGTTTAATACAATTAATAATCTAACCCAACCGATCACTAAGGTTAACTGCCTTACCATAGAGCAGTGCAATGATTTTCTTAAATATTTCTCATGTAAAATCGAGCATATTTATAATACTATTTCATCTATCTTTGCTTTATCTGAATTATTAGACCTGCATATCTTTTTTCTCTCTTCTCAGCAATGAATTCTTCATCTTCTATATTGGATCCACTTCCTACTAGTGTCTCGAAAAAGTGTCTGCCAGTTATTATTCCTCATATTAAGGCGATTGTCAATACTTCACTTGTTTCTGGGATTGTTCCCCCAGCACTTAAAGTAGCAGCAGTTAAACCAGTTCTTAAGAAAATTGGGAGCGATATGCCGACATGTCCAATTATAGGCCTATTTCAAACTTGCCGTTCGTTGCTAAGGTACTTGAGCGTGTGGTAGTTGGTCAGCTACAAAATCATTTTTCTGCGAACAGGCTACTAGAACCTTTTCAATCAGAGTTTAGGGCTGGACACAGTACAGAGACTGCCCTTTTGAGGGTAATGAATTATTACACAAAAGAAAAGAAAGAAATGACACAAAACACATGTTTTTAGTGAAGCTTTTTAAGTTCTCTATAATCTTACAGCTGTTGTCATTGTTGTTATTGTGATTTTTATTATGGGGTAGTGTGTTATTTTATTGTTGTTTTATACTGTTGTAGTGCCTTGTGTGTAAGAAAGGCGCATTACAAATACTATTTATTATTATTATAAAAGAGCTTGATATTTCAGAGTATTTAACATTGGGAATGACTGCTAAACTTTAATTTTGGTGATACCACACTTTTAAATGTAAACTGTGGTAAAATCTAAAAAAGATCTAACTTGGTTTGAAACCAACCCGTTCTCGTCAATTTGCGTATAAATAACACGACTTTACACTTTCCAATTGCGTGTAATACGTACGCCAAAGTCCAATTTCGCGTGCATATGATACGCCAATCCTTCCCATTAACTTCTGTGGAGAGCAGATGCGTACAAATAGCACGCAGCATCTTCTACGGCAGTGACGTCACCTGCGAGGCTCGGTTTGCTCCGTTCACTTGATGCATATACACCTTCAAACAGGTAAGAAAGGCAACAAATTATCTTTTCTTTTGTAATGAGATCATTATTTTAATTGTTTCGCTGCTTCTGCGTCTCTGTACGTGGGGTCATGTGTTAAAATGGAAGCGTGTGCTTTTAAATTAGAACAGTCGGCTGCTGCGTTAGCACAGCTGCTAATATTAGCTGTGGTACTTTTCAGTTTAAATATGTTTTATATATTTTCCATTGCATAAGAAGGCTTAATAATTAAACTATAGAGTGCTAATTACTGTGAAACTGTCTGAAAGGGTTAACTGAGATATTATGTGCGCAGGGCACAGAAATGTTGCAGACTGCTGAGGATAGCACGTCCTGTTATGGCCTGCATAGATAAGAACAGATACTTTTGAAGGTTTAACAGGACGTATGAGCTGTGTAGAAACATCTGCTTCAGGCGCCAGCAGTCAAGAGAAAATACACGGAAGACGTCAATAGATAGCAGACAACTGTGACATATAAGGGAGTGTTTCTGAAAAAGAATTCAGAGGAACTCGGAAGCACACAGAGTTCTTCTCCAGCGCTGTTTATTACTCTTGATTTCTCCTATTGCTGAACTTAATAAAACTTTAAACTTTCATTGATTGACTCCTGAACCATTTTTGAACACGCATAGGACTATTTGAAAGTCCAACAATTTGGTGACCCCGACATGATGGTAAAAGGAGTTTTTAGGACAAAGGGAAATATCTGAATTCAACACAAAGAGCCGGCTCATAATCAAAAGGTAAGCAGAAACCTTTTTAATTAAATTCTGCGATTGATTATTCTAAATAAAGTGTTGAATTTGGACTATTTTCTGATGTCAGTGGAGAAATCAACAGTATAGTAGTTTAATCTGTTGTGAAGAAAATATATCCTGTGGTAGGATAATATCCTGTGGTAGGATTTTGTTGTGAGGAAAATATATCCTGTGGTAGGATAGTGTGTGTAAAAAATTCGAGTCAGGGGTCTTACAGAACTCCACACCTGACGAGGGTGGTGCTGGCGTAAGACCTAAAGACCTACCTGACTGAGGCAGTGAGGCTGCTCACTATAAAAAAAGGAATTGGCTGTCCAAAATCTTTAAAAACCTCTCCCTGACTGAGGTAGTGAGACTGCTCACTATAAAAAAAGGAATTGGCTGTCCAAAATCTTTAAAAACCTCTCCCTGACTGAGGTAGTGAGACTGCTCACTATAAAAAAAGGAATTGGCTGTCCAAAATCTTTAAAAAACTCTCCCTGACTGAGGTAGTGAGGCTGCTCACTATAAAAAAAGGAATTGGCTGTAGTTACTGAATTTTAGATTAGGGGCAGTTTAGGTGCATCAGAGCGTGAGTGACGCTAGCGAGGGACAGAGTAGGGAGCGCGCAGACCATAAAAGACGTCATGGAGGGTGAATTCGATAGGGAATGTACGGAGTATGATTGTCCTACGCTCGGACAACAGTGGGATAAAATGATTGAAATTGTAAAAACCCAAACTGATCCAAAAGACATGAAAACACGCATGCTAGAATTTGAAACTTGTAAACATGAAATGATTGAGCATTTTGGTGATGAATGTATGGAAAATAAGGGGTCTCTGTTTCAGAAAGTGGGTGTAAAAGAAAAAAGGGCGCAAGAGGCACTTCAGAGACACAGAAAAGAGGAAGTGGGGCTATTACAGAGGCGAACACATGCAAAAAGAGAAAAAGAGTTAGAGAAAACCCTATGTCTAACCCTGTCACTAATAGAATTTTCAGGGCAGCAGTGCTACACGGAGCACCAGCTGGCGTGACTCAAGCAATGGAACAGTCACCTGAGGTACCAGGCAGTGATGATGCAAAGTGAAAAAGGTACGCAGTACATTTTATTGACAAAGCAGTAGAGAGGGTTTGATGGCTACCCAACTTCCTGAAACAGACAACCCTATCACGCTTTTTACTGATGGTAGCTGCCACAGAGCTGATGATGGAACATTGAAGGCAGGATTTGCTGTGGTTGAATTGCAGGGTGACAAATTTGTGACAGTAAAAGCAGAACCCCTAGTGGGGAAACAGTCAGCACAGAAAGCAGAACTGTTGGCCTTGATCAATGCATTGAGACACTCTGAGGGTAAAACAGCAAATATCTACTCTGATTCTGCATACGCAGTTTCTGCAGCCCATGTGGCACTGCCTGTGTGGGTCAGATGTGGATTTACAACCTCATCCGGCCGGCCAATTACTCATGAGAAAGAAGAAAGAGAGCTCTCAGAAGCCATAACGCTACCTAGCAAAGTGGCTATTATTAAGTGCACTGGTCATTCCCAAAGAATTGACCTACCATTGAATGAGGATGCAGATATGGCCATAAACAGAGCCAGATGTGACGTCCCTTCTCCCTGAGTTTTGACATTGCTGCCCCAGAACACAAATTCGTGAATTGGCTAAAATCTGTGCACAGATCAAATTGACATATTACTACAAACAATCCAGAGCAAATGGAGAGAACCTCGTTGGACTGCTCCACTGAAGGTAACTGCACGCACTTCTCACTGTGTTAGTCTTGCAGGAAAAGGTGATACGTGGTACCACCTGAGCCAGTGTTGTCCGGCGGATCAGCCGTCCAGATCCTTGGAGGACACCAGAGTGGACCTTGCTTCACAGGTCCAAGAGAGGGAGGATACAGGTGACACACAAACACATACACATACAGGAGAAGATCTAAAAGAGAATTTCCAACCATCACAAAGTAATCTACAAGCCCTGCAAGTGGTCCATAAGACTGGGGATTTATTCACAGCCCCTAAAGGTGAACCAGTAGCCCATTGCATCAGTGCAGACTGCATTTGGAGCAGGCATAGCGAGGAAATTTAGGGAAAGATACGGGGTGGAAAAGGTGTGGGCCCAAGGGAAAACAAAAGGTGACTGTGCTGTAACACATGAAGTAGACAGGATAGTCTTCCACCTAATCACAAAAACATTTGCCAGGGACCTGCCTACCTATGAGGATTTTGAGAACAGTTTAAGCTGCATGAGAGTGTGGTGTGACAGACTAGACATCACCAAATTATCTATACCCCGGCTGGGGTGTGGTTTGGACAAGTTGGAGTTCTGTAAAGTCCTTCACATCATTGAGAAAACTTTTAGAGGTTCGAACATAGTGATTTCTATTTACCATATTGATTAGTATAACAGTGTGTTTTTGTGTCTATTATCATTTTTTGTTTATACCTATTGTGAGAGACAACATATGTCCTGGATAGAGAAAATAGATTGGAATAAAGTACCTACTCTTAAAATTCCCTGGGAAGAGGACGTAAAATTGTCCAGCGTGAAATTAGCTTCAGTCCAAGTACAGGGAGAAAGGAATCATGAGAGTGAAATTGTGGGAGAATTGGAAAACTTCTGGGGGAAATAGGAGTGATAGCCTTGATAATAGTGGGAATAATTCTGGGAATAGAAAGGAATCAGAAGGAAAGGAGTCACGGAAAGAATAAAACACTGGCCAGACATGAGAGAGCTTTAAGAGGTGAGACCCTGCAAAATGGAGACGAGATAAAAGATTTATGTTTAAAGAAATATGGAGGGATCGAGTTGAATTACACCAAAGGTTCAACCACGTCCTATACGTTCGATTTGTGCGATGTTCCAAGATTTTTGCTGCACGTTTATCCCAAACAATACCGCCCCAGATGGGTCAGTAACGCGGGCCCTGGAGGGACTAAAAACTCTCTCTAAAACAATGGCAGAACACTCTGGTATAGATAACCCCTTCGATGATTGGCTAACCAATGTGTTTGGAAAATATAAAACCATGATAACATCCATTCTAGTCTCTCTTGCTACTTTTGTGGCTATAGTAGTAACCTGTGGATGCTGCTGCATCCCGTGCATCAGGTCATTGTGTAACAGGGTGATAGTAACTGCAATTGAAAAGAAGGATGGATCCCCACCCCCTTACACAATGCCCCTGTTGATATCCCCTGCAGAAGAAGAAGAGGAGGAGGAATGTAACTTGTGAATGTTGTCTCTCTCTATTAATTGTGCTTTCTTGCAGATGCTGATTCATCATATATTGTGTGTTATAAAGAAATGTTAAGTAGATATTTTGAGCCTGGAAGGAATTTATAGAAATGTTTAGCTTAAATACTTTCAGTGTGATTGTCTCAGCTGACATGTTGTGGTCGCCCAATTGCCAATTAGGGGACCGACTGGGTGTCTTTCCCCGTGGGGGTTTTCGGCCCAGTCCTGTCTGAGCACACTGGTTTATAGGGCATTTATAGGGACATTTATTTTGTAATTTTATATGTGTACAATGTAGACTAGGGTAAAATGTTGATGTATCTTAACAGTCTGATATGATGTGTCAGACGAACATGTGGTGGCTGCCCATACGCTAACTAGGGGGCCGCCTAGGTGTCTTTCCTCACTGAGGTTTTCGACCTAGGCTCGTCTGGACATATTAGACTTTGAAAAAAAAAAAACAGTTTATTAACATGCATTGTAGAAGATTTTTATGTTTATGTTGTGGGATGTGGCCTCTTTCAGAGGCCAAGAGAGGGATTTGTGGTACTTTTCAGTTTAAATATGTTTTATATATTTTCCATTGCATAAGGCGGCTTAATAATTAATAATTAATAATTAAATAATTAATAATTAAACTATAGTTTAAACTAAAACTAAACTATAAACTAATTAATAATTAAACTATAGAGTGCTAATTACTGTGAAACTGTCTGAAAGGGTTAACTGAGATATTATGTGCGCAGGGCAGAGAAATGTTGCAGACTGCTGAGGATAGCACGTCCTGTTATGGCCTGCATAGATAAGAACAGATACTTTTGAAGGTTTAACAGGACGTATGAGCTGTGTAGAAACATCTGCTTCAGGCGCCAGCAGTCAAGAGAAAATACACGGAAGACGTCAATAGATAGCAGACAACTGTGACATATAAGGGAGTGTTTCTGAAAGAGAATTCAGAGGAACTCGGAAGCACACAGAGTTCTTCTCCAGCGCTGTTTATTACTCTTGATTTCTCCTATTGCTGAACTTAATAAAACTTTAAACTTTCATTGATTGACTCCTGAACCATTTTTGAACACGCATAGGACTATTTGAAAGTCCAACATAGCCTAAGCTAACTTCTGTTGCTGTTTTGAAATAGATAAATAAATAAAACCATTTTAATTATATTCACGTGGCTAATGACAGCTTTACAGATCAACCAAACCAGTGTCACGTGATAAGCGCGATCATGTAAAAGTCCGCACATTTACCATAGTTTTACCACTGTAAGCATAGTTTTAGTGTGGTATTTGTAGTTTAAGCACATTTACTATGGTTTTACCACTGTAAGCATAGTTTAACTGTGGTATTTGTTTTTAAAGCACAATAACCACAACATTTACCATGGTTTTACCTCAGTAGCCATAGTTTTACTGTGGTATTTGTTTTTAAAGCACAATAACCACAACATTTACTATGGTTTTACCTCAGTAGCCATAGTTTTCCTGTAGTATTTGTAGTTAAAGCACAATAACAACAACATTTACCATGGTTTTACCTCAGTAGCCATAGTTTTACTGTGGTATTTGTAGTTAAAGCACAACAACCACAACATTTACCATGGTTTTACCTCAGTAGCCATAGTTTAACTGTGGTATTTGTTTTTAAAGCACAATAACCACAACATTTACCATGGTTTTACCTCAGTGTCCATAGTTTTACTGTGGTATTTGTAGTTAAAGCACAACAACCACAACATTTACCATGGTTTTACCTCAGTAGCCATAGTTTTACCGTGGTATTTGTAGTTAAAGCACAATAACCACAACATTTACCATGGTTTTACCTCAGTGTCCATAGTTTTACTGTGGTATTTGTAGTTAAAGCACAACAACCACAACATTTACCATGGTTTTACCTCAGTAACCATAGTTTTACTGTGGTATTTGTTTTTAAAGCACAATAACAACAACATTTACCATGGTTTTACCTCAGTAACCATAGTTTTACTGTGGTATTTGTAGTTAAAGCACAATAACCATAATGCTCAACGTGGTTGTACAACTGTAGTTTTACCATTAACTGTGATTTTACGGTGTATTATTTGTAAAGCACAGGAATTACAATGCTTGCCACCTTTTATACTAAAAAAAAAACAATTATATAAATTAATTTTATAATTATTGTGAATTATTGTAAATATTGTAATTTAATATTTTTTTCTGTCTTGCAGTTACATCAGATCATTTACTCCAGCAGCTCTTTAAAGAAAACAACTCTTGTAAATGCCATCACGTGTTCCTATTTTTCTGAAATGTAATCAATAATTAATTTACACATAGTTTTGCTCTCTCTCTCTCTGTGGTCCATCATGACATTTTCATAATCTCATAATTTTGACCAATTCTGTCAGAAAGCTGCTAGAATTAACAGGGAACTTAAACTCAAAGCTCCCAGTGCTGATCTTGAAGAAGTTATCAAGGAGTCTGAACAAATCATTCAATGATTCAATCTTTCTCAGTAACGTTGAAGACATTTAGCTATAACTGATTTGATGTAATGCACACATCCTTATTTAATCTGTTGATAATAACTTTCCTTACAGTCGTTCCTCTTAAATATTTTGGTTCCAGATTATTTTTAGCACATTGTCTCAACATGGATATATTTCTCTTTGTTTCAGCTGAAAGGGAAGACCAAAGGACGCCAGTCATGGGATCTGAATTGGGCCATATTGTGCATTTATGGAAAAGACCAAAGGCAAATATTTCCAAAGGTATGTCAATGTCAGTCTGAGCATCTTGACTGAACTGTAGTGCAGTTACATTTTGTACAGCTTGCTCCACAGCCCTATTAGAAAGAACAACCAACAAAGAGTCATGTTGAACTGATTCATAATATTAACAGCATATCAGCAAATTTATATCATCTTGTACAAGCCTATGTAAAACTCTACAACTTTCACTTGTACTTTTGTCACTGGCCATTGCCTGAACTCTCATGCTAATTTTGCCATTGAAAGTAGTCAGAGTGTTTGTTTCATAAAGTTTATATTAAGTCCATTTTGTTCTTTCTTTATGAATTTTTACAAATTTCCACTGTCTAACAGTACATGATATCTTAAACTTAAAGCTGGTCACACCATGAACAAGATCTATGATAATAACTATTTTAGCATCTACACCAACAGACGATAACATTCTGTTTACTGTTGTACATGCTGCACTTACAGTATGTTGTTGTCTGCCATCTGTTTTTGAAAAATTGTTCATCGTGATTAATTCTTTCTTCCTGTCTTGCAGGATTTCTCACAGACTACTAAGTCCTTCTTCATCAGCTCTCCAGAAATATCAGCACATCTGCTCTCAGTACTTAACTGCCGTCTTCCAGTTTTTATGTGTCTACTTATTATTATTATTATTATTATATATATTTTTTTTTATTTCTCCTCTACAGTCAACACTCACTCCCATCTCTACTGTTGGCACTCCTGTCAATATATAGTGATTTATAACTACCACTAACAACTTACTATAAAAATTATAATTATTAATCATTCATTTGTCTTGCGTTTAGTCACAATAGAAGCAAACAATGATGAAAGGAAACAGGAAATATATCATAAGGTAATAATTGTAAAATATTGAAGTATTGTTCTTAATAATTTTTGCCTAATTTTTTGTTAAAGGGAAGAAAATATATTTTCAGCTGGAGCCTTGAATATTATTTGGCATCTTGTAACATGTTCTGTAAACAAATTCTCTTTTATTTTTGAGTGTTGTACAATTTTATAATCAGCAGGTTTTTGTTTTTAATTTTTTTCATAATGACTGTTTATCTGGGAAAGGTTTGACATATCAATAAACAATGGGAAATAACTACAAAATGTGTGATTTTATGATTTATTATTATTATTCCTATAGTTAAACTGGCAGATCTAAGAAGGACAATTTCCAGGAAACAGAAATGATTAACTGTTTATTTAACCACTATAAATACGCTGTAAATGTTACAAAAGCCAAATTGAATAGTAGAAAAATACTTCATGTTTAACTAATTATTATATATTTGTTTTACATTTTGATTTATATGAACATTCAACTGATTATCTGTCCATTCCCCACAAGAACCCAAGATCCTGTCATAAATGACCATATATGGACAAGTAAGTTTGGTGTCTCTGCTCAGCTGGGTTGCCCTTGGCTTTGAAAGTTCCCGTGGCACTCGTAGAACTCGCTGTAATTGGACTATCTTTTAAACTAAAAAAAAACAAAAAACGCTTGATGTTGCAAAGTCCGTTTTGCAATTATTATTATTACGTCTGTAATACCCTCAGTTAATAATACTGTGTTGCTATGTTGTGAGTAATCGCCACTTTACAGAGATTCTAACCCTAACCCTAAGCATATCTTCTTTAAACTACAAATAACAGCGCCATCTTTTTTAGCGTTCCATCGATAGAATGGCAGAGGCTTCTGGGTATCAGCATGAAAAATAAAAGGTTAAAATAGTGATCATTGTAGTTCTTGCTCTAGATGTGAACAGCTTCAAGTGATCTGATTTGGCCAAATTAACTCAAGATCTGATTTGTCACGTGACAAGTTAGTGATGGGAGTGAGTGTTGACTGTAGAGGAGAAATTAAAAAAATAAGTATACATGCAAAAACTGGAAGACGGCAATAAAAGTACTGTGAGCAGATGAGAGAGAAAGAGTGGAAGCTTTTGGAAGGGCTGATATTGTGGAGATCTGATGAAGAATGACTGCAAGACAGAAAGAAAGATGTGATCACATGATGAACAACAAACACATTGAAAACAATGGCAGACAACAGCATACTGTAAGTGCAGTATGTATAACATTAAACAGAATGTAATCTTCTGTTGGTGTAGATGCTAGATGCTACAGTTCAGTCAAGATGCTCAGACTGACATTGACATACCTTTGGAAATGTTTGCCTTTGGTCTTTTCCATAAATGCACAATATGGCCCAATTCAGATCCCATGACTGGCCTCATTTGGTCTTCCCTTTCAGCTGAAACAAAGAGAAATATATCCATGTTGAGACAATGTGCTAAAAATAATCTGGAACCAAAATATTTAAAAGGAACGACTGTAAGG
>NC_133376.1:3675516-3709629 GCF_049309525.1 Garra rufa
AAAAAAGTAAAATCAGTAACTGAAAAAAGTTAGGTAATTTTGTTACTTCTAATACAGAGATCTAATGAAATTGTGCTGTTAAAATGACAACTTTTGTATTGTATTTGTGCATCTTTGTATGATCTGAAATGTCTGCTGCAGACTGGTGTGTGCATCGAGAAAAGAGAAATCCACAGCAGCATCCTGGAAATGGTCAAGTGCCATCGATGAGACCCTCCATCACTCCACCTGCTCTTTGTCTCATCTGGACCAGATGTTGCTGTAGTCTCTTCATCCTCAGAGACCAAAGAGCCAGCGAGAGCATCTAGAGAAAGACTAAAATACCAATATGTCTGAATAAAGCTTTGTTCCATGTGTCTTTATTTATGTTCATGGTTACTTTATTATTTTACTCATATGTCCATGTTGTTATCAGTAAATAAAATATAAGTTTCATTAACATATGCATTAATTAATTACTTGATAAAAAAAAACATGCTTGTTTTACTAAAAAATATAATTAATTATAGGTCAGCATTTATCATTATTATTGATCAGTGCATTCTGAGGTAATCTTAATTTCTAAGTAGTAATACTTAGATTTTTTGAGTGTAAAATCCTCAAAAAACACCTCCAAACACAAGATCTTCAAGCAGCTGATCCACGTCTCCTTTGTGCAGATATTGCAAACATGGAGGAAGATGTACTAGGTAGGGTTGTTGTGTTACTGATGCTATGAGGTGTCTGAGCACCTGTTGTGCTTATTTTCATTTTATTACTAATACTACCTAACTTACAATTACAGGCTCAGGGTAAGATGGTATTTATCTTTAACAATGAACAATCATAATGAGAAAAACTGAAAACATAACTATTAGGCTTGCTTACATCATAGTATGCAATTATATACACGGGGAAATATGATTAAATATCTCTGAATAATCAAAATATTCAAAAATCGGATTTGTTTTTGTTATTGATAGGCCTCAGGGATGAAAAGAGATATTCAACAAGAATTTAAGCTAGCTTTGCATGTGGATAAACAATTTTGAATACAAAACAAAAGAAATAACTAAAAGAATTTGGGGTTTCCTGACAAAAACTATTTCTTTAAGAATTAAAAAATACAAAAACCTAAATGAACCCAAAACGTATCTGTTATACTACAATCACAATAAAAGAACAGCTGTTTCTTCAACATGACCACAAAATGAACAAATTTCATCAATATCAAAATATTTATAGAAAGATTAATTAAACCTGTCGCTATATGTTAAGTTGCACTTGTTATAACGTTGTTGGTCACATGATAACGTCAACATGGCGGAAGACGTGCAGATCACATCCATACTCAACGAGATTTGGCTGTAGAGTACGTACTCTTTTAGCGCTCGTTAAGTAAGTACTTATTGAAATTAAGTACCTACTCATTGAGTATGCGGTTTCGAACGCAGCCATTGTCATGGCCCGCTGCTGTTTGTTTTAACTGATCAATGATGTCACTTACTTCATGGCCATCAATAGGTTTGAATGAAGACATAACAGGAAATGACCGTTGGATAAAATCCAAAGGATTTCCATCACTATCGGGAATTAAATTGGCTAATTTTGGACCAATACTGACAAAAAAAATTATTAAAATGTTCAGCTATTTCTTTTGGATTACTTAAATAGTCGTCACCATTCTGAAAAACAGAGGGTAAAACATTGGTAGCCTTTTCTTTTTGAAGCAATTGATTCACTACTTTCCATGAGGATTTAACATTATTCGAACACTTAAGAAATGCATTACTAAAATACTTTTTTTTTTTTTTCGCAGACCTAATTGAACTTGTATATCTATTTCTTGCTGCTTTATAAACAGCATAAATGAGTGGAGTACAATTTGAAACATACTTTTGGTACAATATATTCTTTTTCTTTAACAGTTTCCTTAGTTCAACTGTGAACCAAGGTCTATTTAGAGCTGTGTTCTGTTTTTTTGGACAATTTACCCATAGGGAAACATTCATTAAAATTAATGGAAATAATACTCATAACGTTTTGATATGCTAAATTTGCGTTTCTCTCCTTATATAGGTCATCCCATGAAGTATTGTCAAGCCTATCCTTGAACTTACAAATATTTGCAAAATATTATTTTATATTCTTGTATCCATTTGCCTTAATCACAGATAACTGAAATATAGGGAGATGGTCAGACAGATCAGAATACAGAATACCAGATTTCATTTCTTTACCTAAATAATTACATAAAATATTATCTATCAAAGTTGCAGATTTTTCTTTGACTCGAGTAGCTTTATGGATGAGTGGAAAAAAATAACTAGAATAAAGAACATTTAGAAAGTCCCCAGTGTCTGTATCATAGTTAAGGAGATTCAAGTTAAAATCCCCCAATATATAACAAGGCTTTTTCTCATTGTTAACACGTTCAAGTGAACAAAGCAAACTTTCATTGAAATCTTTGATAGTAGAATGAGGTGGTCAATAGACAACCCCAACAATATTTTTTTTCCCATGAAAAGCACTAATAAGCTCCAAAAAAAGTGACTCTACATCATCCTGATCTGTTTTTAGAGTGAGGTCCTCCCTAATTTTAAAATCATAATTTTCCTCAAAAAACAAAGATACCCCTCCCCCAGATCTGTTTACTCTAACACGATGAACTGATTTATACTTTGGTATTTTAAACATTTCTTTAGAGTCCTCCGTGAGCCAGGTTTCAGATAATGCTATAACAGAAAATTTATGCCCAAGTGATGATAAATAATGGATAAAATTATCATAATTACTCGGAAGACTTCTAATATTCAAATGAAAAGTAGAAAAAATATCACCAGACATAGAAGCACATAAATCATTAAACTGGGTTTCATTATAACGAAGACAGAGGCTGGAAACATCGAATGAAGAAAATAAATTTTGATCAGGATCAATATCACCATTGTAAGGATCAAAGACAAAGGGCTTGAAGATCTGGCTGTCCAAATTAGAACTATCAACTGGACAAGAGTTCAAACATTGTACGCCAGAGCAATAGACCAAAGTTTCAGGAGTTTGACCTGGACGTAGGGCTGTGCAATATATCGAACGATATTGTGAGGCGCGTTTAGTCAATGAAGCCGGTGCTTTGATTAGTAGTAAATCTCCATCACGTGCGTTCCGCTCAGGTTCCGCTGGAGCGGCAATTGATACACAGAGACATAAATCTCTGACAAGCTACGCCATATCGAGCTTAATATCGCATTCGATATTTAGCGCGATATGGCGTAGCTTGTCAGAGATTTACGTCTCTGTTGCTGCGTCCCAATTCGCCTACTTATACTACGCCCTAAAAGTATGTACTCTTTTTGTGAAGAAAAAGTACATACTTTTGAGTATGTAGCAGAATAGTAGGCGAGCTTTGGGACATACTACTTCGTCATAACTGCTTCTTTAACGGACGCTCTGTTGCTTAGTTACCTGAATCCTGTCACTGTTTAAACTGCCCTGTCAATCATCACAGTTAACATCATCTACATTTCGTTTAATTTAATTTCCTACCGTATTAGAGAGAAATGAAGAGGCACGTTCTTTCAGGAGTCTTTCATGGCGAGGACTCTGCTCTTGTGTTTGCATAATTATGCATTTGAACGTTAATGACCAAACCTATCATTATAAAAGTTCATAATGTTGCTGCACATGAAATATAACGAGGATAACATTTTAAAAATATTTTTTATCAGGTTACACATTGATTATTTATCACTCAAACCTCTTTCTTTACCTGTCCGTTGGTCGCGCATATCCTCCATGTTTGTAGTTTTTTAACACTTTTAATGCGTGTTTGTAGTTCTAATCGAATCCTCGTTCACGGCGCAGTGTGTTGTGGGCAATATTAGCCATTAGAGTGTGCACTGATCCGCACTTTGAATTCCGAAGTTAAGTAGTAGACCATCCGGGAATCTTTCGAATACTTTTTTAAACATACTACGATTTGGGACATACTAATTCTATTTTCGAATACTATTTAGGACGGATAGTATGCGAATTGGGACGCAGCATGTGTATCAATTGCCGCTCCAGCGGAACCTGAGCGGAACGCACGGGATGGAGATTTACTACTAATCAAAGCACCGGCTTCATTGACTAAACGCGCCTCACAATATCGTTCAATATATTGCACAGCCCTACCTGGACGTATGACTGATTAATAAAAAATCTAGCAAAACATTACAAAATAAAAGAAATAGTACAAATTTTCACATTTCCACTCCTGGTTTTAATAATGAGCTTGTCATACCTTAAACTGGGTATTTCTCCTCTACTACGTGCAGCCTTTAGCTCGGGGAGGAGTTCTCTCCGCTTTATCTGTACCGCTTCTGAAAAGTCTACATTTATGAAAATGTTGGTGCCTTTTAATTTCTTTGCACATGAAAGAATAGTCTGTTTGTCTTTAAAGCCCAGAAGTTTAACCATTACCTGTCTAGGCCTACCTCCTTCTTGGAAGTGGCCAACTCTATGGGCTCGCTCAAATTCAATGTTCTTGGCGTCTAGACCCATGTTAGTTTCCATGATGGTTCTGACTTTTTTTCAGATACAATCCAATTTTCTCCCTTTTCATCTGGAATCCCATCCACTAAGATGTTATTTCTTCTGTGCTGGTTATCAATGTAATCCATGAAGAATGTTTGGGAGGCATTTTCTTACCACGATGTACTAGATGTAGCAAGCTTTAATATACAAAGATGTACCCACAATATGGCAAGAGTGCACAGCTGATGATGCCTCATTTGAGGCCTTCAGGTCCAGATAATCCACAAGGTTTAGAGATTTAGGACAGCTTCAAAAGTCACAATTTTGGTAATTGATGCTCCTTGTAAACTTATTATTTGCAATTTCCCAAAACTTTTGACATTAGAAGGAGGATTACCAAGATATTTGCTGGATGAAACAGAGCAAAATTTTCAGGCAAGGGAGACGGTGGCCATCTTGAAAAAAATAAATAAAAATTTGGTGCTGGGATGCTGGTTTTAGCTGGTTAATGCTGGTCCTTTGCTGGTTTATGCTGGTCCTTGACCAGCAACATGACCAGCAGAAACCAGCAAAGGACCAGCATAAACCAGCATCCCAGCACCAAAACCTACCTAACCAGCATATGCTGTTTTTTTTTTTTTTTCAGATAGACATATTTCTTCTGTGAAATCTAGTTTTCATTTCTTGGTCAATCATTATCTCATTACAAAATCTCTTCATATTATTCAATGGATTAGACGACAGCAGGGAGTAAAAAGATGTATTGTCGCTTAGCTTCCATTATATAACTAATCTAACTTGCTGGTGGCAACATGCTGTTTCGTTGCTTTTTAGTTATATTTTTTTATTGTGAATTTAACTCTAGCTTACGGCAAGAAATACATCGAACACTTGGATCTTACTATATTAAAACACTTTCCAGCTGAACTATGGTATGAAGAATCTGGACTTTCTTTGTCTGTGTGAAACGTGGCATCAGCCGAATGACTATTTGAATCTTAATATGTGTGTCTTACCAGGCTACACTTATATTGATCAACCACCAACTACCGGTAAAGGTCTTGCTGTGTTTTATAGATCTGATGTCTCTGTCACTGAAGTTACACTACCATGCTTTTCTTCATTTGAATGTTTGCCGTTCAAATTGAAAAGTGATTCAGCAATTGTTTTAAATGTTTACTGTCCTCCAAAACGTAATCCTGCATTTCTTTCTGAATTTACTGAGCTTTTGACAGTTGTCAGTGCAATTTGTTCCGCTATTGTCTTAACTGGTTATTTTAACATTCATGTGGACAATCAAAATTGCAACAACACTGTTTGTTTTATGGAAACATTAGATTGTTTAAATCTTACTCAATATGCCAATTTTCCAACACATAAGTATGGTCATATATTAGACTTGGTTTGTACTACAAGGCAAGGCAAGGCAAGTTTATTTATATAGCACATTTCATACACAATGGTAATTCAAAGTGCTGTACATAAGAGGAGTTAAAATCACAATAGCATAAAAATCATAGTCATAAAAATTTAAAATAATAATCACACAAACAGATTTAAGAACATATTGAAACTCGTGACCCACACTTTCACTTTTAGTTTACTTCAGCGCGCTCTCTCAGTCTTGCTGACAAAATTGCGGCAGCCTTCAGATAGGCAAACTGTACTTCGCCTTACCTGGTCTGCGCAATGTCTAGATAGACAAACTATACTTCGTTGTATCTACTTCAACAAATATTTAGACAGATAAACTATACTTCATCTTGTCTATTCACAACGAACAGTAATGTCACTAATCAGATAAACTATACTTCGTCTTACCTGATCAGAGACATCCACGCCGTGGTCACCAAATTGTAAGAACATTTTAAATGATTTTAAAATTGATTTAAAAATTAATTAAAACAGTAGAAATGGTTATCACACTAACAACAATAAAAACAGAGAATTTAAGAACATTTAAGATGATTTGAAAAATTGATTTTAAAATTGATTTGCACAGTAAAATGATTATACATAAAATAATGCAGTCTGTTCGGACGTAGCACAGTGCTCATTCAATAAATGCACAACTAAACAGGTGAGTTTTGAGTCTGCATTTAAATGTGGCTAATGTATTAGCACATCTGATCTCTTCTGGAAGCTGATTCCAACTGCGGGCGGCATAATAGCTAAAAGCGGATTCCCCTTGTTTTGTGTGAACCCTTGATATTACTAACTGACTCGATCCTAGTGATCGGAGTTGTCTGTTAGGTTTGTATACAGTGAGCATATTTGCAATGTATGTAGGTCCTAGGCCATTGAGTGCTTTATAAACAAGTAAAAGTACTTTAAAATCTATCCTAAACATAACTGGTAGCCAGTGTAAGGACCTGAGGACTGGTGTAATATGCTCTGATTTTCTGGTTCTAGTCAGAATCCTGGCAGCAGCGTTCTGTATGAGCTGCAGCTGTCTAATGGTCTTCTTGGGAAGGCCAGTGATGAGACCATTACAATAGTCCACCCTGCTGGTGATAAAGGCATGAACAAGTTTCTCCAAATCTTGACGGGAAAATTCTTGCAATGTTTTTGAGATGGTAGTATGCTGATTTAGTTACTGCTTTGACATGGCTAATGAAACTGAGGTCTGACTCCAGAATCACACCCAGATTCTTGACTTGATTTTTTGTTTTTTTGGCCCCTAGTGTCAAGGTACGCATTTACCTTATGAACTTCATCTTTGTTTCCAAATGCAAATTCCGTTTTCTCCTTGTTTAACTGTAAAAAGTTTTGGCGCATCCAACTGTTAATTTCATCAATGCATTGGCAGAGAGAGTCAATGGGGCTGTAGTCATTTTGCCCCTTTCGTGTCTTCCTCTTTTTGGATTGTCTTTTGGGAGTATTTGTGATATTGTATTTTTTTTTTTTTTTTTCATTTCATCATCTTAGGTGGTATGTGAAAGTTTTTCAGACAATCTGAGAAATGTTTAAACTCTATATAGACTGTAAAAAAAAAAAAAAAATGGACATAGTGTCCTTGACGTCACCCGTAGGTTTCTTAAGAGAATTTTTGAAGCTCATATTTGGCGGGATTTAGTCGTCGCCATCTTGGAATCGGGTCACTCCCGGATAATTGAAAATGGGCAAAGAGGCGTGATGTGGGTGAAGATGGGCAGCAATCCACCTGTCACTCAAGTGGCCACATCCTTAATTATGCAGAACTTTAAGGCTTAATATAATTTAAACGGATGAGTTTAAAAAAAAAAATCACCCCCCTCACAGTTGACATGAAGGGCAAAATTAGCTATATACACCAAAACCACTTTTTGTACAAGGCTGTAAACATGGTTTTTTTTTTTTTTTTTTGCTGTAAAATTTACTCCTTTTTGGAGCCAGTCTCTAGCAGCCAGTCGATGAATTGCAGTTGAAGTCACTTCCGTGTTTCTTTCAATAGGTTGTTTGCACATGACGTCATTGCTGTGGCGCAAAATGCAACTGGAGGGCAGTAAGTAATTTTTCTCTATAGGAATCAATAGCAGAAACTTAAAATGCCTATGTTTTGCGTTGTTTATAGGCGCTCAAAATCGGTCAAACCGAGAAACCACACAGAGTTTTTAACATTGTATGAAAATCTGCTGTTCGTAACGGGGGAAAGTCAAGAAATTGAAGGAAAGTGCAGGAAAAAGTGGCTCGTAAACCTCCGTCTGCAGTCAGGACAAGAGCCGTATAATTCTTGTGTGTGCAAATGGTTAAGAAAAGATATAATATGTTAAGATAAAGATAAAGAAATAGATACAGGGTGAGACGCCACACGTAGACACCATGTATATTTGTAGTTTCCAGAGCTTAACGGATATTGAAATAAATTTAAGTGAGTGACAGCTTTTTAGTGACTAGCGATATTTGCTCGCTTTCTACGCTATAATCAGTTCAGAATTTGAATAAAAGTTTCGCTTTTTCGTGCGTGACTAAAAAAGCAGAACGGATGAGATGGAGGAAAGTCTGTACTGTACTGGTTTAGACACTAGTCCAAGAGAAAGATATAAACTGAAAATCACAACATATGTTGGATATGATCCTTATGTTATGAAGATGATTTTTTCAACCAAATTGAAATAGTTGCCTGCCACCGAGTCTGTAAATATAAGCTAAGCCTGATTGCAAACCATTTCAAAAGTGATTCCCACATTTATATGAAAGATGCAGGATATATGTCACTCCTGAAACTACTGCTGTACAGGTTTTTTGGCTATTGGTCTGTCAGCAGCACGTAAAGCGAGCAAATATCGCTTCCATAGTCACTATAAGCCGTCACTCACTTCAATTTATGGCAGTCTCACAAGGTTTAGTTGTAATCAATTGCAAATATAAAGTGTTATTTACATCGTGTCTGCGTGGGGTATTTAGCGAATTCTCACTGTCTCACCCTGTATCTATTTATATATTTGTTTATATCTTAATATTATTATATATTTTATTAACCATGTGCACACACAAGCATTATCCGACTCTCGTCCTGACCGCAGACGCAGGTTTACAAGCCACTTTTCTCTGCATTTTTCAGTCAATTTCTTGCATTTTCCTCCTTATGAACGGCAAATTCTCATACACGATACGAAATGAAATTTCTAGGTTTGACCAATTTCCATAAACAACTCAAAACATAGGCATTTCGAGTTTCTGCTAGTGATACCTATGAAAAAAAAAAAAAACTTCCTGCCCTCCAGTTGCATTTCGCAACCACGTGATTGCAAACCACATCAGAACCACGTGATTGCAAACAACCTATAAGAGAGCGGGAGGTTAGGTCTTGAAAATATGTAGCCACTGTGTATCTGTTTAGTCATTGGTTACTCTTCATTGTCTAACACCCTGACAAAGCCCTGTTTGGGCTGATATGTGTTGGTGTCTTTTTAAAATGTTGCCCTGTCAAGGCTTTTTACTTTGCTTACTATGTGAGTGCCTGGATGTCGATTTTTTTGTATTTTGCAACGGGATCCACTTTTTATTTGTGATATTTTTTTCCCTCTCTGGAGCACCCATAGTTTTGCCTGAGATTACCTGATGCGACCCTGGTCAAGATTTTGTCTTTGAACTCAAAACAATGTTTGCAAATGAAAAAGTTGAATTAAAAATGATTAAATTCGATTTTTTAAATTGCAATCATGTTTATTTAAGATGTGGTAACATGTCCACTGAAGTTTTTTAGAGCGTTTGTTGTTTATTTATTATGTTGCTATATACACAGAAATGCATTCACAGTCTCACTCAAATTAATAAATATTTTATTCAAATTAATTATGATTTAATTCTCTTATAAGGACTAACATGTTTTCTGTATAATGCTTTTAGTTTGATTGTTTTTTTCAGTTCATTGAGTCAAAGTTCATTGAGCACAAATAGATTCAGTTCATCAGAAACTCCACCCTCTCACAACCTTTACCCAACCAGGAAATGTCTAGTTTATGATTTCTCCTTTACATCTCATACTGAAAGCTAAAAAGAGTGTGGTGGAGATCGGAGGAGGACACTATAAATAAGGATTTTGGATAAGTGTACTAAACAGAATTGATTTTGATCGTAATTGTAATGGTTATTTACTTTTCAAAGTAAGGTTCAGAAAGTTAAAGTAAATTGTAGATCGTTGCAGCTTTTACAAGAAGAGGAAATGGATTTAAAATATGTCAAAGAGCTTTACTGTCCTGTGTGCTTTGAAATCTTCAAGGATCCTGTTATTCTGTCCTGTAGTCACAGTTTTTGTAAAGAGTGTCTTCAACAGTTCTGGAAGACCAAGAAAACTCAGGAGTGTCCTGTCTGCAGGAGAAGATCCTCAAGAGTAGAGCCTCCATGTAATCTAGCATTAAAAAACTTATGTGATTCATTAATTAAGGAGCGAAATGAGAGTCGTTCATCAGGTTTTGAAGAGATCTGCAGTTTACACAGTGAGAAACTCAAACTCTTCTGTCTGGAGGACAAACAGCCTGTGTGTGTCGTGTGCAGAGACTCAGAGAAACGCGTCAATTACACATTTAGACCCATAGGTGAAGTAGTTTCATCTCATAAGGTAAGACACATTTGTCTTATTTCATTTTGCTAAGCACAGTACTTTGTTAGTATAGCTGTGTATACAATAGACCAGTTTTAATAGAGTTAAATAATTTAATAAGTTAAACAATGTAAAAATATGGTATGCCCAAGAAATTTCTGGCACAAATGGGACTATTTCCTAATAATGACTATACAGCAGACAATTAACAATAACTATAAAAACATCCAAACATACTAAATCATCACATACTTCATCTAAACTTGTAGGAGGAACTGAATACAGCACTGACATCCCTACAAAACAAGCTCAAACATGCAGAAGAAATGAAAGCGAAGTGTAATAAAACAGTTCAACACATCAGGGTAAGGATATCGAGTAAAGAGTCAAACATTGACAGAGTTTCTGATGGACATTAGTGGAGTGAGTGTTAATGCAGAGCTGACTGAAGTGAATGTGATGTGGTTTCAGTCTCAAGCTGAGCACACAGAGCGGCAGATTAAAGAGGAGTTTGAGAAACTTCATCAGTTTCTCAGAGATGAAGAAGAAACTACAATCACTGCACTGAGAGAGGAAGAGGAGCAGAAGAAGCAGATGATGAAGGAGAAGCTGGAGGAGATGAACAGACACATCTCAGCTCTTTCACACACAATCAAAGACACAGAGGAGATGATGAAAGCCAATGACGTCTGCTTTCTAAAGGTGACAACTGAATTTAGCTTCATTGTTTGTGAACAAAACAACCTGACAATTACCCAAACAATGATCAAACTATAATTTGTATGGAGAGAAATAATTCTGTTATGAGTGTTTTATAAGATACTAAATGTTGTTTCAAACTCTATATTTTCCAGAACTTTAACATCACGATGGAAAGGTAAGTTGAGCTGCTCATGTTTCTTCTCTCAATGAATCTGAACTCAAATCCACTGCAGTTCTGACTCCTGAATGTTCTTCCAGAGTCCAGATCTCACAGCCGGATCCACAGATGAGTTCTGGAGCTTTGATTCATGTGCCACATTACTTGGGTAACCTGCCGTTCAGAGTCTGGAAGAAGATGCAGGAAACTGTCCAACACAGTGAGTCTCCAGCAGATTGACATCAGAACAAAAGATTAAATACTTCAGATATAAACAAACACAGAAAGATTAACATGCATGATAAAAAATACTTCTTAAAATGACTAAGTTATGGATTTTAAGTGAATTGTAACTGTATTTAATAAGACCATAAGATCATACAGTAAACTCATAATAACTACAAAACACAGTCTATTCCTCATGGTGTGTTTATGTATTAGGTTTATATTTCTAATATCATCATATTTCATCCTCTAATCTGATTTTATTCTCTTTGCAGCTCCATTGACTCTAGATCCAAACACAGCAGATAGTTCTCTCAAACTCTCTCCTGATCTGACCAGTGTGTCGTACAGTGATGTAGCTCAAAATGTTCCTGATAATCCAGAGAGGATTGACAGATATGCATGTGTTCTGGGTTCTGAGGGCTTTAACTCAGGAACACACTGCTGGGATGTGGAGGTTAAAGACAATACACTCTGGAGTGTTGGAATAACCACCGTATCAAACCAAAGAAAGGGAGAGGTTTTCTTTAAATCTAATGTCTGGCGTGTGCGGTACATGGACAGCGAATACTGCTCACAATCTCCAGATCAACCCTTGACCGACTTGTCAGTGAAAGAGAAGCTGCAGCGTGTGAGAGTTCATCTGGACTATGACAGAGGAAAGGTGTCATTCTCTGATCCTCTAACTAACATCTGTCTGTGTACATTCACAACAACCTTCACTGAAACTGTCTTTCCATTCTTATATAATCACTGCACAACTTCACCTCTGAGGATCTTACCAGTTAAACTGATTGTAACAGCAGAAAATCACAGTTAAATCTCATTCTGCTTTCAGATAATGTTTTCATTCTTCAATAACACTGTAATCAAAAGAAAATGTGTCTCATTAATCAATCACACTGCATTCATTCTAAACACAACATAAAATTAGAACCAACTAAAAACTTATTTTTTAAAATAGCATTATTATAAATTCAATAATTAACATTAACATTCTTTACAATAATGACATTTTTAAATAAACATCTGTAATGATATGTAATATTAAAAAATAGTAAACTTTTAGCAATCTTCTTGGCCTTTTTTATAATTTTGTTTATGCTATAGACATGTTGTGTGTCTCCTTTATCTGACACACTCAGTTCAGTTCATCAGGCTGGCAGTTCTTGGCAGTTAAATCCTAACTGTGGAGCATATCTATGTTTTCAGGGTTTTAAGATGATGCTGTTATTCTAACCCTAGCCCTGGGAACTTAGGAATGCTTTGTTACAGTAGTGATGCAGAAAGTAGTTTGACAGTAAAATGAAATCAGCTACTCTCAAACTGTTGTTCAACTGTTGTTCTCTCAAACAAGTTTTTTACATTTATTGTGGATGTTCTGTATTAGGATAACTAATGAATATTAAACAAATAAATATGTGGTATAAGTTGATTAGATTTTGAGATGTTATTTACAAATGTGAGCTTGCAGTAGATTGTGAGGGATGGTGTTTTATTATCCTCCAAAAGTCCTGCCTTACTCACCAGATAGATGTCTAAAGTTTTGAAAATGTTTAAAAAATAAAATACATGGATGCACGATGAATATATGCAAAAGACATCACTTGACTCATTGGTAAGTGGTCATTTTATTTATTTTTTTACTTTTATATGCACTGGCAACATTGATCTCACATAAATAAATATTTTCTAGAATTTAAAAGAAAATTCTATTAGTTTATTATTTTTTAGGAGAAAAGATGTCAACACAGCAACAGAAACTGTGCTCATCAAACTGTTTGACAGAGTTCATTGAGTTCCTGTAATATTTTTCTTCTTCCTTCTCCACTATTACTGTACCTGATCTAATGATTGTGATCACATGATATCCTGTGCATTTAACTCTGTGACAGTTCAGGTAGAAATAAACAAATCAATAACTAAATAAAGATGGCATCTGAAAAATTGTGGTTGGTAATTGGTTTGTGTATAAATGTAAGTTTTTTAGATTTATTATTATTATTATTATTATTTGATTTCTATTGGGAAATTAGTATTATGGTAATTAAATATTTTCTTAGTCTTTGCCAAAGCTTGCTCCATTTTGATGTAGAACCTTTGTGGAAAAATTTTGATTTTACTTTTAAATGTAATACTTTTTGTAATGAATGGGGTTTTTATTTAATATTTCCTTGAATTAGATATATATTTCAGACATCTTTGGTTTCATTAAAACCTATAGATTAATTGAGCAAAAATAATAAATTTGCATTCATAGTGTTGCTATTATGACATATATTCAATTAAAATATAGACAATTAAATATGTAAATATTCATATGCCCATATATAAGTCAATAATACATTTCAGATTAATCACTTTTACTGGGATTCTGCTTTGTCTGTCATTTAAATAAATCGTCAAAATAAAATGTTAAATAGTTGATTTAGTGATTCACTTGAATGAAATATATAAATAAAAATAAGAATATAGCAGAAGTTATTTAATCTGTAAAAGTTCATCCAGGGGGCCTTAAGATGAGGGACCTCATTTAATATTTTAAATAATGTGCTATAACAACTAAATTACTGTTTTGATATGTTTGCTATTTGCAATAGTTAATATTATATTAAAAACTATATGGTAAGTTTGATCCTCAAACATCACTGTAATTATCAATTATGATATTAATATATGGAACCCACAATAATAAATAAATAAAAAATAAAAAATAAATAAAAAAGTGAGATTTGAGTGACATTTTGACCACTGATCTAGGAAATGTCCCTGGTATTCATTTCAGAAATCTGGTCACCTTAATGTATATTTTTTTTATAAAACT
Organism: Garra rufa; assembly: GCF_049309525.1. Taxonomy (NCBI): domain Eukaryota; kingdom Metazoa; phylum Chordata; class Actinopteri; order Cypriniformes; family Cyprinidae; genus Garra; species Garra rufa. Next base: position 3,689,947 of record NC_133376.1, read on the forward strand.
CATCATTTAATTTTTTTCTTGCTAAATTCAATGCTAAATATGAGTATTCATCAGGGATAGCCAATCCTGCTCCTGGAAAGCTTATCTTTCAGTAGAGTTCAGCTAAAACACTGCTCCAACACACCTGTCTGTAATGTTCCAGTAAACCTGAATGTCTAGGTTAGATGTGTTTAATCAACAGAGATAAACTCTGTGCTAGACATCCAGGAGCAGAGCTGGCTACAGAAGCATAGACAAAGACACTCTCTGTGGGTTACAAACTCCCTCTGGTGGACAAACTTATGTAGTTCACAATAAGGCTCTTTATTAGCATCAATGATTCCATGAAAAACTTTTAAATCAGGAGTGTTAAACTCAGTTCCTGGAGGACTGCAGCCCTGTAGAGTTTAGCTCCAACACACAAAGCATGTCATTTTCAAATAAGCTGGAAGAATGTTATTAGCTGGATCAGGTGTGTTTAATTAGAGTGTAACACCCCTGATTTAAATGGATAGTTCCCCCATAAATTAAAATACTGTCATTATTTACTCATCCTCAATTTGTTCCAAACCTGCATGAAGTTCCTTGTTCTGTTGAACACAAACTAGGTATTTTGAAGAATGTTGGTAACCAAACAGTTGCTTGCTTTGATCAAGGTTAAAATGTACAGATTTAGGTATCAATTACAAACCTAGTGAGCATCTTTTGCCCTTCATTTTAAATACACCAACTAAAAAAGCTACCTGTACTCTGAAATAAGTCCATAAAATAGGGTCTAAAGCACTGTCACAGTTCTGTCTGTTTGTGTACTTGGTTTCTCCCATTGTCTCCCCCTGTCGATCTGTTTGCTTTGGTTTAACCCTCATTTCAAAGGAAATGTCTGCAAATTTAACAAATAATGTCCTGGCAGAAAATTACCAGTTGCCAACATTTTTCTAATAAATTACAACGAACTGGATTTTTACAGGCTGACCATAATTTCGTTGTTGTAAAGGCTCCTTTAAGAGAGGGCTTTTATTCTGACATAGTTTGTCACTTTCCTAGTAGTCTCAGCCTCAGACGTCACGCCCATGGAACGTTGGCTAAAGGTCTGATGACAGGGGCGGACTGGCCATCGGGAATTCCCGGTGGCCTGGCAGCCAATTTGTCCGCTGCCATTTTGTTTATTTATATTTTATTTTCATATATATTGTTGTTGTTGTTTCTGTTGCCTGCCGAATGTACTAAAGTGATTATTTCCAAATTCGCCATTCAATAATAATACTCTAATAAATCGTAATCCGGTTCGTCTTGACTGACAACGCAATTCGCCACGCGCACACTCCGCCCATCCGCGCGTCCGCCAAAAGAATGCTGCGTCCCAATTCGCGTACTATCTGTCCTAAATAGTATTCGAAAATAGAATTAGTGCGTCCCAAATCGTAATATGTTTAAAAAAGTATTCCAAAGATTCCCGGATTGTGTACTACTTAACTTCGGAATTCGAAGTGCGGATCAATGCAAACGGCTAATATTGCCCACAACACATTGCACGGTGAACGAGGATTCAATTAGAACTACAAACACGCATAAAAAGTGTTAAAAACTACAAACATGGAGGATATGCGCGACCAACGGACAGGTAGAGAAATGGGTTTGAGTGATAGATAATCAGTCTGTAACCTGATAAAAAATATTTTATTAATGTTATCCACGTTATATTTCATGTGCAGCAACATTATGAACTTCTATAATGATAGGTTTGGTCATTAACGTTTAAAGGCATAATTATGCAAACACAAGAGCAGAGTCCTCGGCATGAAAGACTCGTGAAAGAACGTGCCTCTTCATTTATCTCTAATACGGTAGGAAATCAAATTAAACGAAATGTAGATAATGTTAAAGGAACCGTATGTAGGATTGTGTCCAAAACTGGTACTGCAATCACTTTCAAAATACTGTAGAACGATGTATCCCCTCTCGCTCCCCCCCAGCTGCTACAAGGAGCTTCCAATGGCAAGTGACGAGTCCTACACAGTAATTTGTTTTTCTTCTATTAATTATGTTTATGCTTCACAAGAGATGTTTTGCGAAGTAATTATGTATCGCAAAAATTTACAGATGGCGATTAGCCAAATATTTCGCAAAGATGTACTGTAATACCACATTTCAGTCGGAACATAGATTGTTTTCATACCCTGCTCGTAGTGCGATATAAAGCTTTTTATGAACGCATTTAGCACGGGCGACCATGGAAAATCCACTGTGTACGGAAGCAAAGTTAGCCAAACATAGATGAATCTTACCTGTCAAGGAGAAAATTAGCAACGTTGGCGTCTGTCTTCAAATTCTTCTCCGTTTTCAGTCGTCTGCATCTTTCAAAGGCATCTCCTATACAAATCCTTGTTTTATTTCGGACGTTGTCACGACATATTTCGGATTCATAACGTGGTCTTTTACGTTTCGTAACGTTATACATGTTTTATCTGACACGTTCTAACTGCAGCTGTAACAGAGATGGCAACCCAGATCACAAAACTCTACTGACTTCATGATTGGTAGATAGCTGGAGGGTGGCGCCTCAGACCAAAACACAAAACGACAACAATAACATCAGTTGAGGGCTGCAACTCTCACTTTTAAATGACAATATCCTTGCCCGACCACTGTTGTCAGTGATATAAGTATTTGAAATGAACATGATTTCTTAATGTCTAGTGACATGTCAGGGCCATTTTATGATTAACTGACATAAATTTCTTACATACGGTTCCTTTAACTGTGATGATTGACAGGGCAGTTTAAACAGTGACAGGATTCAGGTAACTTAGCGACAGAGCGTCTGTTAAAGAAGCAGTTACTGTATGATGAAGTAGTATGTCCCAAAGCCTGCCTACTATTCTGCTACATACTCAAAAGTATGTACTTTTTCTTTACAAAAAGAGTACATACTTTTAGGGCATAGTATAAGTAGGCGAATTGGGACGCAGCGCAAGACTCGAGAATAGAGAGCCCAGGTGAACCAGAGAGTCGAAACTGTCCTGTTCAGTACTTCATTTACAGGTCAGATACATCTGTAAATAGACTATTGTAGTTTTGTTTACTTAGTTAAACTGCTTGCAAATATTATCAATAGCAGTCCGTTTGCTGAAAAATTAACAAAATGGCATAACTTGTAAAGAGTAGGAACTTAGCAGACAAATATTCACATTGTTTTATAACACGTTTAGAGGGAGCTAAGGCTAACAACAATACAACCCTTACAAAAATTAACCATGTTTTCACTAAAAACCAAAAAAACATTGTTACTATAGTTAAACTATGGTAACCACAAATTAACAAAGGTTTCGCTACACTTGGTATTTGTAGTAAATGGTATTTGTAGTAAAACTCTGGTTATACAAATTGTAATCAAAATGCCAAAAAACAACAACAACAAAAAAAAAAAACACGGTTACTACTATACTTTGTTGTGGGTTTTTGGGATGGCCTTGATGAGTGTGAGATTTCCCGGCCTGAAATTTTGTCCCAGTCCGCCCCTGTCTGATGTATATGGTACACTTAACTGGAAACACTTCAGGAATGTCGAAGTCGTCATCTGATTAGTTGAATTTGACCGGATTTCCGGGAGACGCGATTGCCGCGTTTGCTTTCGGTCCTCCAGGAAACAAAGCGCAGACTGATTTACTCAGCGTTTTGCTAAAAGGTGCTTATGCATACGCGATTGTTGTTATACACTTTTGCGACGTTCGCGAACAAATTACTGACTTACTGCTTGTTCTCCCTCTTCTTATTTAACTGGTTATTTCAATGACTGACTTGTTGCACGCCAGTCTGTTGTTGAGGCATTTCCATGCACCGAAACGTGACGTCAACATGTCGGTCAAACGGCCTTTTGGGCGGGCCTTGGGCAATTAAAGCTGCCATGAATTCCAGACCTTCAGCCGTCAGTCTGAAGGTCTGGCTACGCAAGACTACTTTCCTAGCAGAGCAGTATCGTTAGTTAAGCCACTGGTGCCGGCTGAAGTTTATATTTGCTGAGTCGATCTCTGAAAGAACATTTTTACCTTTTTGTTTGTGATATTTCCTGCAGCTGTTACCTTGAGGTGTTAGTCATGGAATTTACAAGTTCGCACCATTGTTAATTTTCTACTTTTTACGTCGTTGTCATTTGAGTGTGTAATGGAACAGCTGATCGGAACGTGCGAACTGACAGCAGCGCGGATTGATTGAAACGGAAAGAAAATAGTGCCGATTAAAACTGAGGTATGATTTTTGTCAGGAGTGTTTTTTGTGATGTAAATTAATCAAGCTTTGAAACGCATATATTTTTTTCACGTAAAAACGCACAGTTTTGAGGCCCCGGAAACTAACCGTGACTACTTTCTTGAAAAACTTCCAGCGGCCAGAACTCTGACCAGGGAGGTGAACGCAGTGTGGGTCAGTGTGTATACACTATAGTGCTGATAAGGATTGCATACAACTTCATGTCTTAAATGCTCGAACTATCCCTTTAACAGTACATGTACAGACATGCCCGTGGCCGTTGTTTCTGTTTGTCTTAATGATGCTGTTTAGGATGTAACTATTTCTTCTTTATTGAGCTGTATATCACTGTTTTGGTTTTCGATAATACCTTTGATGACGTGATCTTGATATTTCGAGCTGTTTATGCTAAACGAGCGATCGCGTTCTGATGTGCAGGGATTATGCCCATATATGGAGTGATGTTTAGCATGTCAGACGATCACTTATGGCTCCATACATTGACTGTGATGCTTTGTTTTCCTTCCTTGGATTGTGTTTTCTATTAGGAATGTTATTAATGAGGATTTAGTCAGCTTGAGCTGCATTTGTGTACCCACAGATGTTATTATTGTATATACCTATTTCTTGCTAATTATTCATTATTGTTTCTTGTATTTCTTGTGCTCCAGACTAATACCTCTACTGGCTGGAAGCGATTATATCTTATCAATGCAACATTGAAAGCCAATCACCTGTCTCCTCATCTTTTATAATACTGTGCTCTAACCGGCACCCAGGGGGTTCACTCACCCAATTAAAAATCATAACCTTACAGTTAAAAGTCTCTCCAACAAAGTGGTCCTTCGAGCCGGATGAGTGTTCCTGCCTGATATGATGGACTCTGGTGAGGATATTGTTGGCAGAGCTCGCCCTAGGCGCCGTACTCGGCCTCCAGCCTACCTAGAACAGTATGAGGTCCAGTTTCCGAGAGGGAGACCTGCCTTAGAGCCTGGGGTATACCACCCCATGAGTACACCTGTCCCAGCCTGGTCCCTGTCCTTTCAGCCAGCTGCTGCCATCCCTGGTGGTGACAGTTTCCATCCTGATGGGTCGCAGATCCTGTCATTCAGTTATCAGCCTCTCCAGCCTGCTGTGTGCCCTACGCAGGTCCCTTCCCTACATTCAGCTGCTGATTCAATTGCCTAAGCCCACCTAAGCGAGCTACAGTACCTGCGCCACGAGCGTGCAGCCTTCGAAGCTGATCTGAGAGAGATGAGGGCCATTCACGCAGAAGTTCAAGAGTTAGTTCAAGCAGCACGGTCCCTTCGAGCAGACCTTAGCCAAACCAGTGGTCAACCTTTTTCGCCAGTGCTGGCCTCAGCTGTGCGGCTGTCCAGTACACCAGTAAAGCCTAGTGTTCCTGATGCTGGTGAATTTCCTCCACCTCCTACTCCTCAAGACCTTAGGGACTTGCTCACTCCTTGTGCCATGCCCTTGCCTGCTCACCGCCAGTCGGTGCCTGCCTATTCTAGAGTTCCAGTCTCGTTTACTCAGTCAGAGCCTAGAGCTCGTCCTGTAGTCCCTTCTGAATCTGTGTATCGTGGTCCTCCTCCTACGATCCCTAAGTTTATTCGCCCCGATCCTAGTGAGTTCGCTCGCCTTCGCATAGCCCTGGAGAATCTGCTCCCCCCAGATGGCACTGAGTTGTTTAAGTACCAGATCCTAGTAGACCACCTTAAGCTTGAGGAAGCTAAGATGATAGCTGATGCTAACTTGAACTCCCCTACCCCCTTCACGGATACGATGTCAGCACTTTGTGAAAAGTACGGCCAGCCACATCAGTTAGCCTTGAGGAGGATAGCTAGTGTCCTTGATAGTCCTGACGTGCGACGAGGTGATATCCCAGCCTTCCAGAGATTCGCTCTGCAAGTCCAGTCCCTAGTTGGCCTGTTGAGAACCTTAGGACACGATGGGGAGTTGGAATTGAGATGCGGTTCCCATGTTGTACGCCTGCTGAGCAAGCTTCCACCAGAGCAAAGAGCAGAGTTTTGTCGCCACATGTTTCATCAACCTGGTTCTACCCCTAACCTTGTTGATTTTTCGAATTGGCTTCGTTATGAGACCTGGTGTCATAGTTATGATGCCGAGTTGATGTCTAAGAGCTCCTATGCTGGCAAGAGATCTGTTGCTATTCTGCATGGAGTTGAAGCATCCTCATCCGTGTCACCTCCCCCAGTTGAGTCTGCCATGCCTCGTAGAGGTTCTGTTCAGCCAGCTAAGCCTGCTAGAACGAAGCGTTATTGTCCCTTCTGCGATGCGTCGGAACATTACTTGAGTCAGTGTGCGGCCTTTGCCCAGCTGACCCCTGATAAAGTCAAGTCCTGGATCCGTAGTCATAATCGCTGTTGGCAGTGTGCCAGATCTCACCATGCTGCCCACTGTGACCTAAAGAAGCCCTGCAGTCTTTGCTGTGGCCTACATCTTCGTCCCCTTCGTGACGTGAACAGCAGTCCTCCTTCCACTAAGGATTCTGCTACCGTGGAGAAGAGTTGCTTTACGAGCTCCTCCTCTGATAGGTTCTTCTTAGATAAACTGTCCGTCAGTGGCCGTGTGATGCTTAAAGTGGTTTCAGTGCACCTGAGTTATGAGGATCGTACCCTGGATACTTACGCCCTCATGGACGATGGGTCTGAGAGAACAATCCTGCTTTCCGTTGCTGTTGAAGCCTTGGGCATCCAGGGTATTCCTGAAGACCTTCCATTACGGACAGTCAGAGATGACGTTCAAATTATTCGCGGTCGTTCCATTGCCTTCCAGATTTCCCCAGTCTATCGACCGCAGATCAGTTATCAGATCAGTCACGCCTTTACGGCTGACCGCCTTAACCTGTCCCACCAGTCCTATCCTGTGGAACAGTTACACCGGAAGCACAGACACTTGAGGGGCCTTCCTATTCATTCCCTGACTGATGTCCAACCTTTGCTCCTTATTGGTTCTGACCAACCTCACCTTATCACCCCTACTGAGCCTGTTCAATGGGGAGGCCCAGGAGCGCCAATGGCCGTTCGTACCCGCCTGGGATGGACACTTCAGGGTCCCGTTCCTTCTTTTAGTTGCCCTTCTGCCCCTCGCCAGTGCCTGCTTACCTCTTTGATTCCTGCCCAAGATGAGCTCCTTCACCATGTTCAGAGATTGTGGCAGTTGGATACAGTTCCTTACCGTGAGTGTAAAGAAGTTACTCGTTCTAAGCAAGACCAGGAAGCCCTTCGACTGCTTGACCGCAAGACCCTTACCCTAGAGATTGACGGTGTTCATCGCCTAGCCACTCCCCTTCTTTGTCATAAAGACATGCCTTTGTTAAATTCTCCTAGAGAATCTATCTTGTCTAATCTTCGCAGCGTGGAGCGGCGTCTGCTGAAAGATCCAGAGAAAGCCGAAACCTACCGAGCAGAGATGCATAGACTCCTTGCGACTGGAGCTGTTCGTGTAGTACCTGATCCTGTCCCTGATACTCCTGAGTGTTGGCACATTCCTCACCACCTTGTGAGCCACAATGGGAAGTCCCGTCTTGTCTTCAATTGTTCCCATCAGTACCGAGGACAGAGCCTGAACCAGTACCTTTTGCCCGGACCAACCCTTGGAGCGTCATTGTTAGGTGTCCTCTTTCATTTCCGGGAACATCCTGTAGCCGTGAGTGGAGATATTAAGGCGATATTCCACCAGGTTCGCCTTCTGCCTGAAGATCGTCCTCTGCTCCGCTTCCTATGGCGAGACCTGCACATGGATGAGGCTCCTCAGACTTTCGAATGGTTAGTCCTACCCTTCGGTACCACGTCCAGTCCTTGTTGTGCAATCTATGCACTCCAGCGCCACACTCGTCAGCACCCCTTGACAGATGTGGAGATTCTCTTCTCTATAGAAAGATGTTTCTATGTGGATAATTGCCTCCAAAGCCTTCCTTCGGCTGAGGCAGCCCGAAGTCTGATCGATCGCTTGCGTACCGTCCTTTCTGAAGCTGGATTTGAGATCCGGCAGTGGGCCTCTAACGATCCTGCGGTGTTGAGTCACCTACCACCTGAGGCTCGTGCGACTAGTGTGGAGCTGTGGCTGACCCAGGAGAAGGCCGACGTCCCTGAATCCACGTTAGGGTTAAGTTGGAATTGGCAGTCCGATACCTTGTCTTATAAACACAGACCCGTGAAGTATAACACCCTCACCTTGCGGAATATTTACCGGTCCTTGCTACACAGTACGACCCTCTAGGACTGCTCCTTCCTTATTTGACCCGTGCCAAAGTGATCGTTAAACACCTTTGGAACAAACAGAGAGAGTGGGACGATCCGAACCTCCCTCCAGACCTTCTCCATTCCTGGATACAGTGGGAAGAAGAACTTTGCTGTCTTCTTAGTGTCTCTTTTCCTCGGCCTTATGTTCCCCCTGCAGTTGGGACTGATGGAGTTACTCGTGAGGTCCACATATTCTCAGATGCCTCTGAGCAATCCTACGGAGCCGTAGCATATCTGCGCACTGTCGACCCAGCTGGTCAGACCCACCTCTCCTTCCTCAAAATGACCCTGTGATGGGGTGGTATGGACAAAGTGTTCCTCTATATGAACTGCTGGTTTTAAACTTTAAAAATTGGGGGAGAGGAGACATTGAAATAGGAGATATAATAGAAAATTCGTGCTCATGCTCTGAAAAACAGAAATGAGCATCATAACAGTGACTGGGAGAGTCACATCCACACATCCTTCTGCATTTCCATGTGGCGGGATGTCACAGTTTGTGGTTCTTGAATAAGACCATGGCCATATGTGCCGTTCATATGGGACACATCCTGGCCACAAATTAAATATTGCCTAAAACATCCAAAATAGTCTGACCAATAACATAAAGGTATTGTACTGAATCGACCAATTGTGGCATTGCATGTGAGAAGGTGAGATCTACAGAGAACGATCAAATCAATGCAAATATGTGCACGTGTTTGTTTGTTCATTTGACTTGCAGCATTGCTGCGCACCAATCAAAAATGACACCTGTATGGTCACCCTACCTATATTAGAATCCTATATTAGACTAGTTTCACACATTTTCTCATTGAAAAAGGAAGCAGAACCATACCATCACATCCATTACCACCCTGTCACAATAAAAAATGTGACGGGGTGGTAAATTTCATCCCAGAATGGCAGTGATGTCTCATGTGGTCAAGTTTCTCACCTAGCATGCATGCATTCAATCTGAAATTTGATTTTCTTTACATTAATAACGTAAAAAACAAAAAAACAAAACAGTTTTCCCTATATGCGTGACAGGGTGGTTGGGTTAAGCTTGATGGACCCTGTCTAACATGAAAAAAACATTAAATAAACAATGTTAAAGAATGTCAGTATTTGCCTGCTTTTGTTCTTGGTTGCTGTAAGCATATATATATATATATATATATATATATATATATATATATATATATATATACGTAGATTCCTCATTAGCGACTGTTTCTATGGGCCGTTATACGTAAGCCGTCCGCCATATTGCAGCGGTCCACTTGATGTCATTCACCCATAGATCTATGTAATTCACCATAGTAATCACTGAATATTCGAAATGCCACAGTCCTGCACAGCCGTTGGTCTCCGATAGTGTGGCTAATGACGTCAAGTGGACCGTTCCAATATGGCGGACGCATCAATGTGCTTGGAGCGGTCCAATGCGGTATCTACGTATATATATCAAAGTCCCTTTAAGGCAAGTCATGTCACTCGGCGGCTATCTTTGAAACGTTACTTGGGCAGGCAAGTGCAGCTCCTATCTGTTTGAATGGGGAAACATCAAATTCTCCAAAACTGTTCACCAAGCTTAGGATTAAATTTAATATTTTAAATCTCCAAAGAAATCCAACAAGAACTGCCTCATGAATTTGATTCCTTGAGCTCCAATAGCGTTAAAAAATGCTTATTTTTCAGGCTAAATGAGCCAGTGCACATGCGCAGTACTGAGCGCACGTCTTAGAGCGCCGACTGTTTCTATAGCAACTGGGACTTCTAACGGCAGCTGCAGTGACGCGCTGACTTTACTAATCAACGATTGACTCTTTCATTAAGAAGGCGGGGCTTCGCGGCCATAATGAACGTTGCATTTTTTCCCATTCAAAACTATACGAGTGACACGTCTTGGGTATTCTATAGTCTTTGATATATATCTATGGATGTAAGGCCACTGATCTATGTAATAACTGGATTGCTCATTGCGTTCTAAACTGCCGTTAGGCAGTGAAGCCGTCGGAAGTGTTCGATCCGCCATCTTACTATTCCCTACCTGCAGAGAGCGCCATTGAGTCAAATGTAAATTGCTGACCTAAAATCACCCGATTTGAAGCGTATCTTTCACACAGGATTAGTTTTTAGGATATGTGTATGCAAATTAATTTTTACTTAAGATGCTGTGTACGTTTTAATGAATTAATTATTAATTTAACGAACAAATCATTAACTGCTTAAAAAAATGAATACTGTTAAGTATTTTTGAAACATGCAGTTAGTCTACTGTACAAATATAAACAACAAAATGACATAAACCGTGAATAACTGTACTAAGATCGTCCGATGTTTATGTTTATCTGATGTGCGTGACTGCAAAGTTAGGCTATATGAACGTACATTTTTAATAAGCAGAGGGAATTCCCAACATTAAACAAATAACCGTTTACATGCTTAGGACGTTTGCATTGTGAAAATGTACAGTGAGACTTCAGATATAAAAACGTTGACTTGTTATGCGATGTTTTCTCAATAAAATCTTATTTCCTATTCATTCAATAGAATGTATGCGAATACTAGGGAATACTAATATGGCGGCGCGGTGGCTTCACTTTTATGACGCCATGAGCAATCCAGTTCTCTATAAGTTCTTTGTCTCTATTATAGATCAGTGTGTAAGGCTCAAATGATGTCACTTCCTCTTTGTGATATCATTTAAAGCAACAGTACATTAATCATAGATAAAACAAGTTAGTGTGACGGGGTGGCAAGTTAAACTGAGGGACAAACACAAATGATAAAATATTTACAAAAAAATAATGTTTTATTTGAATAAATATATCTTATGTAAACAGGGACACATAAATTCCTGAAAATAATAAAAGTTTGAAAAAAATCTTATTTGGTGATATTTTACATGAAAATATGTTGGTCAACACGGACATGCGAAATTGGCTATGTACTTATAAAAAAAAATATTATAAAATATTATGTTATTTTTTAATAATAGTGTTCTGTCATATATCATGTTAACAAGAACACTTGAATTAATAACTTTAGGCTTTGAAAACACACTTTAGGACATTTTTTGTGCCTTAAGCATCTCATCAAACGCTGCGGACACAAATGGCACCCGTTTGGTAGAATGACTCCACCATCAAAAGTGCTTTCACTACCATCCGAGAGGAATCTGCAGCCAGAGTGCCATGTCCTACACTCCAGTGCAGTGAGTCTCTGCTTCAGGCGCTGTTGAGTAGCTGTGTACGAGTGTGAACGAGCAAACCGAGTCTGTAATATTTCAATGGAAGCTTCAAACCTCTCCACTTTCTCCTCAACCTGTTCTTCTCCCATTCCACCTGCGTCCAGCTCCTCCAGCAGACCCTCCTGCAGAAGGATCTCTTTTCCCCTCTCTTTCAGAGCTTTCTTAGCTTCTGTACTCTATTACAGCCTCCATCAGGTCATCCTTTGACAAACAAAAGCGGTCAGAGTATCCAATGCAATGGATGTTAGCTGTGAGACGGTTGCCCATTTTGCTGCCTTTGATGTTGAGGATGCTAATCTCGCCAAAGCAGCTGCCGGCCGTCAGGTGTGCATACTGGGTCACCCCATCATCGGCCACAACAGCAAGGCGACCCTCTTTGATGATGTACATCTCTTTTCCCATGTCTCCCTTTCGGCAGATGTAGCCTTCGGGACTGAAGACCTGTGGCTGCAGCTTGAGCACCAGTTCAACCAAAAGACCAGCTTTCTTTTTGGTCCACAACTAGTCCAACCATTTGATGACTCTCGCATCCAGCTTATTGCTGACCTTTCTGAACTGCATGTAGTGTTTGACCTGTGTTATTATTGGTGTTTGTGTCACGATCACCAGCTGGAGTGCTCATGAACTCCATTAGAGGGCACTCCAGCCCGCACTTTGTCTGCTATTTTCTGGACTCCATTTCCCATGATACCTCACCTGGCATTGATCACATGCCCAACCACTTCCTGTTACCTCCTTATATAAAATTCCGGTTCACACACACACCGCGAAGTGATGTTTTTCCCTGGCTGACATTTCTGAACGTTTACTTCTGTTATTGGATTATTCATGTTTGACCCTGGACTTTTTCTCTCATTGTGGATTCTTTGCTGCTTGTCAACTCAACGGCTTCCTCTAAACTACCAGCTCTCTAAAGGAATTGCTACTTTAATACCATCTCTAAGCGTGTGTTTGTGTGTATGTGAGTGAAAGCACCCTGAAGTTCGGTCGCGTGGATGATTGCTTAAGTTTGTGTGTGTATATAATTTCAATGTGTATGTAAATAGCATTATTTTTAGTTTGCCTTTTTAATTTTGTTTTACTTTTTATTTTTCGAAACCCAAAGATGTAACAGACACCATAATGAAAGGATTTTCTGTCATGTTCTTCTCAAGTAGTCTTATCTTATTATTCCTGTCTTGCCTCTGATATACCTGTCTGCCTTGATTGACCTGGATTGTACGACTCTGGTTGTCAAATTATTATACAATTTAATTACCTTTTAATGACTAACATATTAAGATGATCTTACCAGTTAAACTAATTGTAACAGCAGAAAATCACAGTTAAATCTCATTCTGATTATAAATTTAATTTAATGCTTTTAAAACATAGTAATCAGTGGAAAATGGGTCTCATTCATCAGTCACATTTAAATTAATTCTACATATAGTTTATTAATTTATTTATTGTTTGTTACATCCCACTTTTGGTCCAGGGGTAAAAGGAGAGTAACATATACTATTAAAGAGAAGAAAAAAACAATGTATTGGGAGAGAAAAAAAAATCGCCAGGCAAAAAGAATTGATTCCGTCCGCAGTCCCAGCAGGGAAACTTTTCAAGATTTTATCTACAAAGCTCTGTACAGCAGTTAGGGGACAAAAGGGTAAATGGTATAGATAATTCAAAAAGTAAAGATAATAAGACACTTCTACATTCAGGAGGGAGTTAAGGCAAAAATAACAAACAAAAAGAAGAAGCTACCTGGGAGTAAGGACATCTAACTTGCCTATCAAAAATAAACAACATGCCTCTTCCTTGACTCCCTTACTATCCCAACAAAACCAGGAGAAAAGCAATGGTTGGTAAAATAAAAGTGGCACCCACCTCCCTACTGCATATGCAGGCAAAGATAATGGGCAGCTACACACAGTCACTACAGCCGGTACAACAGGCTTTCTTGAAGAAGCACTGAAGGCTTAGAGCACACATTCTTCAATGAGATCTGGGAAAACAGACAGGCCCAACTATCTCTGGTGAACAGCCAATTCTCCCTCTTCAAATAGAAGCTCTTTTCCACTACTCTGATGAGGGACCGATGACATCAGTTAGGATCCTGTGAGAGGACAGGGAGGAGCAGAGGAAAACAGGCAAAAACTACACTTCCCAGCAGGCTGTTGGGCACAAGGGAAACACAATCTTACACACACAGAGTCACAATATTAACAATAATAAATGGCACACATCCTGGGACGTAACAGTACTTATTTATTTATTTATTTATTTATTTTTCAGTTCATTGAGTCCAGGAGATGAAAGCACAAATAAAGTGCTCTGTGCTCAGAAGCTCCAAAAGCTCATCAGAAACCCCACCCTCTCACAACCTTTAACCTACCAGGAAGTGACTAGTCTTTTGATTTCTCCTTTACATATATCACACTGAAAGCTAAAAAGAGTGTGGTGGAGATCGGAGGAGGACACTATAAATTAGCATTTTTGAGAAGTGTATTAAACAGAACAGATTTTCATTTTGATTGTAATTCTAATGGTTATTTACTTTTCAAAGCAAAGTTAAGAAAGTGAAAGTAAATTGTTGATCGTTGCAGAAGAAGAGGAAATGGACTCAAAATCTGTCGAAGATCTTTCCTGTCCCGTGTGCTGTGAAATCTTCAAGGATCCTGTTATTCTGTCCTGTAGTCACAGTTTTTGTAAAGAGTGTCTTCAACAGTTCTGGAAGACCAGGGATACTCAGTGTCCTGTCTGCAGGGGTATATCCTCAAAACAAGAACCTTTGTGTAATCTAGCTTTAAAAAATTTATGTGAATCACTTATAAAGGATCAAAATGAGAGGCGTTCATCAGGTTTTGAAGAGATCTGCAGTTTACACAGTGAGAAACTCAAACTCTTCTGTTTGGAGGACAAACAGCCTGTGTGTTTAGTGTGCAGAGACTCAGAGAAACACTTCAATCACACATTCAGACCCATCAGAGAAGTGGTTTTATCTCACAAGGTAAGACAAACTTCTTTTGTTTCATATACTAAGCAGAGTGCTTTGCTGATCTTATTTGTGTATATAGATCAGTTGTGTACAATTCAATGTTCATCCTTTACAAGTTACAGTAGTAGAGTACAAGTTACAGTAAAAAAAAACTATTACCCTATTCTGTCAGCCGTTATACTGTGGTCGTATCACGTGCTCTTCAAATTTCCATTTGAACTTGTAGGAGAAACTGAATACAGCACTGACATCTTTACAAAACAAGCTCAAACATGCAGAGGAAATGAAAGCAGAGTGTGATAAAACAGTTGAACACATCAAGGTGAGGATATCGAGTAAAGAGTCAAACATTGACACAGAGTTTCTGATGGACATTAGTGGAGTGAGTGTTAATGCAGAGCTGACTGAAGTGAATGTGATGTGGTTTCAGTCTCAAGCTGAGCACACAGAGCGGCAGATTAAAGAGGAGTTTGAGAAACTTCATCAGTTTCTCAGAAATGAAGAAGAAACTACAATCACTGCACTGAGAGAGGAAGAGGAGCAGAAGAAGCAGATGATGAAGGAGAAGCTGGAGGAGATGAACAGACACATCTCAGCTCTTTCACACACAATCAAAGACACAGAGGAGATGATGAAAGCCAATGACGTCTGCTTTCTAAAGGTGACAACTGAATTTAGCTTCATTGTTTGTGCACAAAACAGCCTGACAATTACTCAGTTAAGGATCAAACTCTTATTTTGATAAGAGAGAAAATTAACAGTTATAAGAATTTGATAAGATATTGAAATGTCTTTCAAAATCATTTTTTTTCCAGGACTTTAACATCATGATGAAAAGGTAAGTTGAGCTGCTCGTGTTTCTTCTCTCAATGAATCTGAACTCAAATCCACTGCAGTTCTGACTCCTGAATGTTCTTCCAGAGTCCAGATCTCACAGCCGGATCCACAGATGAGTTCTGGAGCTTTGATTCATGTGCCACATTACTTGGGTAACCTGCCGTTCAGAGTCTGGAAGAAGATGCAGGAAATTGTCCAACACAGTGAGTCTCCAGCAGATTTGACATCAGTAGACAGTAGTACTAAAGACTAAATTCTTCAATTATACAAAAATTACATTTATTTAAACGCAGAACGTCTTTATGACCACATCAAACAGGAGACTTTTCAGACACGCACTCCAGCTTCGCCTCAGTGACAGGCACTAGTCAAACAAGCGCAGAAAGTGGCAGGCGATGAGGGAGCTCTAGTAAAACAACAGTGAACTGCGGTCAGATGAGATGTTGTCAGGCCAAATGTCAGTAAAAAACTATTTTCCTCTCCTGTCAGCCATTATACTGTGCTTGTAGCATGTGCTGTTCAATTGCATGCACAAAATAATTTTTAATATTAAAGCACAAATGAAACGTCCCAGGTTACATATGTGACCCTGGTTCCCTGAGAGAAAGAGACGCTGGGTCCGAAAACGCTATGGGGAGCTGGATGAGTCAGAGAGTACTAGAGGGGACATTGCGATGTCCTCAGCTCCTGCCTCAACAGGATGTCTGCTTCCAAATTGAGATGCCCAGGAATGTGAACTGCTTTCAGCGAAAGGAGCTTGTCCTGGGACCACAGGAGGATCTGGTGCGGCAGCTTGTTTAAGGGGCGTGAATGCAGACCCCCCTGGTGGTTGATATAGTAGATCACCGCTGTGTTGTCGGTGCGCACCAGGTCCGGGAGGAAGAATTTCAGTGCATGAAACACGGCCAGCATCTCTAGACAATTGATATGCCAAGCGGCCTCTCCACAGACCGTGGGCTGAGCGGCCACTCATGACCGCCTCCCAAACCGGTGAGGGATGCGTCCGTTGCTAGCGTGTCACAGCGACATGGAGCTCCCAGCACCAGGCCCTAAAACAAAAACCAAGGTTTCTTCCACATGTCTAAGGCACGTAGGCCTTGCCTCAGCTATGACGCGGCGAGGAAGGTACCGCTGAAACGCTGCCAAATGTTTGCGTGCCTCCTTGTACCTGCTGACAACGAGGGATGGGTACCGAAACCCGGTACTTAATCGGTCCTGGTGCAAAATAATAAAAGACAGAAGTATCGATAAGCTCTGTGACGTTAACGGTTCTGCTGTCGGTACTGGAGAAATTAAAAAAATAAATGTCCTATTTATTATTGCTAAATAAACATTACCTAGCATTTTTTACCTGACCAGCCTTTTGTAATTTGCGATAATATTCGTTATTCGCTTGTACTGCCGTTATTCGCAATCTCACGCACGAAATGTAGTCTGTTTCGCAGTACACAGAGCTTGAGAGAGTTCGCGCTTATGGAGTGACGATGGCGGAGAGAGCCAAACGATCCAAAGTATGTTACACTTCACCCATGTGAACACGGACAATGCTCACGGACAAAGATTTTTGCTTGTAAAGGCGGAAACACAAGCAATTTATCAAAACATCTAGGCAAAGTGCATTATGTGCCGACAGAGGAATGCAAAGTTTTCGACTGCCTAGCTTCTACTTCATCATCCGCCTCCTCAAGTATGCATGCTATGTTAAAATAATAACATAAACATCACATAAGGTCTCTCTAAATCAGTATTATAATGTTAATAATTTAATAAACACACATTCAGATACATATAGGCTAAATATTTATCATTTTTTTTATGCAGTAGCCTAAATAAATATTGAACATTAAAATGCTTTTGCTTT
Source organism: Garra rufa (assembly GCF_049309525.1). Taxonomy (NCBI): domain Eukaryota; kingdom Metazoa; phylum Chordata; class Actinopteri; order Cypriniformes; family Cyprinidae; genus Garra; species Garra rufa. The sequence continues at coordinate 3,707,352 of NC_133376.1, forward strand.
TACAAATAGATAAATAATAATAAACGATGCTAAGAAATTATAAAGCAGAGCTTACCTTAAAATTAATTTGTAGTTAATCATTGTATATTCATTTACAAGAAAAATTTATTTATTTGTTTTTCAATCATTGGTTTCGTTTGTGTAACAGATATTTGCTCAAACATTGGTGTTTGCTAAGCTATAGATAATTATTTTACATTTAAAAAATAGTGTTGTTATTTCTGTTCTCATTTTGTTTCGTTTTTTTAATTAAAAACACAACAAAAAGTACCGATAAGAGTCGGACAGGGTCACCCACAGGTGCCTCTCCGCTGCCACCGTGGCTGCCATTGTGGCGCGAAGAGCAAGATCAGCGGTATGTCTGAGCTCATTAATGTCAAACCTGGCTCGCCGGTATCAAGATCTTTAAGCAGATCAGCCTGGTAAGCCTGCAACACTGACATGGTGTGCAGACACGCATCAGCTTGACCTGCTGCTGTGTACCCCTTGCCCAAAAGCCCCGAAGTTGTTCGCAGGGGCTTTGAGGGCAAGGTCGGAGCCTTCAAGGACAATGCCACGTCGGGGGACAAATAGCTGGCTAACATCTGTTCGACCCGGGGCATCGCGTTGTATCCCCTCTCTGTCGAAGCATTCACACTGGAAGGAGATCGCAGTGCAGGCAGCCAGCCCCCTCAAGGGCTGACAGAGTGTGATCCGATCCCAAGCAGACCACGCTGTCGCCCCAGACCTATAACGTGAGCTGCCCTCGCTACTTTTGCTCTTGTTTCTAAAAGACATGTTTCACTTTGAAATAAAAGCTGTGCAAACTGGCACAAAAACGTGAAACAACAGACACATACACAGAGCACTTCGCTGAATTAAAGAAGCTGACACCGTTGCTGGCGCACATGCTTTTATAGCTTCCTGGTCGGTGACATCATCACACCCATGACGTCACGCCCTTCTATTGGACAGTCTACACGTATTCAGAGCGTGGTTCGCCAATGGCGTTCCCCATAGCGTTTTTCGGACGTAGTTCGAGTTCCCAGAAGGGAACTAAAAGCATGCAATGTGGTAGTTCTGTTATCAGTCATGAAGTTACCAAAAAGGCAGTTAAAGCTGCCTTAAAACTGTGCATGCATGAACCTATTTGTTATATATGAGACAGATTTAGGAGCATGTCTCCAAAATGCAGTGGTTTTCACAACTGTCCTGAAGAACAGAGCCAGCCCAAGCCTTTTAGGCTCTGAGCAGAATTTTATTTGGGGACCCCTCTGTGCCATGAAGAAGACTGATTATTGTCAGTGCTTGATTATTCGCACACTATAAATCTAGCACACCGATTATCAGTGTATTTGTTGTGGCTTTGTAGCTTACATCATAACATTTTTTTTACCCTTCTACAATTTTTAATTGCAACAGTAAACTTACACGAGTGGTTGGGTGTTAATTTGCACTTTAACATTCATTCTTAGAGTAGTAAGTGGCATAACTTAATGTGGCCATTTACCCCGTCATCTATAGTGCACATCATTATAAATATTTAGTTTTACTTTACATTTGTGCAGTAAAATTTACGTAAGTAAAATTTACATTAAGATTCACTTTTCATTCATGTAGATAAAAAAATGTGCCAAAAATGTGTCTCCTGGTGGAAAACAAAGACTTTTAATATGAAAATTATATCACCATTATAACCAAAAAATAGCCAGCAGAGGATCACTCATCAGCTCAATCAGTTTCGACTTCCTAGTTTTTGCTTATGGATTTATTATAAAATCACTATTATACCATTTTTTTGGTATTTTATTGTACTGAAGTATGAATAAATAAGTTAATTATTAATAGTAGAATAATTAAATAATAATGCATTAAGTTCTATCTTTAAATGTAGAAGCTGCTAAATACTGTATATTCAGCCAACAGAGACTTGTTGCTGTTGTAGGTTTGTTACTCTGAATTTACTCTGCATCACTTAATGCCAGTGTAAACTGTATTCTGTTTTGTATTTTCCTGTCGAACTAACGTAGTTCCTTTGGAATTCTTCAGCTTTTAAGAACTGCCGGTTTCTCCAGTAGTTAGCAGAACTAATGCACAGACGGCAAATCAGTTCGAGCAAACACAGACAGCGTCATTAATATTCATGAACCCAGCATCCTGGGTGCAATCCTTAGTGCATTTTATATTGTTATTAGTAGTAGAATTTGTAGTAGTTTGATATCTTATCATAACAAACACTAAATGACAAACAATACATATGCATTCATACATGGTTATTCTAATTTCTACATTTTAATAC
>NC_133376.1:3710129-3772208 GCF_049309525.1 Garra rufa
ACTAACTGATGCTAAGTGTACTTTCAGATATAAAAAAACTGTGCCATTAAGCTATATATATATATATATATATATATATATATATATATATATATATATATATATATATATATATATATATCAGTATCAAATATATCATTACATAAATATTTAATATTAGTCTTGTGAGTAAACAAAAAAAAATGAGGGTTGATAATATTTACAATAATTTATTGAATTTGATAGGTATCTCTCACATTGTTTGTGGAGCCAGGAGTACAAAATAACACGTATTTAATAAATAACAAAACAGAAATCCAAGGATCAGACAAAAGTTTGTAATGTACCAAAAGGGGAATGTGGAACAAACGACTATTAAAAGAAAACCAAAGGGAATGGCAACTAAACAAGACAGGTGTACACAATCAAGGTAACGAGAGGGAAGTACAAATATGGGCAAGAGGGGAAACCAATACAGACTAAACACTAGGGGGAGACAAGGAAGAAACCAAAAAACAAGGAAGAGTCCCATGGGGGGAGAAACACAAGGAAAACACTGAAAAACATAGTCCATAAGCCTGACAATATGGTGTCTAATTCATTATTTTTTATATTGGGGCCATCCAAGTTATTTGGCGTTTTGAACATTTTTTATTAAAAAAGTAACACAATAGTTACTTTTCCTGGAAATTAGTTACTTTTATAATGATGTAACTCAGTTACTGACACAGTTACTATTTGTGAAAAGTAACTAGTAACTATAACAAGTTACTTTTTTAAAGTAACATGACCAACACTGCTTAATAGACAGCACTATTTTGACATTGGCTTGTCAAATAGTTCATTCCGTACATTGATACAATTATTCACTGTCACCCATATAAATGACTTGCGGAACAAAATCTAAGATGATTCACTCGCCTAATTTTATCACACTTGAGTTTGTCATTCCTGAAACAGAAACACCTGAAATGAGTTTGAACTGTATTTCATAAGATCATCAGATCATACAGTAAACTCATAATGACTACAAAATACAGTCTATTTCTTTCTTTATGTTTATGTATTTAGGTTTACATTTCTAATACCATCATATTTCATATCTGATTTTATTCTCTTTGCAGCTCCATTGACTCTAGATCCAAGCACAGTAGGTTGTTGGCTCTCACTCTCTACTGATCTGACCAGTGTGTCTTACAGTGATGTACGTCAAGATGTTCCTGATAATCCAGAGAGGATTGACTTTTATCCATGTGTTCTGGGTTCTGAGGGCTTTAACTCAGGAACACACTGCTGGGATGTGGAGGTTAAAGACAATACATACTGGAGCCTTGGAATAACCACAGCATCAAACCAAAGGAAGGGAGACATTTTCTTTGACACTAATGTGTGGTATTTTCGGTACATAAACAGCGAATACTACTCACAATCCGTAGAGCAAACCTCGACTCATGTTACAGTTAAAGAGAAGCTGCAGCGTGTGAGAGTTCATCTGGACTATGACGGAGGAAAGGTGTCATTCTCTGATCCTCTAACTAACATCTGTCTGTGTACATTCACAACAACCTTCACTGAAACTGTCTTTCCATTCTTATATAATCGCTGCATAACTTCACCTCTGAGGATCTTGCCAGTTAAACTGCTTATAATAGCAGAAAATCACAGCTAAATCTCATTCTGATTGTAAATCAAATTTTATGCTTTTAAAAACACAGAAATCAGTCACATTTAAATAAATTCTACAAATATAGATTATACATTTAGAACCAACTCAAAAATCACACTTTCATTAAGTCATTTTTTAAAATATACCTATTGATCTAAATTCGATAACTAAGAAACCGTACCAAGTACAATAATGGACAATAATGTTTACATTTACATTTACATTTATTCATTTAGCAGACGCTTTTATCCAAAGCGACTTACAATTGGGAATACAACAAGTGATTCATCCTAAGGAGGCAGATCGACATAGGAAGTGCTCAAAAATACCATATATTAGGTGTTGTTAGATGAGTACGGGCTAGAAAGGGAAGATCAGGAAAGAGAGGAGAAGAATTTTTTTTTTTTTATTGAGTCAGATAGTGTCGAAAAAGATGGGTTTTCAGCAGTCGCTTGAAGACAGTAATGGAGCCTGCGTTCCGGATGGGGGTGGGAAGATCATTCCACCAGGCAGGGACGTTGAAGGAGAATGTTTTGGAAAGTGATTTCGTGCCTCTCTGTGGTGGTACAATAAGGCATCTTTCATTAGAGGATCTCAGACTTCTGGAGGGAGTGTAGATACGAAGTAGTGAATGGAGGTATGGTCCTATAGGCCAGCATCAGTGTCTTGAATTTGATGCGTGCTGTAACCGGTAGCCAGTGCAGGGATATGAAGAGAGGTGTGACATGGGCTTTCTTGGGCTCATTGAAGACCAGACGTGCTGCTGCATTCTGAATCATTTGTAGAGGCCTGATTGTACATGCTGGAAGACCAGCTAAAAGAGCATTGCAGTAGTCCAGCCTGGAAATGACCAGGGCCTGGACGAGGAGTTGTGCAGCATGCTCTGTTAGGAAGGGCCTGATCTTTCTGATGTTGTGCAATGCAAACCTGCAGGATCGAGCAGTTTTAGCTATGTGGTCTTTAAAAGTCAATTGGTCATCAAAGATTACACCAAGATTTCTGGCTGAAGTCGATTGGGTTTAAATCAACATTTACAAAGATATGTAAGTCAAAGTTTTCTAGCCATCTTATTATACATTTTCTTGTAAGTTAAGTCCTCATTGGGGAGTGTATCTATGTGGTCAGTGTTCTAAGAGGACAATGTTATTCCTGAATTATTTTAAATTCTTGAATAATGACATTTCTAATGGATGACACATTTCTTATGGATGTTCTGTAAGGAAAAAGCACCACACTGGATGCAAAATGATTAACTTAATATGTAAACACCAAATGACAAATAGGCTATAAAAAAAACCTGCCACTGATCATGTAATAGGATCCGTTCCCAGCACCACTGTAGCATATGCACGGATTAAGTCAAGTCACCTTCATTTATAACGCTTTTAACAATTCAGATTGTGTCAAAGCAACTTTACAGTATTAAATAGGACAATAGTGTGAAATAATGCAAAAGCACAACAGTAAACACCTAATCTATCATTGATTTAGTGATGCCATTGTCCAGCTCAGTTCAGTTCGAATAGCATCTATGGTTTAGGTGAAAGAACAAATAGAAAGTCATGCTAAATGTATCTTTTCATTTATTTTCGAAAGTAAATTCTTAATTTTGTTTTTTAATTTTTTGAAAGTACCTTTTATAAACTGTTAATTCAGGAAAAAAATAAAATATTGTTATTTATGTAATCAAATGTGTGGTTAAAGTTACAATGAAACAGAAGTAGCAACAGATCTTGTCTTCTGTATTGTTCAGTATTAAATTATCAAAGGACTTGGTTTTATTCACGAGCTGTTGATTGGATAACGAGATTTTGAGGGATTATTTACACTCAAATATGAATGTGATCTTGCAGTTGATTGTGGAGGGATGAGCTTTAAGTGGACTTAATGATTGGAGAAGGCAGCCACCAGAGGTCACTCCTCCAGGATCATTGCCAATTGCTCGGGGACTTCACTTCCCATCACCACTTGCTCAGGGTATCAGGTCTCATTTTTCCAGCTGTATGTCATTAGCCTTGTTAGTTTCCTAATGTATACCCTGTTCACTTAGAATTTGGTGCTGTAGTATTGCTTCTGTGTGGGTTTTGTTGTAGTACTCTGTGCTGGTGCTCCTAGTCTTATGCCTTGTGCAAATTGCTGTTTTGAACTCTTCATTAAAAGCTGAACTTTCACAAAGTCCCAGAGTAATGTGTCACATGCTTGTCTAAACATACACATGGATTCATGCCAACTACAACAAAAGATGTCACTTGACTGCTTGAAATTTTTACTTTTACATTTTATTTACTTATAAATGGGCACAATATTCATGTTATTTTATTTTACAGTAACACTTTATTTTTTTAAGAACACTATTATTACGTTGCTTATTTGCATGTATAATACTAGTATATTGGCTGTTTATTAGTACTATAGCACATTAATATCTTATTCTGCATGACCATATTTTAGATCCTTAACGCTACCTCATACTTTAACAACTTCCTTACTAACTATTAATGAGCAGCAAAGTACAAGTTCATTGAAGCAAAAGTCATGGCTCATAGTTAGCTAATAGTGAGAAGTGGACCTTAGTATAAAGTGTGAACCAAAATTGCATTAGTTGAATGGTTGTAAGAAAATATATTAACACAGGAACAGAAACTGTGCACACACAACTATGCAAACTATCTGTAGAGTTGCTTGATGTAGGGTACGAACAGTGTAAAGTCAAATAGAATCTATTTGAGTATTAGCAGTGTTGTCTAACCCGTTATTTAACAAAAAATATAAATTCAGTGCTACAGTAAATATGAGTATTCACCAGGGGTCCTGCTCCTGGAAAGCTACCTTTCTGCAGAGTTCAGCCCTGTTCCAACACACCTGCAATCTTTAAGTAAATTTAAACATCTGGGTTAGATTATTATAATTGTTTAAATAGTTGAGTCAGACTTTGAACTAGACTTCCAGGACTTGGTTTCCTCAGACAAAGACACGCTCTGAGTTACAAACTCCCTCTAGTGGACAGGCTCTTGAAAAGGTTCTTTATTGCCATTGATGGTTCCATGAAGAACCTTAAACATCTTTGGAACCTTCCTATTGCAGTTTTTTTTTAGTGGGAAAAAGGAAAAAACAACCTTCACAGAAAGCGTCTTTCCATATAATCACTGCACAACTCCACCTCTGAGGATCTTACCAGATAAACTGTTTGTAACAGCAGAACATCACCGTTAAATCTCATCCTGCTTTTAGATAAATTTAGTTAAGGTACAATCATTCAGGTTTTTTTGTTGTTGTTGTTGTTGTTGTTGTTGTTGTTGTTGTTTATTTGTTTTTACAAATGATTCTTCAATAGCAATACTGCAATCAAAGGAAAAATGGTCTTATTCATCAATTACACATAAATTAAAGTAAAAGTAGTGGTGTCATTTAAAAAAAAGTATATGTATAAATTCAATAACTAATTATACAATAAATACAGCAATGGAATATATGTTTAAATAGACATTTAGAAAGGTATGTAAGTCATGTAAGATATATAAGTTAAAAAAAAAATGCAACAGGACCCAGTCGATTGTGAAGGGATGGGATTTAACAAGACTAAATAATTGGAGAAGTCAGAAATATGTCGCTAGAGAGAGCTACCCAGCTAGAAATGTTTAAAGTTCTGGTAATGTTTTCAATGGCAAGTTTTATTTTAGTTCCCAGAATGTTCTTCTAAAAGGTAGGATAACATTCTCTAAAACATTTTCAAAATGTTTATTGATAACATTGTTAGAACATTATCCTTTAACATTCTAATAAAGCTTCCCATCACACTAGATGTGGACTTACATTCCTCAGATGTAAAATTTTGGTTGAAAGTAAAAACCCAACCTTTGTTTGATGTCAAGCTCCAGCGTCATTAAATAACTCCAAAAACAGCATTACCAGCTTCACTTATTATAAACCAGACTGACTTTATTTCTGTCAAACATTTACAAAAGTTTCCTTTATTGAGATTATCAGAGGTTTAGATGTTCATGTATGTTTGAAAGTAGTTTGGTTTGATGTCACCATTATGGTGATACGCATTTACTTTAGTTGGACAATTTGACTCTTGACTCAAAGTCTTTTTCTCTACATGCTATAAATATGTTTGATATGGCAAAAACAGCAAGAGAAAATGTGATCAGGTGATGTTGGCTACTTGCTGATGCTAAAGATATCATCTTGTAGCTATATGATCCCTTCTGGAGTGTAATCACTTGACTGGTTGGGATTTTAACTTTTATTGTTTTACTTTTATATATATTGCCCACAATCTTGTGTAAAAAATTTTTTAAAACCTTTAACGGCATAATTCACGCATAAATAAAACAATTACTTATTTACTCATCCTCAATTTGTTCCAAACTGGTATGAAGTTCCTCCTTCTGTTGAACACAAAATAAGATATTTGAAAATGTTGGTAACCAAACTATCGTAAATTTTCTATTTCCCACTTATGAAGGCGTGATTATGAACTTGTCACATTCAAGTGCTTTGTTGTTGAAAAGAATCAAATGTAGCATCCCATTGGTTAACAACCATATAAACATTCACTGCGCTCGATGGCTTGCTGACGATTCAAGACAAGGTGATGTAGTTCTTGTCAAAAAGTAATAAAAATAGCACTGACAGCAGCAATCGTTGTCTCCTCCACCATGTTTAAAGTCGATGGCCCAACCAACACGAAAAACTATCCCAGTAGTAAATACAACTTGAGTGGCCACATTACATCTCGTCCATTTTCTGATTATGAAACTCGTATTTATGATAATTCCGATAGCATGTAATGGCAGCATTAGTAGCTATAAATAATCATTAAAGTAAAAAACATTTGAACACACTTTTTTTTTTTAGCAATACAAGGCCTAAAACAACCAACATATACTACAGCAGGACACTTGCCCAGAAATGTTATTGCTCTAGGAATGTTCAGAGAACATTATGCCATGTTCTGGTAATGTTTTCAGCAGCAAGATTTATTTTAGTTCCCAGAATATTCTTCTAAAGGGTAGGATAACATTCTCTATGTTGCTCAGATGTCAAATTTTGGTTGAAAGTAAAACCCCAATCTTTGTTTGATGAAGCTCCAACTTGATTAAATAAATCCAAAAACCGCATTACCAGCTTCATTTATTATAAACCAGATTGACTTTATTTCTGTCATACATTTAAAAAAGGTTTTATTGAGATTAGCAGAGGATTTGATGTCTGTTTGAAAGTAATTGTTTGGTTTGATGTTACCATTAGCCTATAGTGAGAAGGGTTTGCTTTAGCTGGGTAATTTGACTCTTGCGTGATGAGATGTTGGCTACTTGCTGATGATTAAGATATCATCACACGGTGATCTGATTGCATTCAGACTAATCTATGGAGTTAGTTGCACATTATTTATTATAGCAGTGCAATGACTCTACAGACTGAGATCCAGCAGAATTTTAATCAGATAATTTCAAGAGGGGGCCATGAGGAGGAGAGAGCATTTCGTCTCCCTGACTCGCCTGATAACCTGGGGTTATCGCAGGGCGATTGGAGGGAAGGCATACAGGCAGGTGTTGGGCCAATCGTGGACCAGAGCATCCCGTCTCTTTGAAAAATAGAGGGGGGGAGGGGGGGGCTGACGTGTGAGTGCTAGGAGAGGATAATTGCTCTTTATAGCAAGTGGGTCCGCTATCACAGTGGTAGTTAGGTGCACACGCTGAACTGGCAGGGCATGCCTGGTCAAAAAACAGAGAGGGACAGAGAGAGGTGGGAGAACATGGCAAGGAGGACCGTCTTTATGAAAAAAGGCAATCCGTGGGCAAAAACGGGCGAGGTTCATGTTCTCGCAATGAAAACATGGCGCCTGAACGAGGGCAGCCTTTGCGTTGGAAACTCCCACACAGGCAACGCACTCGTCGTGTCCGTCTGCACTTGTGAAGCGACATTTGCAGATGCAGAGCACTGAGCAGGAAAGCTTGTTCTTCAGCTTTTTCGGCTTCTAGCAGAGTCAGTGAAGGAGAAAATTCTGATTAAATGGCGCTCTGGGCCGACTTATATAGCAGTCAGCTCTGCCCCTTCTGGCTGGCTTAAGCACCATTGGTTTGTGAAACTACACAGACGTTAACAAATCAGGCTTCAGTAACAGGAGTACACAGGAGTTTCCCCATATAGTCATCTAGGACGATGCAATGAGGGTTACCTTTCGATAAGGAACATTTTTAGAATTTTTTAGAGAATGTTATCCTACCTTTTAGCAAAATATTCTGGGAACTAAAATAAAACTGAAAATATTACCTGAACATGAAAAATTTCTAGCTGGGTCTACCCTACAAACATAATAAGTTTATTTATATGTTATATAAGTTATAAGTTTAATCCCATATGCATATAAACAATTGTTGTAAAGTGTTCATATATTATTGCTATTATTGCTAAGTGCTCAGAGTGTGATGTTGACCTCACTGTGTGTACCGTCACCATCAACAGTGCTTTCATTGCCATCCGAGAGGAATCCGCTGCCAGAGTGCCGTGTCCTACACTCCAGTGCAGTGAGTCTCTGCTTCAGGCGTTGTTGAGTAGCTGTGTACTCAGCCAGTAAACGAGCAAACCGAGTCTGTAATATTTCAAGAGAAGCTTCCAATCTCTGTACTTTCTCCTCAACCCGTTCTTCTCCCATTCCACCTGCATCCAACTCGTCCAGCAGACCCTCCTTCAGAAGAATCTGTCTTCCCCTCTCTTCCAGAGCTTTCTTAGCATCAGGATACTCCATTACAGCCTCCATCAGGTCATCCTTTGACAAACAAAAGAGGTCAGAGTAGCCAATGCTACGGATGTTAGCTGTGCGACGGTTGCCCATTTTGCTGCCTTTGATGTTGAGGATGCTAATTTCACCAAAGCAGCTGCCGGACGTCAAGTGTGCATACTGGGTCACCCCATCATCGGCCACAACAGCAAGGCGACCCTCTTTGATGATGTACATCTCTTTTCCTATGTCTCCTTTTCGGCAGATGTAGTCTCCGGGACTGAAGACCTGTGGCCGCAACTTAAGCACCAGTTCAACCAAAAGTCCAGCTTCACAATCCTGGAAGATACGGACCTTCTTCAGTGTATCCAGATGCACATTGATAGCAATCTCAGCCCGTAGTTTGTTGGGCAGATTCTTTAGGGCATCCTGCTCACCAATTGCTTTCTTGTTGGTCCACAAGTAGTCAAACCATTTGATGACTCTAGCTTCCAGCTCTTTGCTGACCTTTCTGAACTGCATGTAGTGTTTGATGGCATCGATGTGAGCCTGGAACTCAGCTCGTGTGGCATTCATGTTTGAGATCATGGCTCCTACGTTACCAACAATGGTGGCGAAAATGAGAACACCAACAAGGAAATCAAAAACAACAAAAAGATACTCCTCATCCCGCACTGGAGCTGGCATTTCCCCAATGGTTGTCAGTGTGAGGGTTGACCAGTAGAGGCAGTAGACGTATCCTCGAGTGAGTGTCCCAAACTCAGGGTCAGAGATGTTTGGGTAGACCCACTGGTCGGATCCAAATCCCAGAGACTTAGAAATGGCAAAGTAGATGCAGGCGTTCCAGTGAATGATGACTAGGATATAGAGCACCAAGTTGCAAATGCGGAACATGTTGGGGTAGTTTGTGCGAGTCTCTGTGCGGTCAAAGAACTCAAACAGACGTGAGAAGCGCATCAGCCGATTGAAGCGCAGCTCTGGCACATGAATGCCAATGGCGATGTAAGCTAGATCCGTAGGTAGTATGGATAACAGGTCTAGCTTGAATTGCATTGTGTGAAAATAGCTTTCTCTTAACTTAGTAAGGTCCTTCACCAGAAGACCCTGCTCAAGGAAACCTATAGTAAAGATATACATTGTCAGTTCTGCATGATTACTCATATACAGTGTACCGAAGCACCTATTAAATTATTAGAGCAAAGTGTCACAACAACTCATCAAAAACATAGGAGATGCTGGAAGATTCTGACCTGTTCTCAGTCTCACACAGGTGTCCATTATATAAATGACATCAGAGAGATAATCCAAAACCAGCCACAGAATGAAGTTCCTGGTTTGAAGCTCATCAAAGCAGGCCCTGTGACAAATAATGAAACACCATCAGATTGATTCAGGACTAACCCTTTCACATATGACACAAAAACACTTATTTACATGAATCATCATCAAAATGAGAGCCTAGATCACACAGACTTGCTCTTGAGGTCTAATTATACCGCTTGGATTTAATGGAAGAACAGCTGCTACAAATACCTTCCTCACAGGCTCTACATGCAGCATTCAGAATCCAAAATGAGTAGGTTTATTCCTTCTTTCACTTATTGTGTTTAGATTATTTTACTGTATAATTTTCTGACAAGTTTTACATTGGAATCAATGGTTTCATTTTAGAATTTTAGCTCAGAAATGCTTTTGATGTTTATTATTTTAAAAAAGGACATTTCTTTTGTCTTACCTAGCCACCACAAAGCACCAGTTGTACAACACAGCCGTGGCAATAACAAACAGCCAGCGGTAGTACAGGTCATCAGCAGGTGCCAGTATGAAAACATCAGACTTTTTTCTGATAACCAAATACATTTTAGTAAATTTTGTGTTTGCATCTGTGTTCAACGAGGCAATAGACATTTTATACAGTTGTACATAATGGTGCAAGAGAACAAACTCACTTGCTTTTGGCACTGTTGTTTCCATCATGATCTGGTCTGATGCTTATTCGACTGGGAGCAATTTGAAGTTCAGGTCCTCTGAAGCGCTCCAAGAAAGAATCTGGCCTTTCCTCCTCTTCCTGAAGGCTTTTATGGGCCCATTCTCTAAGAGTGACCACCATACTCACCAGCCTTGGAAACAAAGGGAACTAATGAATCAGTGTGGAAATACCCATCTTGAGCAATCACATTCTTCATGTATTTCAGGAGTTTTATCTTTTCAGATATAATACCTTAGAATTTAAATGATATCTTCTATAATATAAATTATATATATTAAATGATTTTGACTTTATATGTGTAATGGGGCTCTCTCTGCTGGCCTGGCATTACAATATGATACAGTGCCCTCCACTAATATTGGCACCCTTGATAAATATGAGCAAAGGTGGCGGTAAAAATAAAACTGCATCGTGTATCCTTTAGATCTTTTATTCAAAAAATTCACAAAATTCTAATCTTTTATTGAAGTGCAACAATTGAAACTGGGGGGGAAATCTCATTATCAAATAAACGTTTTTCTTTTGTTCACGTTGGCCACAATTATTGGCACCCCTAGAAATTTGTCTAAGTAAAATATCTCTGAAGTATATTCCCATTAATATTACAATATTTTTAGTGGCTAGGAGTATAAAATTGTTCAGCCATGACTTTCTGTTCCACAGGATTATAAATATGAGGAACACAAAGGCCAAATTCCCTTAATCATCCATCACAAGGAGTAAAACCAAAGAATGTAGCTGTGATGTGCAGAACAAGTTTGTTGAGCTTCACAAAATAGAAAGAGGCTGTAAGAAAAGAGCTAACGCATTGAAAAACCCCATTTTTTACCATTAGGTCAATAAGAAATTCCAATCAACTAAAGATACAAATTTACCAAGTTCAAATCTACCTGGAAGATGACATGTGTCTATATCACCCTAATACACACTGAGGAGGAGAGTTTGAGTGGTTAAAGACTCCCCAAGGATCACAGCTGGGGAATTTCAGAGATTAGTTAGGTCTTGGGGTCTGAAAGCCTAAAATAAAATAATCAAACAGCCCCTATATCACCACATGTTGTTCCAGAGGGTTTCAAGAAAAATCTTACTCGCTCATCCAAAAACTCCAGCATATTCAGTTGTCAGACAAGACTGAAACTTCAAACAGGACTGGCTTCTATGGTCAGATGAAGCTAAAAATGGGCTTTTTGGCAACAACCCCACCAGATGGGTTTGGTTCAAACAGTGATAAAAAGTACCCCATGCCCACGGTTAAAAATACTGCTGGGTCTTTAATGTTGTGGGCCCATTTTTCTGCCGGAGGTCCTGGACACCTTGTTTAGATACATGGCATTATGGATTCTGTCAAATACCAATGGATAAAAAATCTAAACCTGACTGCCTCTGTTAGAAATCTTATATGGGCTGTGGTTGGATCTTCCATCAGGACAATGATCCAAAACAAACATCAAAATCAACACAAAAATGTGTCACTGAGCACAGAATGAAGCTTGTGCCATGGCCATCCCGGTTCCCTGACCTGAACCCTGTAGAAACTGAAGAGAAGAAGCACCAACATGAAGCTGGGAATCTGAAGGATCTGGAGAGATTCTGTATAAAGGAATGGTCTCTGATCTCTGGTCAGGTGTTCTCCAAACTCATTAGACGTTGTTAGAGAAAACTCAGAGCTGTTATTTTGGGAAAAGGACACTGATATAATTGGGTGCCAATAATTGTGGTCAACCTGAACTAGAGAAAAACATTGATTTCATAATGAGTTTCCATTGTTTTACTTCAACGAAAGGTTAGATTTTTGTGAATTTTTTGAATGAAAGATCTAAATGTAACCCCCGTTAGACGACTGGAACAGAAGGTTTACTCATAAAGGAAAAGGAAAAACAATCATTCACCAGAATTTAAATGATTGTTGTAGGACACTACAAGTTAATTAAGATCCAATCAGAAGACAAGATTTCGTGAGAGGCAAGGCACACACACACACATATGTTTTAAATGCGCTTATTTATATAAAATAAAGATGTTTGTTTTGTTTGGGAGGGAAATTTGGCAGGATACACAGATTGAATGTGTCAATGACACTACATGAAGGGCAAAAGTAAACCAAAATAAATACAAATTCAAATACACATATCAATCAGCTTCGAATCTGACTTCCAAACAAATAAATTACCCAATATGAACCAAAATTAAAACCCTAAACACAGAAAATTATTTTCTTCCAAATTAAATTAAACTGGACTCAAATGTTCAATTGTAGGTTCAATCTCCTCAATCTCTCTTTTCCTCTTACATGCACAACTTAATACATACTCAAGTTCAGTGAGTACAAAGAAATAACTCAAATGTCAAAAAAAAAAGTGTAAATTCCTGCTGTAACACTTATTTATACAAAATAAAGTTGCATAAATACAACTGAATATGCAACTGTACTGAATATCAATTCAGCAGCAATAATGCTGAAGATGAACAGTTCAAAAGTGAAGTGTCAGTCCAATTAACAACAAATTATATTCTGTCCTCAGTTCCTTATAATCAATGATCCAGCGTTCAAAACAAAGAAAGTGTTAGATACTTCAAACCTTCAACAATCCAGTGAAATATGTTCGTTGGAGGCAACGCAATACAGATGTCCACAGAGACAAAAGAAAGACGTTTCTGGTCGATCTACGGTTGGCTCGCCATCTTCACTCGGTGCACGATTGCAATGTTCATATCAGTGCAGTCCACGAATAGAAAGATCCAGATCCTAGACTCTAAGAAAACAAACTGGCCGATTCCCTTGTGTATTAATGATATTTCTTATTTTTCTTTCAGGTTTCCACCGGATGACGCAACGATGGCCCACTCCATCGGACCTCAGCGCGACAGCGGTCACACGGATCACAAGATACAAGTAAGTCCTTCCAACTATTTAAACTTCTCAACAAAATATGTGCAAGATAACTTGCGCAGTTCGTTCTTTACAACGTATTTTTCTGATAAAATCCGATAAATCAAAACTTCACGCAACTTCTAACTCAAGCTTCTCTTCTCGTACTTTCTCTTCTGTCGGTTCCCTAATGGGCGGAGTCAGCTTTGCCTACTTATACTCGATTGGCTGCTCACCTGCGCAGCACAGACTAAGGGTTTAAAACGAAATAAAGTTTTAAAGTTTTTATCTACTCACTGTCCTGATACCACAAGTAACCCACATCCAAGGAGAAATAAATATTAAAATAAAGTTAAATAAATAAATGTATATATATATACACACTATTTATCTTTTATCGCATTATTTCTACCTACATTCCCCAGTTATTTAGCCCAACCATATTCGCACACTGATTTAGACCACAAATGTTTTTGAGCCTGGGTTACACCCTCCCCCTTTAGAACCATGCAAGTCCCTTTGCATGTTGCCAGTAGCTACACACTCTTGTGTTGCCGGACAGCTCGTATGGGAGCAATCTTGCAGGGACTCTGAAAAGGCTTCATTCAGACCCTGAAGGAGGGACTGAACTATGGTTACCAAAGGGTTCCCCAATTTCGGGTAAGTCAAGATTTTAGGCTTCTCTTTTGTCCGAACAGACCTCCTTAGCTCATTTTGTGGGTCTACAACTTCGATAGCTTCTGTGTTGACTTCCATATTTTCTACATCATTTAATTCCTCTCCAGCTGGACTGGACTCTGACACAGAAGGTTCCCCATTAAAACTTGGGTTTTGCGCTACCAACGCAGCTGAAGGGGGAAGGTCAACAAATCCTTCTCTCTCAGATGGGACTGCAGGATTCTCAGGTAAGTTCTCCTCAAGATTTACAGGTAAGTTCTCTTCAAGATTTACAGGTAAGTTCTCTTCAAGATTTACAGGTAAGTTCTCTTCGGGATTTACAGGTGGGTTCTCAATAACCTGTGATTCAGGCGTTTCACTCGCTAAGCCTGTTCCCAAGGGTTGAGCAATGTCCTCCTTACCAGGTTGTGTCACTTTGGAAGTATGGACTGTAAATGACTCGCCTACAACTTCAAATTGGGGTCCTGGATGATCATCTTCCTCTTCTGAATCAGGGGTATCTTCTTCAGAGCATTTAAAAATTGCTTTACTTCGTGTTTTGCGACTGGGAACCAAACTGCATGTCTCGAGTTCACTCACATCAGAGGAAAGAGTTCCGCAGGGAAGCAACAAGTCACGGTGTAGCGTTCGAGTAGGCCCTGTTTGGAACTCAGGGCATACTTTGTACACAGGTAAATCACCATAACGGTCCACCACCACGTAGACTGTTTCCTCCCATTTGTCGGCAAGTTTATTCTTTCCTCTCAATCTAACACTTCTCACAAGAACTCGGTCACCCTTGTCCAACTCGGATGCTGTCACACGTTTGTCGTAACGCGTCTTATTTTTCTCAGCCATCCTTTTGGAGTTTTCAACTGCAATGCGGAAACTCTCCTCAAGACTTGACTTTAGATTCTTTACATACTGAGAATGTGTCACGTCTGCCTTATCTTTGAGAGGTAGTCCAAACGCTAAATCTACCGGAAGCCTGGGTTGTCGCCCAAACATCAACTCATAAGGGCTAAACCCGGTTGTTTCATTTCTGGTGCAGTTGTATGCGTGTACGAGTGGCTTTACATACTCCTTCCAGCAGCTTTTCTTCTTGGCCTCCAGGGTTCCAAGCATATTTAGCAAAGTTCTGTTGAACCTTTCAACAGGATTACCTCTCGGATGGTATGGGGTTGTTCTAACTTTCCGCACTCCAGCAATATCACACAGTTCTTTGATCAAGAGGGATTCAAAATCAGGGCCTCGGTCGCTGTGAAGGCGCTCAGGATAGCCATAATGACATATAAACTGCTCCCACAGACACTTCGCAACGGTCTTGGCTTTCTGATTTGGGGTAGGGATGGCAAGGGCATACTTCGTGAAGTGATCAGTTATCACCAATACGTCCTTTGCATTACTGTGGTCCGGCTCGAGTGTAAGGAAGTCCATGCATACCAATTGTAAAGGACGGTTGGTTAAAATGTTCACGAGTGGTGCTGCTTTTTCGGGTAAGACTTTTCTTCGAATACATCGACCACATGTTCTTATCTTATGCTCTATATCTGAAGCCATTTTGGGCCAATAGAATCGATTCCGTGCTAAATCCAAAGTGCGATCAATCCCCATGTGGCCAAGGTCATCATGCAGATGTTTAAGCACATCAGAATGATATTCTTCAGGTAAAACCAACTGATACATAACCTTATCAGCCACACTCCTCTTTCGATAAAGGACTCCATCATGGAACTCCAGTCGTTCTCGTTCTCGAAGAAGGTAAGGTAACCTAGGAAGAGCATCACGGACAGTTCTTGAAGGAGTCCCTCCAGTCTGGATTTGAGTAATGACTTCTCTTATACAGGGATCGGCCAGTTGTGCTCTTTGAATTTCTGAAGGAGATAGATGGGGGATTGTTGGCAGTCCTCCACACTCATCTTCTTGCAAATAAACATTAGGCACTGCAGCTGTCTGCATTGTCAGGGAACTGATGAAAGCAGCGGGTAAATCATGTGAATACTCAGACCATAGAGTAAGACGACTGTCGCAAATGGCTCTTACTACCTCACCACTGATCTCCTGCTTTTCAGCTTCTGCGGTGAGCCGTTCGGCAAAGGTAAGTATTTGGTTTTCCTCACTGCGAGAAGCATCTTCTGCAGGGAATTCTGAATGAGGTCGCCGAGACAAGGCGTCTGCATCTACATTCTGTTTCCCGCACCTGTACTGCAGTTTGAAATTGTAAGTAGAAAGCGTTGCTAACCACCTATAACCAACTGCATCAAGCTTGGCAGTGGAAAGAACGTAGGTTAAGGGGTTACTATCTGTCACTACCTTGAAGGTGCTGCCATAAAGGAAGTCGTGGAACTTCTCTGTGACCGCCCACTTTAATGCTAGAAATTCTAGTTTATGGGCGGGGTACCTGGATTCACTAGATGAAAGTCCCCGACTCGCATAAGCAATAACCCTTACTTGACCATCCTGCTCTTGGTACAGGGTGGCACCTAGTCCTGATGTGCTTGCGTCCGTGTGCAGGATATAGGGTAGCTTGGGGTCAGCGAATGCTAACACGGGAGCAGTAGTAAGTTCCTCAATGATTTGATCAAATGCCCTTTGACAAGCTGTTGTCCACCTACTATTAAACAAATCCTTTGGATTCCGATAAAGTCTGTTGTTTTGTGACTTAATGCCCTGACGAATAGGGGGGTATCCCGCAGTTAAGTCATTCAAGGGTTTGACCTTTTTGGAAAAATCTTTGACGAAGCGACGGTAATAACCGATGAATCCTAGGAATGACCGAAGTTCTTTTAAATTCCTTGGAACTGGCCAAGTTTTGACTGCTGCTACCTTGTCGGGGTCTGTTTGCACTCCCTTGTCGGACACTATATGTCCAAGATACCTGACCGAGGTCTGTGCAAAGATGCATTTTTCTGGGGCGAGTTTCAAACCGTATTCCTTCAGTCTCCTCAAGACCTTCAGCAACCTTTCTTCGTGTTCCTCCAAATCCTTGGAAAACACAATTATGTCATCTATAAAGACAAGAACTTCACGGAGATTAATATCCGCCATACACTTCTCCATGAGTCTTTGAAAGGTGCTTGGCGCATTAGTGACACCTTGAGGCATACGGTTGAACTCATAGAACCCTGCAGGACACACAAATGCAGTCTTTGCTTTGTCCTTCTCCTCAACTTCAATTTGGTAGAACCCAGACTTCAAGTCGAGTACTGAGAACCACTTGGATCCTACCAGAGCCATAAAGGTGTCCTCCAATTTTGGGAGTGCATACGCATCTTTAATGGTTCGTTGGTTTAATTTCCGATAGTCTATGCATAATCTGATATCGCCACTCTTCTTTCTCACAATAACAATCGGTGAAGAATAGGGCGACATAGATTCTCGTATGACCCCTGCGTCAAGCAATTCCTGCAAATGTTTCTTCACGGCCTCCAGGTCTTCCGGGTGTATAGGCCTTGGCCGATGTTTGAATGGTGTCTCGTCCATAAGGTTAATTTTATGTTTAACCTTATCAGTGCGTCCGAAATCTTGGGAATGTAAGGAAAAGACTTCTGGCATCTCCCTTAACTGTCCAATAAGCCTCTCTTTCCATTTTGGTGGAATGGGCGAATCGCCAAAGTTGAACTCAAGAGAAGAATTCGGAACGAATTCTGTTTCATCCACTTTCTTGGGCTGTTTATTTGAGATTACAGACTGGACAGCCTTTAATTCAGCTACAATACATCTTGCAGGAATTGTAATGTCGTGAGTGGTAGGATTTGAGATTACTACAGGTAAACGACAAGGTTTAGACTCCCCAAGGGTAACCACACATGCCTTAACAATCAAGCCACCCGGCAAAGAAGAAGAGGATGGATGTTCAACAACTACCCATTTGTCGGGGTACACTCCCCGAACAGAAACTGTACCACAAAGAACTGTACTTTGACCAGCTGGAATCATTCGAGGTTGCTTCTCAGGTAAATGCACTAGCCCGACATTTCCTTCCACCGCCTGTTTTTGACGTAACTCCAGGATTTTAAGGACCTGCTTATACCCGCAAGAGGGTGAAAAGTACTGGGGTTTTTGTTGTGAAAAGTCCTTGTACAGTTCGTCCAAGGTATTCGTGCCAATCAATATAGACGGCTGAAAGGTTGAAGGAAGATCAGGTGTGACAAGAGCTAAGGTAGGCACCTCCATACCGATTCCAACAAAATCTCTGGGAAAGGTGATAGTAACTTCAACGTAACCTAGATAGGGAACATTTTGACCATTTGCACTCTCAACTTCAAGCAAATTGTCTAAAGAGTGAATTTGTTGGTCACAGAGATTCCTGTTGTAGAAAGATTGCGTGATGGTGGTGACTTGCGAACCTGTGTCGAGTAAACAGTCAAATGTCTTTCCTGCTATATCAACTTGGGCAGTACATCTAGTCCCAATTAACCCCCTTGGTATGAATGACTGCCGTGAGTTCACCTGTGCTTGTGCCATCAACACTTTATGTTGTTTGGGACACTCTGAATTGGTCTCAGTTCCTGCTTGCCCCACAGCAGGAACTGTTGCTAGTTTAACCGTGGCTTGGGGCTGCCGTACTGCAAATCCCATTCATTCTGGCGCTTTGTGAGTTGGGCTCTTTTTTCTGCTACCAATGTAGGATTTGGATCATTTGAACAGGAGCTGGCAATATGCCCTTCATCTCCACATCTGAAACAGTATCCCGGTTTAGGTCTAGCTGGCTGCGATTTGTCTGAAGCTTTGTCTTTTCCCTTGGGAGTACCTGCACTTTGCCTGCTTGCAGATTTGATAGCACTCGTCTTACAATTTGATTTGTCTTTGAGCTGTTTTGAGGTTAGTACTGCGAGCTGCTTTTGGAGCTCTGTTATTTGACTTGCCAATTGAGCAGTAACAGAATGCAACTGAGTCACATCATCTCCAACAGCTGTCTGAGACTGTACTACAACACGCTGCTTAGAACTTCCCAAGTGTTGCTTCATCCGCACACTTTTTGAAGCATGTTTGCTCTCCTCAATGCGTAGCATTGTCATTAACTCGGCGAAGGATGGAGGTGAATCCTTTTTCTGCTCTAATTGCAGCTCCAAAAGCAAGGAGCTTTCCCAGCATCCTCTGCAAAACTGTTTAAGCAGATGCTTATTTATCTCTGAGCTAAGTACTCCACCACGTCGCATGGTGGTCTGTAATGCCACGTGTAGTCGCTGCAAATAAGCGGAAGACTTCTCTCCTGGGTTCTGAAATGTGTTCAGAAATTTGGCAAACAATTCATCGCCATCTTCGATGGGTGCAAACGCAGAATCGAGAAGTTGAATGTAAGCTAAAGGCAATGCTGTAGAACTAAGGGATTTTACAATGTCTGCCGCTGGTGAAAGGAGACTCTCACAGATTCTGCGTACTCTGTGAAAATCTGAAACCGTTGGGTCTTGAAGAAGAAGTTCAGCGCTGGTGCGCCAAGTTTCATAATCGGCCTCATTGGGTGGACGGGGAACTCGCCCAGAGAAAGCACGGAGTCGCAACGGTGAGTTCCCAGACACTGCAAGGTCACTAGTGCGTACAAGATGCTCTACCACAACTTTTTGCACTGCAGGTGGACTTAAATCACTGACAGTGAGTGATGGAGATTCTGGGCTTGTTGCTGCAGAAGCTGGCGGAACAGAGTGAGGTCGTGCAGCATTTACCGATGCCTGAGACTGCCTAAAAGTGGAATCGGTTTGGGGCAGGTCCGCTGAATGAGCAGGTAAAGTGCCATCAGCTTCGACAGGGGCGGGCTCAGAACATGGTTTTGGCACAACTTTCTCTTGAATATGAACTAACATGCCCCTCAGAACATCCTCAAAACTTTCCCCACTACGGCTTGCCAATGCTTCCAGCTCACTGAGGTAAGTTTGGGTTGTGGTCTTTCCCAGCTTCTGGACATAAATATCTGACAGGGCTGTCACACGGAAAGTGACATCGGGATTATTTTGTGCTTGTTGGACATAGGGAAGCATTGTTCGTAAAGATTGCACCGCTAGTCCTGAGCTGAATTCAACTATTAAAGACTTCTCGGTTCCTAAACTGGGATCACTCACTGAGATTGTTCTATTTATTCTCCCGTACTGCTTCACATAGTCTAAGATTTCCTCATCCACTTCAGTTTCGGTTATGCCATTAATTAAAATAGCATTTGGGACTTTTATGCTTTCTTTTTCTACAATCTCCATCTTGTTCCCCTTTTTTTTCCTTCGTTCACTACACTAGTTTTCACTAGTTTTCTCAAGACAGGAACTATTAGTGAATAATAGTTAGTATGTGTGTGTGGTTCCCTTTTTCTCTCCTGGCTGGCTCGCCACAAATGAGTGTAACCCCCGTTAGACGACTGGAACAGAAGGTTTACTCATAAAGGAAAAGGAAAAACAATCATTCACCAGAATTTAAATGATTGTTGTAGGACACTACAAGTTAATTAAGATCCAATCAGAAGACAAGATTTCGTGAGAGGCAAGGCACACACACACACATATGTTTTAAATGCGTTTATTTATATAAAATAAAGATGTTTGTTTTGTTTGGGAGGGAAATTTGGCAGGATACACAGATTGAATGTGTCAATGACACTACATGAAGGGCAAAAGTAAACCAAAATAAATACAAATTCAAATACACATATCAATCAGCTTCGAATCTGACTTCCAAACAAATAAATTACCCAATATGAACCAAAATTAAAACCCTAAACACAGAAAATTATTTTCTTCCAAATTAAATTAAACTGGACTCAAATGTTCAATTGTAGGTTCAATCTCCTCAATCTCTCTTTTCCTCTTACATGCACAACTTAATACATACTCAAGTTCAGTGAGTACAAAGAAATAACTCAAATGTCAAAAAAAAGTGTAAATTCCTGCTGTAACACTTATTTATACAAAATAAAGTTGCATAAATACAACTGAATATGCAACTGTACTGAATATCAATTCAGCAGCAATAATGCTGAAGATGAACAGTTCAAAAGTGAAGTGTCAGTCCAATTAACAACAAATTATATTCTGTCCTCAGTTCCTTATAATCAATGATCCAGCGTTCAAAACAAAGAAAGTGTTAGATACTTCAAACCTTCAACAATCCAGTGAAATATGTTCGTTGGAGGCAACGCAATACAGATGTCCACAGAGACAAAAGAAAGACGTTTCTGGTCGATCTACGGTTGGCTCGCCATCTTCACTCGGTGCACGATTGCAATGTTCATATCAGTGCAGTCCACGAATAGAAAGATCCAGATCCTAGACTCTAAGAAAACAAACTGGCCGATTCCCTTGTGTATTAATGATATTTCTTATTTTTCTTTCAGGTTTCCACCGGATGACGCAACGATGGCCCACTCCATCGGACCTCAGCGCGACAGCGGTCACACGGATCACAAGATACAAGTAAGTCCTTCCAACTATTTAAACTTCTCAACAAAATATGTGCAAGATAACTTGCGCAGTTCGTTCTTTACAACGTATTTTTCTGATAAAATCCGATAAATCAAAACTTCACGCAACTTCTAACTCAAGCTTCTCTTCTCGTACTTTCTCTTCTGTCGGTTCCCTAATGGGCGGAGTCAGCTTTGCCTACTTATACTCGATTGGCTGCTCACCTGCGCAGCACAGACTAAGGGTTTAAAACGAAATAAAGTTTTAAAGTTTTTATCTACTCACTGTCCTGATACCACAAGTAACCCACATCCAAGGAGAAATAAATATTAAAATAAAGTTAAATAAATAAATGTATATATATATACACACTATTTATCTTTTATCGCATTATTTCTACCTACATTCCCCAGTTATTTAGCCCAACCATATTCGCACACTGATTTAGACCACAAATGTTTTTGAGCCTGGGTTACATAAAGGATAAACAATGCAGATTTATTTTCACTGACACCTTTGCTCATATTTACCAAGGGTGCCAACATTAGTGGAGGGCACTGTATGTTCTGTGCACTTGAAGTACAATGCTACAAAATACTACAAAGATTGTTTTCCAAATGTAAAATCCACCAATTTCAGATTCAAATTCCAATAAATGCAAATGCACTGAAGAAACTATCCATGCTGCTCACCTTGACAGCGCCCCTCTGCCACGGAAGGAGTTCTGTGAGCTCAGTCCACGCGGTTCGAGGGTGGCCACTCGCTGTAATTCTGATGATGTGTCATCACATATGGACTGACCACTGCATTGGCAAAAGAGTCAAAATAGGGATGTATACAGACTGACAGACCATATCTGACCATTAGACAACTGATGGTAATTGTTAAGCACAAAAATAGCTGTAACTGCGATCTCACCGGCTGAGAGTGCTATCAGCGCGCTCTGACTCATCTTCAACAGACGTCTTCACAGACAGTCTGTGAGCTGATAAATCCATGCTCTCCACCAACACTTGGCCGGTCATGCTGTAAAAGAGTTTGTCCTGGAATAAGACCTCATTCTCAGCAACATGCACTAAATCACACTGTTGCACAAGAGTTTTAGTGGCAATGTATGTGACAGTCAAATATATTTATAGGGCTTTCAGTTGATTTTAAATGTTATCAAATGAACTGCATATGCAGAATAATTTTTAGTAAATCACAAATAGTATAGCTCAATTTTCAATGAGTGTGAAGCCATCATTTGCAGCTCAGAAATTTATAAAAATAAGGCTTTTTTAAAATCTATAATAAATACATGATGACCTTCTAACTTTGTTGTGTATTTTTGTGAACTGTTATTGTATTAAAATAACATTGTTTTGTAGAACCAGGTCTATCAGTGTAACACTTTAATCAATATGTATTATCAGCTCAAAAGGTAAACAGCTTTTGTGTTTTGGTACATTGATAACATGAAGCTGCTTTTTGGTATATGAAAGCAAGCAGATATTTATTGGTGCACTGTGCTTGTCTTATTTTAGCCTGTAAAAATGATTTGAATCATACAATATATTTGTGTAAATTAAAATATTGATACGTGCTATAAATAACACTAGATTCGGTGAATTGTCACATCACTGAAAACATGTTACAACAATATACTTCAGAAGTCAGTATATTGTTTGTTGTATTTCCATACTGTTGAACAAAAACCCATTACTGCCAGTTTGTGTGAGAGATGCAGTTAGTTAGATACAGTCAGTAAAAATACAGTAAAAACAGTAATATTGTGAAATATTACTTAAGGTAAAACATTTGTTTTCTTTTATTAATATATTTTAAAATGTACTTTATTCCTGTAGTAGCAAAGCTGCTTTGTAGTGTACAAATTCAAGCATATTTTTATTGACACACATTTTTTTGTATGTTATTTTAGCCTGCATATATATATATATATAAACAATTATTTGTTGAATCAACTTAAAATAATTTGTTACCTGGCTGCCTTATAATATTAAGTTCAGTCAACTCAAAAAAATTTAGTCAACTTAAAATTTTAAGGCAGCAGGATAACAACTTATTTTAAGTTTACTCAACAAATTAATTTTTTTACAGTATATATATATATATATATATATATATATATATATATATATATATATATAATTAAAATACAGTAATTAAAAAAATACAGTAATTCTGCGATGCAAAAATGCTACACTATTTTTGTGGATTCACTGATGAATTAAAAGCTTCAATTTACAAAAACAGCATTTATTTGAAAAAGAAATATTTTATAACATTATAAATGTCTTTACTTTTAATAAAATTATCAAAAGTAAAGACATTTATAATGTTAATGCATAATATTTCACAATACTACTGTTCTGACAGAAATTTCTGGTCCAGTAAAAGGCCTTGGTGAGCAGAAGAAACTTCTTTCAAAAATATTGAAAAATAAATAAATAAACAAACCCTAGTGAAAAATACATACTAAAATGTATTTGAAATACATTATATCAAATACATTTATATCATACATATTCATGTACTTAATAAAAATATCATGCAATTGTACTTTTAGTATACTTAACTGGTATACTTTAGGTCTGCTAAATTGGAACAACTAATGGTGCACTTTATATGTGTGGAAGTAGTGTTGAAGTCCAACTAAAAATATACTAAAGTACATTTAATTGTGCTTAAGTGGAACTATTGCAAGTATATTTCAAGTAAACTTTCAATAACTTGCATTTAAAGACCATTATTCAAAGATCATACAATCCTCATCAATAGTGGCATTAAAACATATTTTAGACTTAATATTAAGAAATGTATATTATGCACAAGTAGTACTCAAATTACATTTTTATATCGGTACATCTTGAGCGATATGTCAGTAAATATGTTAATATATTTTAAATATGCTTAGTATAAAATAAATGTATTTTAAATATATTACTTTTTTTCTAGGGAACAAACTAACAAACAAATAAAAAAATAAATAAATAGTCCTAATTCCAAACATTTGACTGATAGTATACTGTATATATTTAATAACTATGTAAGTTGACTGGCCTTGGTAGTTCAAGAAAATAGCCAATTGTCCTCTTACTGTGTCCCCCAGTGTCTAAGGATTGCACTTAGGCTCTTAAAAACATTTGAGAAAAAAAAAAAAAACACTGCAAGGTGACCAGAAGTAACCTTAGAATCCAGATCTTTATGGCTGTGTTTCCATCCGTTGTTTTAGCACCCAACATCCACAGTACTGACAGGGAAAATCTCAAAATATTATTTAGATGATTAATTATTACTATTACTATTACTTAATATGCACAAGATTTCCTAAAATACTATATAACAGTACATTGACGATTAAGGAATAGAAGCGTAATGTTTATTCACTCACCTGCTTGTATTTTTGAGTTGTTTCAGGTTCAAGTGGCGGT
The DNA here is from genome assembly GCF_049309525.1 of Garra rufa. Taxonomy (NCBI): domain Eukaryota; kingdom Metazoa; phylum Chordata; class Actinopteri; order Cypriniformes; family Cyprinidae; genus Garra; species Garra rufa. The sequence goes on from NC_133376.1 coordinate 3,734,840, forward strand.
GTATTAATTCGTCAAGAGTATGAAGAACATGCTTCTGAAGTCTTCAAACATCCTTCTTCTCCTAAACTCTGAAGAGTCGTCCTCTGACTTCAGCGCAGTGATGTTTTACCTGCTTGTTTGATGAATCTGTGCATTTATTCCAGAGAAATCTGATGTGAGGGCTGTGGTGTGATTGAAAGGCTGAGAGGGGAGATGAGTGTCTAGAGGCAGGAGGGGGATGAGAGACACATTACCATACGCACTTCAGACATCACACACCTCCTCAGCGCTCACTCATCTCTCCCAGCAGCTTCAACATCAATCTCTGTGTCTTTTTCTCCATCCTCTGTTTCTTTAAACTCTGATGTGTTTGCATGTCCAGCGCAGTTGTGTGATTGAAAGCTCCTCCTGTGGTTTTCTGAGAGGGCGAGCACTGCGCTCAGGCTTATTGTTATTCCAGCAGATGCTTGTGTGTTTGAAGTGCTCTGATTGCAGCGCTGTGTTTTTGAAGCTCATGCTTTGCTCTGGTCAGCACTTGATTACACATACAAGGACTGTTTGCTGCTGTATCCTCAACCATGTCATCAGTGGTAAATATATCAGTGGTTTTTACTGATTGATTTACCACACAAGAGAATGATTACAGAAATATTGATGTAAATCAAATACTTTGCATGAATATAATACTATGTCGAAAGGCCTACTATTACTATTTAAAAGAACTGTTTTCTGTATTAAAGTATTTTTTTCTCCGTGCAATGATTTTTTTGGGTTCTGTTTATTATATGTATTTGTTCCTGTAAATTTTCAGCATGTCACATGATCCTTCAAAAAATCTATGCTGATTTGCTGCTTGAGAAACATTTCTGACTGTTATCAATGTTGAGAACAATTGTGGTGTTTTATATTTTTGCGAAAACTGTGATACACAATTCCAAAATTAATACTTTTTTTTTAGCAATAAAGATGCATTAAATAGGTGTCAATTATAAAGTTACAAAATATTTCAAATAAATGCTGTTCTTTTGACCTTTCTAGATGGAAGATGAAGATCAATGCAAACAGTCTTTAATAAATCCACACAAGCTTAAATCACAGGAAAGACAGGCGGGATAAACGAGCCAATACACACATAAACTTAAAGTGATAGTTTACCCAAAAATTAAAATTAGCCCATAATTTACTCACCCTCCATGCATCCTAGGTGTATATGACTTCCTTCTTTCAGACAAATCCAGTCAGTTATATTAAAAATTATCCTGGCATTTCCAGCTTTAGAACTGCATAGACAGGCGTTTCTCTTCATCAGTCCAAAACAAGTCCAACAAAGTGCATCCATCCATAATAAAAAGTGCCTCACATGGCTTTAGGGGGGTGAATAAAGGTCTCCTGGTGTGAATCGATGCATTTTTGTAAGAAAAATATCCAATCAATATCACTTTAATCTAGCTTGCACCTGCTGGTCGTACCTCTCTGGGCTACCAAGCAGACTGCTGTCACGATCAACTGATCAACAGGAGCAATGGCAGCCACAGAGAGGCACCTGTGGGTGAACTTGGCTGACATTGGGGAGAAGGAGAAACGCATTCTCATCGATTCGCCATTTCTTCTTCAAAGCTGCTCGGCCCATCCTTTGAGACAGTGGTTGGAAAGTTCAGGGCGAGGTGAAGGTAGGTCTGCGGCTTTTGAGTACATTCCACACTGGTAGAAGTCCAAATCCCCCTCTGAGGGGACTGGACTGTCCCGGTCTGAGGACTGGAGACAGAGCCAGAAGGTGAGCATCACCACTCATAGTCCTCCTCCACCAAGGAGTAAGTTAGTTAAGAAAAGATACGATGCGAAAGGGGTCTTTTAAGTTGGAGGCTCCCGCATAGCACCACCTCAGGGACCCATGGGGAGTGGTTTTTGCCTTAGTTTGTTTGGCGCATCCTAGGGTTGTGTTGAACCCTCTCTTTTTCAAGTTTTTGAAATTGAGTCCTCCCCAAGAAGAGCTTTTCTAATCTCTAGAACCCAACAGGATCTTTTTTCACCTCAAATTGCAAACCCTTCTTGCTGTAGAGCACCCGTGGGTGCTAGAGTTTGAAGAGTCCTTGTAAAGACTCTGGTTCAGTGTGAATTCCCTTGAATAGTGATATATTTGCGTGAGTTACGACCATTACCTAATTTAGGGTCATTAAGTCGCGTCTTTCTCTCATTTTAAGAGCTTGGTTTAATTTCTTGTATGAAAAAGGCCCAGACCTTTCTCCTAGTATTGACAAGAGGGGTTTCTTTTGCAACAAGTTTGCATGCCTTTTTTGTAATGCTGAGTCTTGAGAACAACATGAAGAGCACCAGTTTTGGTAAATACCTTTGCCAGTCAGGACTTCAGGATCATCGCCCTGATATGAGCTTTGTCAGGTCCCTGAAATCATACCACCTAAAGACAACAAGATCAAGTAGTAGCAGCTAGTGCTTTTTGATATGCAATTCTTTAAGACTGAGTGCATAGTACTTCCCTTATTCTTCCAGAGGGTCTTTAAAATGGGTCCTCTGCCCCCCAGAGTTACATATTTTAGGAGCCCAATAAAGAGACAATGAGACACTCTTGTTGTCAGTCTTCATATACTTATTGATAGTAAGGCAGTTATGGTAGTAGTTACATTTAAGTATTGAGTAGGGTTAAGGGATCTAGAATCTGTTAATGCATTAATTTGTGCTTCATGAGTACTAATAATCAGCCAATATGCTAGTAATATGCATGCTGATATGCAACTACTTAATAGTGACTAGTGTTCCCTAATGTGTTACCCTACAATATTACTGTTTTTTTTTGTTCAAAACAATGAGATTTCTTAGGGAAAAAAATTATGGTTTACAAGAATGAAAGTATTGGCGGCCCTATGAGGTAATGAGGCATAAATGAATGAACGAATGAATGAATGTTGTTGTTGCTTCTGCTTGATTTGTCACACTGGAAATTATGACATTACATTATTATGCCTTACAACTGTTGATCATCATATAGTTGACCATGGAGAAAAAAATAATATGATAATCAGCATTTTTTTGCACTAATCAGATTTCAGGTATTTGACTAAACTAGTAAAAAGTTTCATTTTACACGATAGCTTTACTGTTTCACTTGAGCAATACAATTCATTCCAACCATCATGACACAAAACACTGTTCACGGAAAAAGAAAAAGAAAGCAAGGAAGACATGCTGAAGCTGAAATACTATGCACAGTTGCATTTTCTGCTTTATTTGTATGATGTTTTTCAGTTACAGACATTTGGATTGAGCTGCTTCGGTCCATAGATAACATGCTGCCGTACGACCAGCCACTTCCAGTTTCATTCCCGGCAACACAGTCACTTATCATCAACCAACGGTAACAGGTTTGAGAATGACCACATGTGATGACCTTCCTCTGCGTCAAAGTTTATTCGTCATCTTCGCAGCGAACGAACAGCATGGATTGGTTAATGCTTAAAGCTTTTAAAGGCATTTTCTGAGGAGTGTATTGTTTTAAATAAAAAATATAGATCATGCATAGTTCATTCTGTTTGGATGTCTCTTGTACGTAAAAAGAGTATACATATACATAAGACAAAAAGTACGCTGAGATTTAACTATGGAATGTGTTCAAGTGTCTCACTGAAACGTTCCCGGTAAATTTTGTAACATATAAAACATAAAGAGGAATTAGCGAAGGTCCAATTCAATGATTCAAACACAATCATGTTCTGCATAGAGGCAATACTGCATCTAGTAAGGCCAGTCGTGACTCTAAATGTCCAAAGCTGTCAAACTGTCAAAACTACACCTATCACTCGTACATACATCCTTTATCAATTATGTAAATAGAGTATTGCAAAGCCGAGTCTGACATGGGTTGGATCCAGCGCAGATATGCTTAAGTCATCTCGCATTTCATCGAAGATATAATTTGGTATTAATCTGTCCCTTTCGCAGATGGAATCGTAATTGTTTTGGTCTAAAAGAACCAACCCTCCCCTTCCATTAACTTCAAGCCCATTTTAACATTGCAGTCCTGCCAAACTTAAGCATGATTCTTTAACATCTGTTGGCATTTTTCTTTTTTTTTTATTGTGGTTGTAATAAATTTACTGAACCAGAAGCCTTTCAACCAGCAAAATGGCTTTTGGGTAGGACATCAGCCTCTGATTGTCCGCGGCGTCCCGTTTTACGCCCTCTTCATCCCTCTGCCCATTAGACACGCGAACACCGTCATCACCATCTTGGGTTTGACCTCCACTAGATCGTCAGGCAGGGCGTACACACGAGCGCCAATCTTCCTGGCCATGGATACAGCAAACCTGAAAGAGACAGACAGAAATCACCTTGCTTTACTGAGAAATACTACACAGATTATATAGCCTTCTTTGTTTGTGTCACAATTCGGGATCAAAGCAATTCTGCAATGCATTGCAATTCAATTTCAGGATCAATTTTGAAATTGTGTGCACTAGAAACCACTGTATTCTGCTCGCTGCTAATTACACACACAACACTGAATAAGTATATAAATTTGCATAACGTTTCATGGTTGAAGTGATTTAAAAAAGCAATTGCAGGCTATGTGGGATATTCTCACCGCAGCTGTGTTTCACTTTTTGTGAGCGGTTGAATGCAACTGCCTCTCAAAATGCTTTCATGGTGTGAAATTAATGTAAATAGTCAAGTTATGTCTTGAACACAGGACAAAACATCTGGGCCCGTATTCACAAAACATTTTATCTTAGAACTAAGAGTTCTCCTAAATAGCAGTAAAAGTTTTTAGCTATGAGTTTTCTCTTAAAACTTATTCACAAAGCTGCTGAGACAAACTTTTACTAAGGAATAGAGAGAAGTCTTAAGCTAAGACTAAGCGCGGGGTTGACCTTGTTGCTATGGATGATGTCAGCATGCTAACTAACTATGCACACAGTGATTGGCTGATCTGTCAGAGATTTATTCATAAAATATTGTAGAGGCCGACATTATGTTGCCATATTCAAATAAAGGTTTAAAAATAAAGATGTTGCCACTAATGTCAATTAGTGTCAATATTTAAACAAGTGTATGTTCAGCTAATTGTCTTTCATGTGTGCTTCTCATAAACAATTAGCAGATATGCATATAAACAACATTTTAATTGACCGACTAGAATAATCAGGGTTGATAGTAAGACATGCAAAATGCAAAAGAAAACCAAACTGGACTCAAAAACAGCTTCTTACCCAACCTGTTAATGAAAACAAGGATATAATCAAAGGAAAATTTGGAATATGGATAACTTCCAAAACCAAAAAAGATGCATGGGAAAACATGTGTGTGTCAATAAATGCAACATGTTCCTAAACTTTTACGTTCCAAGGCAGATAGCCGGGCAACAGCCATTTTAGCCCTGCTAAATAAAAAAAAAAAAAAAAAAATGGAAACAATTAAAAAAATTTTTTTTATGTTTTTAGTGGTTAAAATAGAAATTGTATTGGTTGTAATGGTGCCTGTTAATCTCTACTGATAATAGGTTACCTTCTATTGGTGGCTTGTTAAGACTACTAAATCCTAATGGAATATGTCCCAAAAAACAGTACAGGAAACCATTTATTAATGCTTTTAATGGCTAAAAGTTGATGGTTTGTAACATTTGTAATGGTATTTGTAGTGGAAACAATTAGAATTTCTGTGATGATTGTTTTTTTTTCCAGCAGAGATGATAGGCCTAGTTTGTGATTTGGTTTTAGTGACTTACAGTAGGAGTCATCTTCACTACTCCTAATGTTTCACAGATTTAGGAGCTAGTTTTATTGTTAAAATGCTTTGTGAAATACTCTTAGAGTAAAAATTTAGGAGTCCTAAATTTAGGATTGACACGCCCTTTATTTTTAAGATTTTCTCCTAAATCGGCAAGTTATGAGCTACTTTTAGCCTTAAGATGTTGTGTGAATACGGGCCCTGATATGTTAAAGGGGTCCTATTATGCTTGCAAATGCAATCGGAGTTATACTAAAAATAATCCTGGCACTCCCAGGCTTTAGAACGACAATCGCAATGCAGTGGGACTGCTAACCAATCACAACACATTTCGTTTTTGGAAGGCGGACCTTCATCAAACCCGGAACTAATGGAGCCATTTGTGCCAGCTTGGGGAGAAAGCTATTGTAATAATGTAAATGATGTAAAAAAATAATGCGTTTTTCGAACCACCAAGCATGAGAGCATGTTCTACTGCACCCCAAAACAAAACAAAAAACTTTGTAAAAGAGCATAATATGTAGATTTGTGGATTAGTGTGAATGAAATAGTCAAACAGCAATAATACTGAGAAAAAGAAAAAAGTCAATCACTGCTCTTGTCTGAAAGCTTTCAGATGCTTAAATCACTCTCAGATACTTGTATCAGAGTATGATCAAGTTTGACAGCATGCATATATTTTATGGTTCACACATTTACAAACACATTCAAATATCGCAATGCTGCATGCATGTTATCTACTAAACACTCTTTTGAAATGTTACTTTGCATTGTCCAGTTTGTCTTCATCGCTAAGGCTTCCTCTCTTCACGAGGTCGTAGTTGACGCAGCCGGGCTGGATGGCATCAATCAGGTCCAGCACCGCCAGACTGGAGCTGATCTCTTTGTCCTACAGTCCAGAACATTACACTTACTTCTGATGTTCACCAAACACATGCAGCTACATGAATACGGCTGCTGTATGAAGCATGTATATATGTATATGTTAGCTGACAAATGAAGGCTTGCGCACCTTGAAACTGGATATTTTGGTTGACTTTCCTGCTTGTGACAAAGTCGAGTTAACCCAGTTGACGATAATGTCGTCGTTGACCTTCTGCCCGTCGCCCAGGCCTTCTAGTACATTCAGAGTGTATCTGAAGAAACAGCACAAAGATTCATCAGAATCTGTTTACTGGCACATTTCTACACTATTACTACTACACAAACTATCAAAGCTTTCTATCCATAGTCTGCCAATGGGGTAAGAAAAATAATCGAGTTTCTGTTTGAAATAAATTTTTTTGCTTACCCCATTGGCAGATATTTTTCTTGTTCAAAGTAAAAACTTTAATTTTGACTTCTGAAAACAAGAAAATAGTTTTTACTTGTCTAGAAAATCCTTCTTGATTTAAGAACTTTGAGATATTTTGGCTGGAAACAAGACAAACGATCTAAGTAAGAAAATCATTTTTTGCACAGCTGGGTAACTGATTACATGTAATCTAGATTATGTAATCCGATTCCAAAAATTGAGTACTTGTAATTAGACTAAATTACATTTTAAAATACTCGTAATCAGACTACAGTTTCTTTTTATGGATTATACAATATCAATAAATTATTCACAATTTATTGATTCTTCTCAATTCTTCTAGTTCTTCTAGAAAGTTTTGTTAAAATTTCAGGTTTAAGAGGTGTTTCAACATTGCATCAACTACTGGTAAAATTAAATGCACAAATTCACAAAGTTTTTGTGATTCTCTGATTCTTTTTTTTACTTAATATATTTACTTGTATAGGTATATGAGATTTAAAAATAAACATTTTTTTAAGATAAGTATCAAATTTGCATGTTTTTTTTCTCTCTGGCATTGGTTATGGTCACAAGGCACACAGATGCTAGTAAACAAATTAAATATTTCATTTTTTAGTCATGTAATTTGGAATCAGTAACATATTACAATTTGTAAGTAAACTACCCAGCTCTGTGCATTAGGTATCATAAACTTATAACAAAAGACAATTTATTTATCCTTTATCTAGGTCATTGTCAATTTATTAATACGCTGTTGTTCATTCTTATTTAAACTACTAGGATGTTTTTATGCTTTTAAAAGTCTCTTCTGCTCACCAAGGCTGCATTTATCTGATCAAAAACACTGTGAAATATTACTATTAGAATATTTTTAAAATGTAATTTATTTTTGTGATCAAAATTATTATTTTTTTTACTTCAATCTTCAATGTCATATGATCCTTTAGACATCACTCTAATATGCTGATTTGTTGCTCAAGAAACATTTATTATCATTATTGAATGTTGAAAACAGATCTGATGCTTTATGTTTTTGTGCAAACCATGATACATTTTATTTATTTGAAAGACATAACATTATAAATGTCTTTAATGTTACCAATGTATTTTCAATGGTCAATGTGGAGTGTCCTTGCTGAATTAAAGTATTAATTTCTTTCAAAATTGGTTTGAATGGTACTGTATATACACTGTTTTACAATATTTATTATTCATTTGACTTAGATATAGGGCTGTCACAGTAAATTGATTTGTAGATCGTACCTGCAATTTTCCGGGTCCATTGCAATTTCTTTCTTGAATCGATTCTGAACGTTACTTTTCATGCTCTGCTTGCAGAGTTGCCAGGTTGAACTTAAAATAATCATTTATAAAGTTCAAAAGGTTGAGCAAATAACAAAAGTGTTTACAGTGGGCCGTGTTTACATTAATCTGGCATCACAAAAGCATGAAAGCCAAGGTGCAAGTACATTTAACCACCTAATTAGTTGAATGCACAAACACTCTTCTTAATGAGCATTTAAGTGTGTAGTTAAAAACTAGCCAGAGCACCATCTGCTGTTAAAAACTAAGCTTAGAATTGATTCCAAAGATCGATAATGTGACACCCCTATTTAGATATTTACTATTAGGCCTACATGCTTTGTTTTTTTTTTTTTTTAAGCTTATAGGATACATCTATGTCAACAATATCTATGCTAAAAGTTTCAGATGTACCTCCTCATGAGCTGCCAGACCAGGGCCAGAGTGAGCGTTGGGTTCCCATCATTCAAGTCTTGTCCCCCGATGCCCACCAGCGAGAAATTGGCTTTGGTCTTCCCCAGTTCCACAGCGTAGTTACAGTTCTCCAGCTGGACACACAAAAACACATAAATGCAGAGACGGAGGACAAAACAGCACAGAAAACTAGCTGAATGCTCTCGGTTTGTCAAAGAGCAGTTTCTGAGGTTTTTTAATGACTGTAGAATGAATACCTTTTTCATGTTGGCCCCTAGTTTAGGATATGGAGGCTTGTTGACTTTGTTGTTCCAGTCGACAGGAACCTTGATCTTCTCATAAAGTTGCAGGATGACCAGAGCATCTTGAAGGTCACTGGGAAGGTAGAAAAGACATTCAAATGTAACACTAACATCTCATTTCATTTACAATGCTACACTTGATATGCATTTCATTTCACCCTCAGTTTGATTAGGGTTATATGCAGGGTTTGAAATTAACACCCACCAACTCGCCAAATGCAGGTAAAAATCAGCTGTGGCGGGTAACTCTGTCAAATCACTAGCCAATTTGGCTGGTTACATTTTGTGCATGTTCACTAATTGATTTATTGGGGAAGCCAAATCTGTGCAGGTTTAGTGCAAATACTGAACTCGTGAGACCTCATGATATTATGGAGTATTCTGCAAAAAACAAACAAAACACTCCTACAGAAATGCATGCATTCACGACTGTGTGATGAAGTCTGGTTAGATGAATTTAGTGTGTGTGCGCATTTGGAGTGCGTTCTTTCACTGCATGAATCAGTCTATTAATATGCATTAAGAACGATCACATAATTCAAGATATGGGGCAGAAAGTATATATTTATATCATTTCATATTATGATATTGATTTTATACAGTTCAAAAAACAATAAGAGACTTATTCATTCCAAACACAGCCACCGCACTGTTTCGCATCTCAGAGCAACTTTCCTGAATGAATCAACTGTTTAAATGATTCGGTTCAATCGCAATGACTCACTTATTTACAGTGACTTGCTGCCACCTACTGGCAGTTTTAATTTTACATTTAAAGCATCTTTTCAATTTTAAAATAATTTCAAATATCAGTATTCAACATTTTATGTTTAAAATATCCAAACATTATTCATGCATTTGTAACTGCAGGTTAAAGCATTGCATGTCCCTCTTGACTTCATTAAACTGTGTGGAAATACATCTAAATGGCACCTTAGATGCAACTTCTGCAAAGATGAGTTTTGTTGATACTGATTTCATGTGTTTGGTAACAGCCTAAATGTATTATTATTATTATTGACTGATTAAATGTAAGACTTTCACTCAAAAGATGATGCACACTTTTAGAAAAAACAGCTTTATAAAGGTAAAAATCAATTTAAACTTATTGGAAAAGATTAATTTCTATCACTGCAGTGAACTGGCCACAGAGTGTGAAGAATATCAAAGAATTCAGGAGTCAGTTCACACACAAAAACACATTCTGCATAATATTGTCTAATTATCTCTATCAATACCATTATCGATAAAATCCCAGAAAATATTGAGACATTATTTTTTGTCAATATCACACACCCCTAGAACTGACACCAAATGATTTGCAACGGTCGCTTTGTCACATTCGGTGCAGACAGCCTCAAGCTGTTGGTTTATTTCTTTTCTTTTTTTTGGCTAGTAGAAGTTATGAATAGCCGGTAACAATTAGTAGCCAAATTGGCTGGTGAGTGAAAAAGTTAATTTCAATGCCTGGTTATATGAAACAGATTAAGATGTGAAGGTAAGAGCACATGTGATTCACCCGTATAAGTGATTGACATGAGGATTGACACCCAGAGAATTCATCCAGTTTCTGAAAGTCCTCTCCTCTCTGGTCTCTCCTACAGAAACCCAACAAAAGCAAGAGTTAATCACTGTTACAAAATTACAAACACAGAGAACATTTTGGCTGTAACACATTAGATAACATCAGTTAATGCATTAACTAACAATGAGCAATACATTTATTACAGTTTTAATTATCTTTGTTAACGTTACTTAACAAAAACATCTTAATTTTTAGTTAATGTTCCATTAACTAAAAATTAAATGCTTTAGAAGTGTTTATCATTGTAGCTAACTGACGTTGACAAATGGAAGCTTATTAAGTTGGCTTGAGAAATTCTAGCAACATGGTAATCATGCTAGAAACATGTTAGCAACTTGCTAATTATGCTAGAAACATGTTAACAACATGCTAATCATGCTAGAAACATGTTAGCAACTTGCTAGAAACATGTTAACAACTTGCTAATCATGCTAGAAACATGCTAACAACTTGGTAACCATGCTAGAACCATGTTAGTAACATAATAATCATGCTAAACATATGCTAACAACTCGTTAATCATGCTAGAAACATGCTAACAACTTGGTAACCATGCTAGAACCATGTTAGTAACATGCTAATCATGCTAAACATATGCTAACAACTCGTTAATCATGCTAGAAACATGCTAGCATCTTGCCAATCATGATAGAAACATACTAGCAACTTGCTAATCATGCTAGAAACATGTTAATCATGCTAGAAACATGTTAGCAACTTGCTAATAATGTTAGAAACATGTTAGCAACATGCTAGTCATGCTAGAAACATGTTAGCAACATGCTAGTCATCTATCTACATCTATCTATCTATCTATCTATCAAACATTAAGCTTTTAAAACTACTTTAAACTTAAACTATTTCAGACTGAAAACCCTCAAAACTTCAAACTTGGAAATCTTTTTAAACTTTTTCAAAATTTCTGGACCAGCTTTCTCAAGCAAACTTCAAGGTTGGTCTTGACAAACTTTTTTAAATAGCTTTACACTGTTACCAGTATTTCCTGATTATCATAAATGACTCATGAAATTAATATAATTAGTTTACTTGTGAGTTTGCTGCATATTGACAGATATCAGACATCATGATAGACATAAAAAAAAAACTCTATTTTAAAAACTATTTTTATAAAAATCAATTTTTCTAAGCTATTTATAAATTAATTTAATACAAATAATCTCAATTTTTGTTTTATTTATTATTTTGAACTGAAGACTAATCAATTCAAGAAGTAACATTGTAAAAACTGTAATTTCAGAAAAAAATAAAAGCAATTTTCAGTAAACTATAAAACAAGCTGCACAAAATATGTGTGAGATTAAATTATGAATTCTCTTAATAGGCAAAATATATTTTATTTATGAAGAAAATTGTTAGAAAAATATACAACATCAATAGACATGAAACGTACTATAAATTATAAAATGACCTAAATGCTATCTATAAAAAACAAGGGTTAGGTCTGACTGGATATGCTTGTTTTTTGTGTTTTCTACCACAAGAGGGCGCAACCTTCACCAGAAGGGCGTAAACTGTGCAGGCCTCAGGAAATAAGGCAAGCAGGCCCTCCCTTTGAATCTCTGTCTGACCACGCGCTTACCAGTTTCCATAAAAAAAATAAAAAATCCTGAATGTCCCTTCTGTGATGCCATCCGGTATATTTTTAGAAATAAGTGTTTGGAAGAAATGCCACCCATTTTCATGAGTCATTACGTGGCACATGTATTTAGCAAGAGCTAAAATGGCAAAACGAGACGGGAAAGAACAACAATTATAAGCAAAACACCCACCCTCCAGAAGTCCCCAGTTGATGTCTTGATTCTCGGGTTTGGTCAGCGCTGGGTACTTGTTGAAGAGATTGGCCACGAAGGCCAAGTTCAGTTTAGGGTTGCCAGACACGACGTCAGTAGACGTGACAAACTGTCTGCAGCCCAGCCTGTCTGCCTGCTGCAGCATACACTCGGCTCTCTTCAGGTCGTCTTTCTCCTGCAGGACACACCAGGACAAACAAAGATGGTTGCCAAAGAGAATTTAGCATTCAGCTGCTGACAAATTAACTAATCTTTCCCTCTCTGCTTCAATGGGCCAGATTTGCTTAAGCCACAGATGCAAAACATTCTCCTTTTCTGTCCTATGGGTCAGTGAGAAAATAAGAGACAATCAAATGTCAAATATAAACACTATTAGGAGAAAGGAGAAATGGTACCTACACAACCTTCAGAAACAGTACATGTGTAATAGTGCAAAACTCTAATTTAAGGCTTTGTCCCAAACTCTAGTGAGCTGCCTACCTAGGCTGCATTTTTAGGACTTCCGAATTAAGCAATGTGAAGAATACAGGATAGGACAATATTTGGTCGAGATACAACTATTTGAAAATCTGGAATCTGAGGGTGCAAAAAAATCTAAATATTGAGAAAATCACTTTTAAAGTTGTCCAAATGAAGTTCTTATCAATGCATATTACTAATCAAACATTACGTTTTGATATATTTACAGTAGGACATTTCCAAATATCTTTATGGAACATGATCTGTACTTAGTATCCTAATGATTTTTGGCTTAAAAAAATAATTTTGACCCATACAGTGTCTTTTTGGCTATTGCTACAGATATACTTGTGTGACTTAAGACTGGTTTTGTGGTCCAAATAACCTGTTTAAAGGTTTTGGGGTCAGTAATGAATTAACTAACTTCAAAAACATTGAGCAGCACGGCTGTTTTCAACATTGATAATAATCAGAAAAGTTCTTGCACAGCAAATCAGCATAGAAGGATGAATACATTACATGTTAACATGTATTTAAAATGAAAACAGTTCTTTTAAATTGAAATAATATTTCAAAATATAGTAATTTTTCTGTATCTTTGATCAAATATGTGCAGCCTTGGAAAGCAGAAGAGACTTATAAATAAATAGCCAACCTTTGATGTGGATCAAACCAGTTCATCAAAGTTGTCCTAAGACAAGAATGGGTATTGTTTTGGGTATTGGTTTTAGGACAACTTTGATGAAAGGTTTTGATCCTCTTCCAATGCTGACTACTGTATATACAGTTGATCAAAAGGTCAAAAGTTTACACCCCCTTCAGAATCTGCCAAATGTTTCATTATTTTACCAAAATAAGAGGGATCATACAAAATGCATGTTAGAGTTTTTTTAGTACTGACCTGAAATTTCACATAAAAGATGTTTCTATATAGTCCACAAGAGAAAATAAGTTGAATTCATAAAAATTAGCCTGTTCAAAAGTTTACATACGCTTGATTCTTAATACTGTGTTGCTACCTAAATGATCCATAGCTGTGTTTTTTTTTTTTTTTTGTAGTGATAGTTGTTCATGAGTCCCTTGTTTGTCCTGAAACTGCCTGATGTTCTTAAAAAAATCCTTCAGGTCCCACAAATTCTTTGGTTTTCCAGCATTTCTGTGTATTTGAACCATTTCCATCAATGACTATGATTTCGAGATCCATCTTTTCACACTGAGGACAACTGAGGGACTCATATGCAACTATTACAGAAGGTTCAAACGCTCACTGATGCTCCAGAAGGAAAACCCTTGACTATAGCACTGAGGGTGAAAACTTTTGAAAAGAACGGAGATGTGTGCAGTTTTATTTTGCCTAAATATATATTTCTCATTTAATACTGCCCTTAAGAGGCTACACAAGATGCTTCCAGGAAGACAAAATGAGTTAAATTTACCCTGATCTTCAAATTCAAAAAAGTTTTCACCCCCGGCTCTTAACGCATGGTTTTTCCTTCTGGAGCATCAGTGAGCGTTTGAACCTTCTGTAATAGTTGCATATGAGTCCCTCAGTTGTCCTCAGTGTGAAAAGATGCATCTCAAAATCATACAGTCATTGTTGGAAATTGTTCAAATACACAGAAATGCTGGAAAACCAAAAAATTTGTGGGACCTGAAGGATTTTTCTGAAGAACAGCAGCAGTTTAACTGTTCAGGACAAACAAGGGACTCATGAACAACTATCACTAAACAAAAAAACACAGCTGTGGATCATTTAGGTAGCAACAAAGTAATAAGAATCAAGCGTATGTAAACTTTTGAACAGTGTCAGCTGTTATATTCTCTTGTGGACTATATGTAAACATCTTGTGAATTATCTTATTCAGGTCAGTACTAAATAAACAATAACATGCATTTTGTATGATCCCTCTTATTTTGCAGATTCTGAAGGGGGGGGGTGTAAACTTTTGACCTTAACTTTATATGTGTATATAGTTTGTGAAATGAACTTAACTTGAAGCAGTTGGAACAGAATGTAGGACATGGAAGTTTAAGCACTGAAAGGAAACATTATTTGTGTTGTGACTGCACACAGTAACACGGTGGCAACAGAAAGCTGAAACACTGGGTGATGTTGACGATGAACTGACCCTGACTGTGTCCCGGCGCTACGGCAGCTGCCGCCCAACCACAGCCGTCTCATTCAGCACACAGTCAATAACAGCTGCTCTGGCAGTGTGTGGGGTTAAATACACTCACATGAGTCACCCAGCACTCAAACATCAGACCTCTGTCTGTTTAGAGGCTGCTGGGAAATGGGCAATGTTGTTATTGTCCCGAACCAAACCAGTGAATGACTTGAATCATGGCATATTGGGGGTGGAATGTGGCATCCGCAGTGTTGTGACTGCCACAGAGCCACAGACTGGAACACAATGTGCAATAAACATGGGCTTTTTTGCTCATTCGCCATCGTCAAAAACACACCCGCTTTTAATGTTTTGCATTGATAAGAACCAAACCCAGGTTTGCACACACTTTCACTCCCTCGTGTCAAGTTTAGACCCCCAGAGAAACACTTGTGTTTGATCTGCTGATTCTCAACAACTGCTCTCCAAAAAGCAGGAAGCTCCCAGTCAGAGGCTTTCAGGAAGTCCCTAGTGTGTCTCCTCACAAATCTGCCTGTCCTGACTTACAATGAGCTGCTACAGTGACTGAAGCTTTGATCTTCTGATTTAAAACTCCTTCCTCTACTGAGAGCAGCTCACAAGAGCTTAGATGTAGTGAAGCTGATCTTATGTTTCTCTCACATTTTGGACTGCTTTATAACACAGAAATGCATAGTGAATAACGTGCATTTTCAAAAGTGCATACTCACGCTGAAGCCTGACATGTCAATGTTAATGTGATCTTCACCCTCCTTCTGACCTTTAGGCGCGATCTGGTTGAGCAGGTGGAAATAAGCCCTGGAGTCCTGCAAGAGAAAGAAGAGAAAAAAATTGTTTAATAAACATGCCTTCAGGTCCTGAGAGCACATGAACACCAAATAATAAAGACAGACTCTAATATAACACCATTATGCCACTGCATTCAACAGAAAACAATGTTTACTCATTTTTGTGTTAAAAGCTGAAATAAAATAATTATTGCTTATCAGACACCTTAAAAGAATCAGTTTTTTTTTAAAGCTACAACGTCTATTTCTACAAAATACTGGTGAGTTTCTTTGAGCCTAGACCTATTGAACCTTGACAAAATATTTAAAAAGTCTGCATAAGTGCTTTTTGTTGAGTATCATATTTGGTACATCAGGCCTTTATGCCTTTATAGTCTGATATAGTAAGATTATGCAGCTCATACTTAAGGAAAAACCTTTTTATTCAGAAGCCCAAACTGAGCAAAATGATGCTATTTATTGCAGTTGCTGATATGTATGACCACAAAGTAAGATGAAAGTCTAAAAGCTTGTAATTAAATAAATGAGATCTTTATAACAGTATAGTTACTTACATAAAATGCATATAAACATTAGTTGTAAATCTATATCTCCTTAGTAAGATTAAATTTAAATGTTTTAACATACAACGTTTCTTTAGTCAAGTTAGTGTTTATATTGAAATGTTAAGAATATGTTATTCTTACATTTACTTCATAAAAAACAGTAAAGGTTTCACTACAAAAATAAATAAATGCATACATACATGCATACATAAATAAATAAATAAAAGCTGAACAATCAATGAGCTGAAGGTGGACATTTCTACAATTATACTAAAACATTTTTTGCATGCCAAAAATGTCTAAACTATCAGTCAGACAACAGAAGGCATGTAGTACATTGTGTGCAAAAGGTATTTCAGCAAACTTTTGATCATTTTGATCACTTAGACGCCTTAGATATTTGCATATCAAATATGACACACCAAACGTTATGGACTTAAAGAATGGTCACAAACTGGTATTAATCATATTTAAGTTTTCATTGTGAACATTGCTAGTTTCTATATGATTTTTACACAATTTCGTTTCTAAGTATTTTTTGTGTTGTTGTTGAAGAATAATGTTAAAGCATGGCAAAAATACTGAGGCAACAGGCTTGTGCAACTACAGTATGATAATGGTCTAATGCATCCATTTTATTCTGACCAAAATCAAAGGACTTGAAAACAGCAGTATATTGTGCATTGTGAATTATATTTAGTTGAGGCACAATCCAGAGAGATCTGTGAAAATGTCATAAAAACACACACTCATGCATGGATTCCTAAGAACATGAATGTGGTAGATGTGAATAAATGAACAAACAAAACAACAACAACAACAACAAAACTGCATACTTTAACTGATCCAGCAGTACATTTAGAAAAGTACCTTTACACACTTTGAAAAATCTGTTAACTGCAGCATAGAGGGAGACAGAGACAGATATTAGTTCAGTACAGATAAGAGTCTTTATCACTAAATCAGAGTCAAAAGGGCAATCACTTAACAGTTCGGGTCACATATCTTTTATTAAACACTAGGGATGTAACGGTATCAAAACTTCACGGTACGGTAATACCTCGGTATGAATGTCACGGTACGGTATTTATTGAATCATTTACAGGAAAAACAAAACTAATGAAGAGACTCGAAAAAAGTGCCAGAAGTGTTTATTAAACAGTTTACATGAACACTGAACATATCAATGGCATACAAATTAGCCATCTATCTGTAATCTTTGAAACAGGAACTTCAATTTTTCAATTTTAATAACAAAAAATTATTAAACCATGTAACCACGTTACTTTTTTTTCGCAGTACTTTAGCCTACTTTGTGTAGTAACGAAAACATTCATTTCAGTGGAAAAATAAGTCCAAAACTCTGTTTTAACATTTTGAACAATAGGGCTCCACAATCTTTTGCTTTTTTTTTTTTTTTTTTTAGAAATTCTTGTGTGTTTTTATTTTTCTGATAATCAAATGAAAGAATAGACATTTATTTTTAATCAAATGAAAAATAAACCCTTTTAATTTTTGGCAAACAAACAGGTTTACTGTTAAAATCAATACATGGAAGAAAAATTATATTCAGTTTAAAACGTTTAAATAATAATTGTAGTATTTTTGTTCTACAATTAAGTGGTTAATCTTGTTGTAATATTTATTTTTTATCATATATATTGTTTTATGTAAATTATTTAAATAGGAATATATACACACCTACATTATACTGTACAAAAGTAATACAAGACTAATATTGTTCTGTTACATGTTAAACCGTACTTTTATTTTGACAGGTTGCCATGAAGTTTCTGTGTGTATACCGTAGTATGATATGATGCTAGTTTTCTCAAATGAAACGGTAAAAGTGACACTCACAGCAGCTTTGGAGACTGAGTTATCTGTTCATGTGAGATACAAAGGCCAAATTAGCGGGAGCATCACGCGTGCTTCAGTATGAGTGTTGTAAAAAAAAAAAAAAAAAAAAAAAAAAACGTGTCTTCTCCATTTATACAGACAGAGGCAAACGGAACATGCAGTATTCATATTAAAACGGTCTTTCTCCATTTCAGTTTTCACAGACACTAGTCCATATCGCGATTTGAATTAAGTGAAAGACCAACTTTTGATTTATTAATCCAATAATCGACAAATTCCGTGGCATTTCGCGCTATAACGTTAGTTAATTCGGTTTTTATGAATGGAGTCCGCGATCCAGTCCGTGTTTTCGCGGAGGAGACATTGTAAACGCGTGACAGTGTAGAGACAAATGACATGCCTTCGTGTAAATAAGATAAATAACATAAGGCAGTTTAGTTTGTTTAATAAAAGAACAATATATAGACCTGTTCTATAGGAAAGATAACCTTAAATGACTTCTATTGTGATCTGGCGCTATATCGAAAATAAAATGAACTTGACGTTCAAGGGGGGCGGGCAACAGACCGCAAAGGATGACGGCCACGCCTGGGCTGATGGGAATTGTAGTTCCCACTACCTCCCGTTCGCTCCATTCGCCTGAGCAAACTTTTCTTAGAAGAACTATGGTTTTATCGAGTCATGCGACCACGGTAGTATCGAAAAAATTTGCTATTGCGGTACGACGGTATTTACAATACCGTTACATCCCTATTAAACACTAAACGACCCCACGCATGTTTTACAAAATTCATGTCATGTCAGAGAATTTGAAAGCCAAAGTAACTGCCCTTTCACTCTTGTGCACTGCCTTTATGAAACAGAAAATGAAGTTAGCTGTTATGTAAATTCTAATTTGGATAAATTTGGAAACATAAATTTGGCATTCATTCATTTGAAGCAGGGAATTGTCACCTTAAAAGGAAAGCTTTTGTTGTTTGAGAAATTTAAACGTGCAAAACATCTACGTAAAATGTCTCATTACACACTCATGTTTTATGTTATTCAAAAAAACCTTTTTTGCATGTACATGTCATTTAATATTAGTATATATACACAATGCATATCATTTAAAAAGGTTGTAACTACGAGTTGTTCTTTCCAGTGAAAACCAGTCACAAAGCTAGGGTGTTGATATGCTGATGTTGTGGTGTTCTGAAGTCAAACGAGTCCACCCACTTCCAAGTCCAATAATACTGTGTCCTCTATATATAACTCAGAATTTGAATAGGAAATGTAATAGCATGCCTTTTCTCAATAAGCCATGCACCACTGTTCGGCACGTTTTGTGGCTGCGTCTGAAAGCATTATGACTCGTTGCCTTATCAGGCAATGATTTTGCAGGCAGCATTTGTGCACGATTTCAGATTTTTTTTTTTTTTTTTTTTTAGCTGTCACGGAATCAAACACACAGGATCGTGTGATATAAAAGGCAGCAAAGGAAACATCTATGTTGCTTTCGAAAATCAATCAGATGAAAGCATCTCAGGATACAGGAACTGATGCCTTTCTACATTGGAATGCATTCTCAAAGGCAGCTTTTTTCAGCTTACGGACGCAGTCTGTATTTCTTTCTTATCTGACATACCTGATTCAGAACATCAGCTCATTTGGGAACAGCTCCAAAGAGAGACATATGAAATGTGCAGAGTAGTGGGTCAACAGGACAGGAATTAAGAATCACTGCTGTTTAATAAAAACCCTAACGTTATGTGCAAGCAGCGATAGAAGTGATTGCCTTAATAGACAACAACTTTATCTGTGACTGTTTAACCACTATTGCACTGATTGGCAAATATCATTCAAAGCAACAGGACTCTATCGGAAATATACACTAAAATATGGTCATGAAAGTATTTATGACTCTATAATCTACAAATACTTATACAGTTGTATGATTAGTAAAGCCAAGTCATGACACATTAGTCTTTTCTTTAAAGTGAACATGGCATCAATACTGATGTACACATCATTTTAAGGAAAAATATTTGAAATTGTTAACTAGTTTTTTTTTTTTTTTTTTTAATTTTGGTATACATCATGTTAAGAAATTATAATGCATTTTAAAGTTGTCTATAAAAGAGAAATCTAAGCTGGTTTCCTCTGTGTTGTCAACCTGTACAACATCTGTACAGACACTAATATGTTATTTCAATTCGAAGGAAATCATTTTTATATAAATTACCTTGATAAGAGAATAAAAGCCCTCATATGCGGCGTGGCAGGATGCATTTTAAGGGGTCCCCATTGGGAAGGCGTGGCAGAACTGAAAAAGAGTCTAAGCTGTTCGCCAATTGCAATGCAGTAAGACTGCTAATCAATCACAACACATTTTGTTTTTCAGAAGACGGACCTTCATCAAACCCAGAACTAATCGAGCCATTTGTGCCAGCCTGGGAGAAAGCTATTTTAATCATTTAAATTATGTGAAAAATAATGTGTTTTTCAAACCACCAAGCATGAGAGCATGTTCTAGTGCACCCCCAAAACAAAATAAAAACTTTGTAAAAGAGCATAATAGGACCCCTTTAAAACTTTACCATATCTCAGACCAACAGTTTTCATATCTTACAACTAAATGAAAGATATAAAAGATATGCTGGACTACCATGACAATTCTCATGCTTAATATCCTCATGAAAACATTAGTAGAAACAGAGATTTAATACTTTATTAGCATGCAGACACATACGCAGAGAACAGTAAACAAACACATTAAGACTGACCTTAATATCATGGCTGAAGTTGTTGATCTTACTCCAGCCGGCATTCTCCAGGTGGAAGTTGGCCCAGCGAAGCAACAGTTCCTCTGGAGACAGTTTCATCAGATCCTCAAGTGTCTCTCCATCCCTCAACAGTGCCGCCAGAGCTGAAACAAGACCATGTATATCAGTTAACCAGAATGCTGTGAATCCACTGATTTTAATGGGTATGAACTTTTACAGCAGATGCAGGCATCCACTGAAAACTGATAATTTCACAATTCCTGCTGTGCTTAATTTCAAACTGACCAGGCTCATTCCACAACTTCAAAGTGCACTAACACCTCTTGTCGGAGGTTTCTCTAGTGTATCCTGTAGCGCCCATACTTTTTCCACCGCATTCAAGTAGGCAAAGGTAAACCCACAACTTTAAAAACCTACACTAGAAGAAAATTACAGACCAGCTTCCATTTTCTTGATCATATGAAAACACTTTTTTTCAACCAGGTCTCTTTGTTCCTTTCACAGATCAAACAAACCACTGGAGTACCTCAGGGTTCGGTATTGGGTCTCTTTGCTTTCTTCATTTACACAATGTTGCTGGTACCTACTGTCTAGTTACATGGATTTTCCTGCTACTACTACACTAAGTAGATGTAGATCCATTAAATACTTGCATGGATCCCAGCTTGGCTGGCAAACTTTGGCTTGGATGAAGGAACACCCTCTAGCTATTTACTAATCACCGTTAAGCAAGGCCCCTCAATAATAACACCATTTTGGACTGGATAACTGCTATGTTCTTTTAGATGTTCTCCCTGCTTACGCACACAAACCTCTGCAAATGATCCAGAACACAGCAACATGTTTATAGGTTTTTAACCCAATGAGAACCCAGTAGACAGTGCATTTGTCTCACTTTTACCGGCTGACGGTTGTTGCCTGCAGTTCAAGGCAATGAAGCTTGTATAGAGAACTATCACTGGATCTATAAATGTCAAGCCAAGGCAATTATACTATTTGTTTAGAATTTGTCATCCCAGTCCTGCTTTGTGACTAATCATTCCTGGCAGTCTGTCGGATGAAAGGCAATTTTATGTAATATTATAAATGTTTATTGATCCTTTCAGAATGAGTCTCATTCATTATATATACAAGGTTCGTCTGAGGCTAGAAAACTTTCTCTACAAAACTTTAATGCACAGAGCCTTTGGGACAGGTCTAAACTCCCTTAAGTTCAATTTAGGAGAAAACAAACTGTTCAGTCCAGCAATGAGGTCAGATTTAAGAGCTCAGTTATGCCACAATGGTCAATTCAGTCAGTTGGGTTAACATTTAACTTCTTTAAAAGAGACGCTTTATCTGTTTGTCAGGAGTCCTGGATGTTGTCAACAGCTGTGACAATGCCAGCACTATTTGGACTGGATGTGCAACCGTATTTGTGCAACAGAGACACGTACCCTCATTTCTGCTCAGCTCAATGTCAGCAAACAGACCAATTTTGATGATCTGCCACAGCAGGCCCAAAACCAGATGAGGTTTGCCTTCCCGAAGGTCCAGAGCCCCGATGTTGACCACGTGACAGCCAATGGCAGAGGCTGAGTTAAGAGCCAGGTTAAGATTCTCCTGCAAGACAGAAGCAATGAAATCTGTTAAGGCCTTTCCACACTGAGTGCGATGCGAATCGCTGACGAATGGTGCTTTCACACTGAGCGCAAACCGAATCTTCGCATTCTGCTTATTTACGCCTGCACGCTAGGTGGCGTCGACCAACAATGCAAAACAGATACAGAAAATATATCATATCATATCACATATATAATATATCACATAATAATATGTCTGTTTGCTTTCATATTTCATGTGTAGAACAGTAGAAAAATGTTTCAATCATTTTTTTTAATACGGAAGATCTAGAGAGTGAATGCGCTGTGACTCATATAACACTTGCGCACATGGAAGAAAACGGACAGTGTTCAAAAATGCTCAAATCTTATTGGACGGCTTTGCGAAACTGAAAAAATTTGTTGGACTGGTTGTTAAAAAAAACATTAGCTTTTTCGGGGCTCGAATGTTCGCGGTCTGTGTGGAAGCATCCATAGGAATCTGTAGTTTTATTCCAATGCGTCATCACGTGCGATATTCGTTTTGCTTTTTTACACTCAGTGTGGAAAGGTCTTTAGGCTCAAATCTCTCTAAAAAAAATCTAATAATAATCTTTTGCGCTGTCAATCGATTATTAATCACACATTTTTCTGAAATTAATCAGGAATAATCATAATTAATCCCACCTAACACAATTTTTTTTATATGTACTTTTATACTGCAATAATTTCACATTTAATCTTCAAATTAATGTAGAAACAACAAAGACAATCTTTTTCTTTCATGAATGATGGTGAGTATCAGTGATGCGCGGGTTGATCCAAAATGAGCAGGTGCCTGCGGTCACACGCGGTTACGAGTCATCCAAAAATATTTTTAATGATATTCGGGTCGCGGTCGGTCGGTCGGGTCGTTTGAAATAAGATGCTAATTAAACCTTTGTAATTTATATAGTACTAGACACAATTTTCTATGAAATACATAGACCTACACTTTATTGGCTGAATAATATTTACCTTTTGAATGTTGAGCGTTATTAACTGTTGAATAAATGCTGACGCGGGGCAAAATGCCCGATTTCCCAACATGTTGAACTGAGCAATGCCATTGTACCATTTTAATAGGCTACTTTTAAACGCATATAGCTCAGTAATGTCAGCTTTATGTATTTTCTGAGAGGGGGTGGGATTTTTGTTGGGAAAGTCGGGGAGAGACGCACACTTCCATTAGACTGGATAAACACATGCAGCATCTGAACTGTTAAGAAAATGGTATTCCTAATAAATGTCTCGAATATTTTGATTATGTCCAGCGCTTCTCTTTGTTTTTGGAATTATTAGACACATTTCACTGTCTTTTCAAATGCCTAGGTATGTTTAATTTCCTTAATTATAAAATTTCTAGCACTATTTATAAACGTTTATTCAAGCAATAATATATAAATTATCTCATGTATATGCTTGTTTAAAACCAGGGAATAAAAAACGAATTCCAAGTAAAAACTGTATTTTTTCCTTTACATTTCCAGAGAGAACGAAACGAACGAAATTAAACATTACTTAATAAATTCAAGGCACTATAATTTCCTTATTCATTTGATACTACTATTATAGCTATACAATTAATATATATAAAATAATATTATTTTGTCATATTCGTGATTCCTGAATTTATATGAACACTTCGTTTTGAAGTGCATTCGTTATGTTTGTATAAGAAAATTTGTTAGCCTAGCCTATTAAGTTGATTTAATATTCTTGATAATTTTTAGAAGAAGTTAAAAGTTAAGAAAAAAGGAATTAGCTTGTAGTCTATATATATTTAGGGCTATAGGCTAATCTTTTTCTTAACTTTTATTACACTGTAGATCGAAATAAAATCGAAATAAAATCATATAACATCGGAGAATCACTGACATAATTTAGAGTACTTCGAAAACGAAACTATGTAAATCTGTATAAAGGAAAGACAATATAAATCACAACAAGAACAATCTGTATTTTTCTTGTAATCAAGAACATTTCTTTTGACAAAATTACCTAATTAATGCCGAATGATGTTTGACAGTGAACGCATCTCCACCACATATAATCGCTGGTGTCAGTCACAAATATTAAAAATGCGGGTCAGGAAGCGGGTCGGGTACAATATTTTCTTCTTTTTTTTTGCGGTCCGAGTTGCGGGCGGGTTAGTTGAAAACGTCGGTCGGGTTCAGGTTGTTTATACATTGACCCGCGCATCACTGGTGAGTATCAACATTGCTTACATTACTAGCATTACTGATGTAACCACTGACATTAGCCATTCAACATTAAAGTATAATTGAGAGCTATCAATTTTAACATTTATTAGATTTTAAAAAATTACAACTTCTAATTTAAGTGAACTTAAAACAAATTTCACATAAACCCATGATTTACCTGTGCCCTTCAATAAGTAGGAAATATAGAGAAATTGAATAAACACTAAATACTAAATTAAATATGGAAAAATCCTTAAAGCTACAAAAGTTATTGATTTCCTCATTTTTCTTTCATTCTTTGATTAATAGACATCACAGTAGCTGGGTTATTAGGCTGCTATTACTTTAAGAGCTGCCGCTGCTGAACATGATGCGGATCTGACACTCATGCTCGTAGTTTCATTTGCGCTTTAATATGATTTGATACTGGCCACATTTGTGCATGCAATTGATCACTCTTGCGCTTAATGCGTTAAATATTTTTAACGCCGTTAAATTGGAAAAATTAATCGCCTACACGCAAATTTTGAAACAAAAAAGGAAAAGCAGAGCCAAACCTGTATTGTGAAGGGTGTTAGTTTCTTCTTGTTGATGGTTCTCTCATCAATAGTATCAGGTACTGACAAGTTGATCATTTTACTAAAAGGAAACAAAGGCACATGCATTTAGATGGTTTTGTAAACAATGTAAATTAATAAAATCACAGACAAGATGTTAAGGAGTGTGTCTAACTAACCACAGCACAATGCCGTCTCCCACAGCCTTGAAGAGATCATCTTTATTGGGATTCATGGGCAACACATGTTTACAGTCGGGGTCTTTTTCCAGCGCTGTGTTGATCCAGTTCACGAAAGCGAACCTCTCCTCCTCTGGACGAAGATGCAGAAAACAAGATCACATACCACTAACTACTAAAAAACTAAACTAAAAACAAAGGTACAGTATGTACTATAAAGTTTGTTATTGCATTTTGGACCTGGTGTTACTATATCATTGTTTGAAGTGCCTTGGAGTAGCATGTACTGTAGATTTCAAGATATGCATTTGGCAATCAGTACAAAAGACCATATTATTATCATCTGAAACTATTACTTTACCTCGGTACCACACTCCAAGACAGTGGGAAGTGTGGTGCAAATGTAATTACAGCAAAAGGAAGCAGTGGTTTGTTTGATCCAGTGAAAGCAGAGGCGTTTTTACCTGAGAAGGAGTGCTGTGTGCCCGCACTGGAGAGCTCAGATGTGCCGCCGATAGCCAAGATACCCTCTTTCCTGTTGATGGCCTTCCGGAAGCTCTTTGCGATGTCACTGCTCTTCAGCTCTTGAAAGATCTGTGCAGACACAAGGGACCATAATATTGATTAAAAAAATCATGCTCTGTAATTGTACAGCACCCACAGAGGCAACTTTTAACTTGTCAGAAACTACTTTGCTTAATAAAACAACAACAATAGTAAACATGTTCTCCTTGTTATTTTTAACAAGATACACTTTAGACACGTTCCTAACTACTGTATAAGTAACTTTGCAACTACTCTACTGTACATGTCAATTCATTTGCAACTACATGCTAACTTATTCTCAATAGAGTATTAGAGACTGTTAGACTGTCAAAATAATTTGACATATGTGACTCTGGACCACAAAACCAGTCATAAGGGTCAATTTTGAAAGATCTATCTAGACAATATTTGGCCAACTATTTGAAAATCTGCAATCTGAGGGTGCAAAAAAATCTAAATATTAAGAAAATGGACTTTAAAGTTGTGCAGATGAAGTTCTTAGAAATGCATATTACTAATAAAAAAATTACGTTCTGATATATTTATGGTAGTAAATTTGCAAAATATCTTCATGGAACATGATCTTTACTTAATATCCTAATGATTTTTGGCATAAAAGAAAAATGTATAATTAAGACTGGTTTCGTGGTCCAGGATCACATAGTAATTGCAAAGTTACTTACAGTCAGTTGAATGTCTGTTGGGAGGAATCAAAATAAAGTTTTAGCAATCTAATTCCTGCTAGTTGACATGTGGTTGCAATGTGATGTAAAGTTAGTCGAATGTCAAATGTGGATTCAAAATAAAGTGTAACTTTTTATTATCTAAAATCTGTCCTTGACGCCATGCTATATTGTGAATATAGTCAGTGTCCAGTGTGTCTAACAGCAACTTTTACCCTGGGACTTTAGCATTGACTCATGTACTGTATTGCTTAAATATACACCAACCAACTTACCCATTACATGAACAAGAAAATATGTATTACTGAATACACAAGCAGACATGTGGTCAAACACACACAAGGTCTTTGAAACCAAACAGATGCACATATTTTCTGACATGTGGCATCTCTGGGTAATTAAAGCATGACTGTCAGTGCCAAGTGGAACATCTAGTGAACGGAGGCTGCTAGCAGCTGCTCATAACCTCCTCACAGAAGTGCAAACAAACACAGGGCCGTTCAAAGGGACGACACAGGAAGCATCAATAGTCTCAATCAAACAGTTTTAATGTTAAATATCATAGACCAGACTCTACAGATATGGCTTGGGTCTTTCATTTAAATGTCAAAAAGTTTGCAATAATTAGGATTTTGTATTGTTTTTAAAAGAAGACTCTAACGCTCACCAAGACTGGAATCATTCTAACAAGCTGATTTGCTGCTCAAAAAACATTTCTTAAAACTATCAATGTTTTTGCTACCTCCTATTTTTGCGGGAACTGATACACTACTATTCAAAAAGATAAAATAAATACAATACAATATAAATATAAAATACAACTTTTATTTTAAAAGGACAGTACATACATTTATAACGCTACTAAATATTATATTTCAAATAAATGCTTTCTGTTATTCAAATACGTTAGGTATTGTTTTCAACATTAATAATAATAATCAGAAATGTTCTTGAGCAACAAACCAGCATATTAATTATGATTTCTGAATCATGTAACACTGAATACTGGAGTAATGATGCTAAAAATTCCACTTTGTATTTGTTCTTCAAATTAATGCAGCCTTGATGAGCATTAGAGATTTCTTTTATTCCAAACTTTTGACCAGTAGCATTAGTTTTGGGGGATTTTTGACCTATTGTATCATCTGATCAGATAGAAAGTAGGCAAAAAAATAATAATTTCTATTTAACCCACACAGTTCGAAGCATTGTGTCTGTAGCATATGGGATGAGTTCCAAAAGAACCTTTAATACTAACTGTTTGTATTCTACCATTCTTTTAGTAACGCTAATTAAAAAATGCCATCTGGATTCAACACTGAAACTCTAATCTCATTGTAAAATGTATTGTCTCTTTATGCTGAAAGCTACTGCTGATTATGCAAATCATGGATTTAAAGCTGTAAATGATGCTTTCTGAACAAATTGTTAAGTTTCAAATTCAACTAAACTTTACATACCATTCTTACTTACTAATTCTGGCTAATTCATTAATCATGCAGAAACCTTTTCACTTTAATCATTCAACTGTTTCCTAAAAGGTGTAACTTGCATTCACCCATTACAATCTCAAGCATATGCAGCACAATATCTGAACAGTATGTGATAGTGTAAATGTTTTTTTGTTTTTTTCTTACAACTATTTGATTTGCAAATGTTAAATCTATAGACAGAACAAAGCGTTGATTCACTGGACTACATTTTATTATCCAAAGCACTACAAAGGAAATTGGAGGGGGAAAAAAGTGTGTAGGAAGTCTTTAGCATAGTTTCGATGTGTATGCAAATTTTCCTATGTAGGATGTGGATGTATAATTATTTTTGATTATTAAGGAATGTATATGTCCCACATCCATGAGGGGAAAAGGGTTGCAGACACTTACAGACACAAACTCATCAAAGCTGATCCTATTGTCCTTGTCTTTGTCACCCTCCTCCATGAGTTTCTGGATGATCTCTCGGACTTTGTACCCTGGCAGGGGCAGATTGGCCTCTTTGAACAGGTCATGGAGCTCATAGTCACAGATAAAGCCATTGCCATTCAAATCTACGGAGGAAAATGAAAATGAATGATTTAGTGTCAACATCATGCATCCTGCCAACAAGCACAAAACATTTGGGTTGTAATTAGGTTTTGTTGCAGTTCAACAGCTTAAAGGGGGTGCTTTTTTCAAACCAGAAAAGTGACGTCGACGTGTCGCCATTTGTAGTTTCTGAGACTAGTAGTTCTCAGGTAAAACGTGTTTTTAAAACACTCATGGTGGACTTACAAATGTTCTGATGCAGCGTTTTGTGAGTACATAACCTATTTACACTACTGTACAAGTTTGGTAAGATAACTTGCACGTTTAGTGGTGCAATTTACCAGATACATCACATGTACCAATCACTCCTGTAACAAGCAATTCGAAAAACTCTAATATCTCCATAAATGTTCGACTAAGGTAAAAAAAAATTTGGATGGGGTATTTACATGGGCTTCGGAGTGCATAGCAATGAAGTCAATTCTACTCCGAACCATCCCTTTAAGAATGTCACAACTACAAAGAAAAAAATTTGAGGACATGCAATTTAACTTGTTTCATAAGCAAAAAGCATCAGCATGTGTGCATATATGGATGCAAAATAAAACTTTTTGTAAATGGGAAGACATCTCTTGGGTAGCCTAAAACGTCAATATAACAATAGAATATCTAAGTACAAATACAGCTATACACTTAAATGAAACATTGCAAAAATAATGCTTTTATGCTTATGACTAAAACAGGGCACATTTAAAATGAGTAATGGTTCAGACTGAACACGTTTACGTTGAACATTTTTACTGATCTTCAAGCAATGCATTCTTGTATTACTCACAAAAGAGAAGCAACGCAGCCTTAGATTCTGGCCAGAACAAGGTATCTTGCTATTTGCCAAATATGTGAAAGTACATTATGCTTGTTTTGCTAAAACAGAGCTGTTGTGTTATAGGATCTGTCTAGTAAATACTGTTTGCAATACTAAAACAGACTAAACAACATTAAACGAAATGTCAGCCACTTGGGTTTTCTAGTATGTGCATTATAACACCATGACATTGGCAACAGTTTAGGCCTCAATTTTCTGCCCAGTCTGCTGGAGAAATCAGATAAATGGGAAAATGCAGTTTGAAGCACATTCTTGTCAAGCACCATGAAAAACACCCAAATTCCACAAACTTTTAAACCCAGCGTTTAAGAACCGCACTATACTCTACAGTATACTGACATACCATATTAATTCTCTACTCATACTCTATGCAATATTCAAACTCAGGCAGTTGCTGATATGGATGTTCCAGGCATTTAAAAACCACTTTGACAAAATTCACTCCTGAAGTACACTAAGAGTTCATGTAGAGCAAACTTGTGCTATGAGCATTAGCCAGCATTGAATAGACAGCTGCACACAGTCATTTTCATTTTTGAGTTTTGGTGGAATGGACTTTCAATAGAGGGACAGAAATCTTTAGGTTTTTTTAAAGGGGTCCTATTATGCTTTTTCACTTTTTGAATTTTACTCAGTGTGTGGTGTGTATGTTTGGGCATAAAAAACATCTACCAAGTTACAAATCTCAAAGTCTACTCCGAAGGGGGATATTTAGTTTTTATAAAACTTCCTTTTCAAGAACTACAACGAATGGCTCCTTTGGACTACAGCGTTTGTTTTCCGGATGCTGTAATGTCACAACACGGTCCATTAGAATATCATTCAAACAAATCCCATCTACGGAAATTCGAATCGTTGGCGGGTGAGGAGGGATGAGGTGGGGGATTCGCCTAACTTTTGCGATGTAGCATGAACAGCTACTTCTGGGATGCTTCAGCAAGCCACATTGCGCCTCGTATAAACGCGAGCATTGACTAAAGTGTCCGTGAACTGCTCCGGTAGCCATGCTGAAGCCGCGTAGTCGACATGTGCATTACAGAGGGTCGAAACACACGTGAGCTGTGGCTGATGTAAACACAAGCATTGACTAGAGTGACGATCATCATTGTCCGCGTCGGAGCCAAGCCGTAGATGTGTGCAGTGTGTGGTAAGAGATTTATTCATCATACAGTGTAGATAGCTTCACTGGCCTTATGCTGGAGCTGGTTTGAGGCATGTAAATAATTAAATAAATTAGCACAATAATGATAGCATGTATCGTGATCTAGCAGGCTGACGATAGGACCAACACTACTGTAGCGTATTATTCACTCACCCTCCATGCATCCTAGGTGTATATGACTTCCTTCTTTCAGACAAATGCGATCGGAGTTATGTTAAAAATAATACTGGCACTCCCAAACGGCATAGACAAGTGTTTCTCTCCATCAGTCCAAAACAAGTCGATCCATAATAATAGTGGCTCACATGGCTCCGGAGGGGTCAGTAAAAGCCTTCTTTAGTGATCCAATGTGTTTTTGCAAGAAAAATATCCATATTTAAAACGTTATAATCAGCTAGCTGTTTTGGGAAGCGGCGTGGCAGGACTGAAACGCCGTCTAAGCTGTTCGCAATTGCAACGCAGTGGGACTGCTAACCAATCACAACACATTTAGTTTTTCTGAAGGCAGACCTTCATCAAACCCGGAACTAATTGAGCCATTTGTGCCAGCCTGGAGAAAAAGCTATTGTAATAATGTAAATTATGTGAAAAATAATGCGTTTTTCGAACCACCAAACAAGTCTTTATCGTCAACAAAAGACTTATGGGTTGGGAATGACATAAGGGTAAGTAAATGATGATGCAATTTCATTTTTGGATGAGCTAACACTTTAAAGAAACTTAGTAATAACACTTATTTAGCAGCTGACACTCTCAGTGTGCAAGTAAATGCTACTGAATAAATTATTAGATTAAAGATTAAAGATTAAGATTAAAGTCCTATTCAAAGTGAACTATAAATTTGAAAAATATATATGTGACCCTGGACCACAAAACCAGTCATAAGGTTAAATTTGACAAAACTGAGATGTATACATCATATGAAAACTCAATAAATAAGCTTTCTGTTGATATGTGGTTTGTTAGGATAGAACGATATTTGGCCGAGATACATCTATTTGAAAACCTGGAATCTGAGGGTGCAAAAAATTCAAAATACTGAGAAAATCACCTTTAAAGTTGTCCAAATTAAGTTCTTAACAATGCATATTACTAATCAAAAATTACATTTTTTTTTATATTTATAGTAGGAATTTTACAAAAAAATCTTCATGGAACATGATCTTTACTTAATATCCTAATGATTTTTGGCATAAAAGAAAAATCAATAATTTTGACCCATACAATGTATTTTTGGCTATTGCTACAAATATACCCCAGCGTCTTAAGACTGGTTTTGTGGTCCAGGGTCACATATAATAGTGGTAAACAGCTGCTGGTTTGCAGACAAGAGTCCATGAGGACGGTTCAAGCGCCAGGAAACAGGTGATGCCAAAAACTTCATGAGGTCAAATGAAAAACCCAGATGTCTCTCTGAGCAACACCATTGCAAACTGTCACAGGACAAGCCTTACAAGCAATTAGGGAGGACCGATAACAACATTACAAGAAAACAAACAGTCTAGAGTTTCCCAATCAATTCCATTTTAAGAAACCAAACCAGAATCTAAATGCCAATTCTTATTTTGGCTTTGTACAGTGATGTAGCAGTTTTTATCTACGCAAAGAAAACAAAGACAAATCAGTAGAACTCACAAGATACGTGAAGGAAAAAGACACCTTTGCGGGCGGCACGCCAAGTGATTAGAGTAGACAAAACTGGTTGGACAGGAAGAGCACTCACCGACTTTTCCGAAGGCCTCCCGCAACTCCTCCAGCTCGTCTTTGGATATCTTTCCTGCCATCTCCCAAAGAACAACCTGAAGCTCTCTCAGTCAAATAAAGTGTGTCCTTCTGTGGAAAGAAGGACAAAAACTTTATTGTCCAAGCTGTGCCAAATGAACACTGGCGACTGTCTTCTGGGAGAGAAACCTGGAAGAGGGATTGTACAGTAAGATGATAAGACATGCAAATGACATGCAAACGTCTATCAAGCATGCAACAGAGTAGACTATATTTGGGCAAAATGTATGTTCGAGAGGGCGTGTCAAGGCAGGTCCCTTTGAATGAAACCTCACCATAATGCAAGCAGCGCAGTGACGTGATTCTTTGCCACGACAAAGACCGAAACACTACTACATCTATTTAAAGACCTATTCATTGCTTGGAACTGGAAATCAAGGCTAGCAAAAGCCAAACAAGGAGTCATAAATCCACTATTTCACAGTGAAAACTGTAGAAGAGAAGATCAAATAGTTCGACTAAAAGGAAGAGACCAATCCACAGCCAAAAGTCAAAGTCTGGATGTGCTTCTTTGGAAGATTGGCGTGTTTTTTTTTTTATCAGTTATCAGAGTTAAGATGATGTGTGACAATCTGAACACCAGATGTGGTCCGACCTGAATTGTCCTACAGTCAGCCTGCTTTTGTTCAACTGTGAAATACAATCTAACAACTAAACTATCAAAAATACAGGTTCCAAACAGAGTTTGCAACAAGGCCATAGAAGAACAAAAAAGAACCTTCCAGTTTTTTTGATAAAAGAATCTTAAGAATCTGAAGGAAATTTTTTGTCTATAAAGAACCTCTTGTGCAATGGAAAGATTTCATTGATGTTAAATGTTCTTGGAACTATAGATGCCAGTAAAGAACCTTTATTTTTTAAGAGTATAGCATAAACCTTATTAACCAAGGTAAATATTTGTCCAGGATATCACAATAATTAATACAGTCCATTTAACTGCTGTATTTTGGCATTGATCCCAACATATCATTGAGCGGCAATAAACACATTATGGTGACGTACCGTTTGAATGAAGGCCACAACAAAATCAAAACTCTTGAGCAGTGTCCATCCACAACTACTGAACCGAGAACAGATGCAGCGCCTCCGTCTCAATCACGCTCTGCTGTACAAACTGACCTGAGATCTGCTTTTACATGCAGCAATCACAGCACTGCAGCACTATAAGCTGCCTGAGATGCATCTTCCTGTTCCTTACAAGAAGTCATGATGAATCGAGACACACCCGCGGCGCATGTCAACATCTCCATTCCTATAGTTGTCACTCTAGTCTAGCTTGTGTTTAAAAAAAAAAAAAAAACACACACTTTATATCATTAGCGGTGCAATCCACAATACCACACCCCTAGTTATGGAGTTCTAAAAATGTTCAAAAATAAGGCAATGCCAACGTTACATAATAGTTAAACTGCTTATTGTGTAAATAACCATTAAAGACAGCAGAGCAGACTTGTAAAGAAGATTATTGGCTGATTTTGTCTCAAGGTCTACATTTGATGTCATCCTTCAGCTATTCAGAAAGCCAACATGGAAACTCTGCTGGAATTTCTTAGAAAAAGACAAAAACAAACGGGCCAATTCTCCACCCTTGTGGCATCTCCTTCCCTGAGACAGTTCTGTGCGCTACAAACCTTAGAAGATAATGAATCATCAGTTTGAGTCGATTCTTCGAGAATTGATGATTTAATGAGTTTCTTCGCAATTCAAGTCCAGTATAATTTGACTAAGGTTTGTTTACTTCCCAAATGAGTGAAGACTAGTGTGACCTCATGGGACTGAGTCATGCACAAATCTAAGCAACCAGAGAATCCTGTCTAGTCACTAGTTTTCAGTGTCTCTAAGGACTGCACGAGTGATTGAACCAAGTGAAAACCATTATGCAGTGTTAAGTTACAAAGCAAAAGAAAACCGCCACCAAATCGCTTTCTCTAAGTTTTGATTCAAAAACAAAAACCTGACCATGTGCTCTTTCACACTAAAATGGATTTACCAGTCTGACGAGACGCAAAAACTCTTTAAATTCTAAGTTAAAACAACCACCCTTTTACCTCAAAGCTCCTCCAAACTGCAAACAGATGCAACAAATTTCAACTCAAACAACAGAGAGCTTTTACAGATGCTGTGCCGTTAGCAGAGCACCAGGGGAAAGAGACAGACGTAGAGAGAATGCTTTTCCCCAGCGTATAACGTTAATGAGAGAATGGGGGATGTAGAGGGAGACAGGAAGGAGGAAAAAAAGAGAAATATAGAGACAAACCGTCCCGACGTGAGCTGAGAATGGAGCTGTAGGCACCAGCGGTCGCAGCAGTAGAGGCAGTGCTTGCTCCACACCCTTCAAGGCTAATCTGAAACACCAGCATTCCTGCCTGCCTCACAAAGACCTACGGCAGCAAGTCATAACACTTCCTGACAGGCTATGGGAGTAGCGGTCGGCGTGTCCGCCGGAGAGGGAGGAGGGATAGGCAGGCACAGACGGAGAGGGAGAGGGGGAGGGGTGAGCGTGCATGCTTTGCTTTTTTCTTTACTACCAACGTTTCCATCCCAGATGTACTGAGTAATGCAATAAAGTCACGAGAGAGAGAAAAGGGGTGGGGAAAAGCTCAATGCATCTCTTAAATTCGCATACCGTCACCCGTTTTAAAACATCCTGTTGCTACTGGAGTAGAAACGTAACACAGTGGACAGACATATGCTGAATCACTTGGAAACACATGCTGATCATGTGATATCTTTGCATGTTTAAGCAGAAAGAAAGTTCAAATAAACAGATTGTGCTTTTATATAGTTAAAAACGCATGGTGTCAGTGAAAAACTGCCAACGGTAGGCTACAAAACTAAAAACATTTTGTAATATCTTCCCAACCTATCAATGATGAAGTAATTTCAAGGACGTCTGAGCTGGTCTATGTAACAAAGACTCATTCATTTGCCAAGGAAATGGGCCACATGAGAAATAACAAAACATTCCCAGAGACAGACCTTAAATGAGGGCGTACTGACCTCAAAACACACCCATACTGTTTCAATTCAGCATTACATTAATCAAATTTGGCATTTGTATCATAATCTTATTTTTTTAGCCTAAAGTACAAGTTGTTGGCAAACTGTGAATGGGCTCAGGGTTTGAGCGCAAGTTAAACAAGCCCACCTTCACATATTTTGGCCAGTCGATATGGCTCCTTTTTTGGGAAAGTTGCATGACAACACAAACGTAAGCTCATTACCATATGACCGATCACATTTGGATATCAACGCTTATTCAACAGAAACTTGGCCGCACCTTAATGAACAACAGAGTGAACCGAGCTGTAATTCACATGCAGTGAGGTTAGCCAATCTCATTTACATACAGCTATCTATTAATGAAATACAGAAATAGAAAGTTGGAATTTCTCTCCATTACAACTCCCTCAAGATTTGTGTAGTCACTACTAGATATGTTTCCAATAGGGATGCACCAAAATGAAAATTCTTGGCCGAAGCCAAACAAAATTACACACTGGGCTGAAGGCCAAGAATTTTCATTTTGGTGCATCCCTATTGGAAACATATCTAGTAGTGGCTACAAAAATCTTGAGGGAACACATTTTTTGTGTGTTTTTCCCCCATGTATTTTGCCCATTTTTCTCACCAGTGCATAAATTAAATAGCCAATATTTGCTTTTTTACAGTTTTGTTTTGCTTTTCAAAGAAAAAAGTCAATTACAAAACAACAATTTAAAAATATTTACTTAACACTGAACATTTTTAACATTCTAGTAAACATTAAAGCCTACCAACAAACCACAATTTAACAATATAAAACATTTGTAAAATAATATTCCTCGGCCATTTTTAAGACCCCCTTCTTGAATCAGGCAGGTGTTTTTAATGTACAAATAATTGCAGCCTTGCTGAGCAAAGGAGAATGTTATAATAACTGTATTAATAGAGCTGTTGTAATGATTGATATCATTATTTTTGTCTTACTTTTTATTTTTTATTTTACCGAACAACAGTAAAATGACAATACTAACATTTAGGAATGTTGACTTTTATTTTGGCGGAAACCCACAAGACCTCAGTACTCCTTTTTTTTGCTGACAGCAGCAGATTTATGAATGATTCTCATCTAGGGATGCTCACTTCGGTTAATTTCCCTGACCGACAACTGCTGTGATGATACATTAAAAATACAAGCAAATGTTTTATTTTAACACGCAAACAGCAGCATACAGAGCAACAACAAAACTGTATTCACATACTCAAATTATCACGCATCAGCAGCGCTTCTGAACAGAGAAAATCTGAATAAAATAAAATAAATAAAACATATAGGCCTGCACTGAATATATAAATTAAATAACTATGATCGCTGCACGTAGGGCTGCACGATTAATCGCACGATGTTGTGAGGCGCGTTTAGTCAATGAAGCCAATTAATACACAGAGACGTAAATCACTGACAAGCTACGCCGAATGCGATTTTGAGCACGATTTGGCGTAGCTTGTCAGTGATTTACGCCTCTGAACGCTCCAGCTGAATGCAGCTGAACCCACGTGATGGAGATTTACTACTAATCAAAATACCGGCTTCATTGACTAAACGCACCTCACAACATCGTGCGATTAATCGTGCAGCGTTTCAAAGTCATTTGCTGCACTGCTTTGTGTACCATTCTGAAAGCGCCTCCTGCTGGAAGAGAAACACATAGAGTTGTAAATGTGAACTGATGGATCCACAAGATAATGATA